>NW_024609881.1:81268946-81781744 GCF_016920785.2 Ixodes scapularis | reverse complement strand
CATATATTCGTTCTAAATAAACGTTTTTTGAGCGTTTCGATTTTATATATCCATACTGTTCTAGATGCTTCATCCCTCCCCCCCCCCCCCCCCCCCCACCCCACCCCACCCCAATTCCGTTGCCCCCCCACCTCAGAAATACTTCCGACGCCACTGCACTACCCTTAGGGACATCTGATGCAACAGCAACGGGACCCAAATTGCCAGACAAGTATAAAAGTAATAACATTCTAAAATTGTGATGTGCTGGTTTGAAAAATGTATTGTACATAGTTTGAAAAATGTATTGCGCATAGTTTCAAAAATGTATTGCACATAGTTTGAAAAATGTATTGCACATATTTTGGCAAACTTTTCTTAGACCTGTGATCAACCTGCATAGGTTTAGCAATTCAAAGCACTCTGCCTGTTCAAATATAGTACTTGTTTTGCAGCAAGCAACCTATCTGGTTACTACATTGAAAAACACCTGTGACCTATTTCTTGGCAATGTCATAATGTGAAAACTTTATATTTGCAAAAAAAGTACCGTAATACCCGAGCGTTGCCCCATATGCAGATGTACTTCGACAGTATCGAGTCTGTGAAACGACACAGTTAGGGCGGCTAAAAACAAGTTTTGCACACAAACAGAAGTGGGCATGGGAGCTTGATATTCAAAGTTGCTTGCATTTACAATGCAGAAGAGTCATAAAGAAGAAATTGGTCACCTTTGAACACTGCGAAACGAGCGTCCTGGTATCCATAAGTTCTGAAAATATCCGTCTTCAAAAACATTTACACACATGCATCTTAGATGCTGTAGATTATGTGACACCGAGACACACAATATCTGTGCAGCATGTTGGCATTTCCGTTGTAGCACCACAAGATACCCAACAGACTGCTACAAGGACACCGATTATCTGCACACACACACAGAGATCCACCGACTTCAGAGAGCAGTTGCCTTTGCATGATGATGAAGCGCAGGCATGTTGCTGGCCGGACACGAACTAATTTGTTTAGCCTTGACCTCTTAGCTTATCTTGCAACAAAGGTTCCTCAGTTGAAAGTTTTCACTGCAGTCCAACACATGCTTCAGCTCGAACTCACGATGGGTTCATCATCACAGGCGTCAGACATACTGTTCCTTGGTCCGAGTTCGCTTCTTGACATTCATGACGGTTGGCAGCGAGTGTCTTTGATCGAGTTTCAGCTTTTCATTTCTTCTGTTTGGCATTCTTGGCATTAATGCAAACATTCATTTCGCTACAGCATTTACACCAGCTTTGTCTTCCTGTGCGAGCGAACTGTAGCCAACTTGTTTCGTGCTGTCGACGCGACCTTGCATTTTTCGCCCCTTAGGTTTTTTTAAGGTGGTGTAGACTGCACAGCTGGCCACATAGCCCAAGGCCGGGAGGCTGTGCCTTATTTTTTTACAGCCCAGGGCCACATTGCAGGTATACCACGTTGCAGGTAGGGCGTCAAGTATCCGCTCGCTTGGGAAGATCTTTCTAGTTTCCATTGCTAGCTGTAGTGACCGTTGACATTGTGCTCCACAGCAGTATTCTGTTTTCATCTTCGCAAATGTGCCTTGTAGACACGTGATATTAGAAGCAAGCCAGTTGCCTATACATTCCGAAGTACTCTTCTAAGGTGTCAGTTTTCAGCTTGTCCCATGGAGGCCGTACAGCAGCCAGAGTTCATCAAAGCAGTATCCGGGATGTGTGACCGCTTCTGGAGGAAATAGAACGAAAAAGGAGGAAATCATATTAACCTAGAGAAAGATAATGTAATCAAAAATGGTTATAAAAAAAAAAAAAGAGGAGAATGCTCTTAAGCTGAAGTGGTCCCGTATTTGAGAGAAAACACTGGCAGTGTTTTGATCTGGTATTTTGGATCACAAACATCAAAATTATTCTTGAATTTGATGTGCCGAATGCGCAATAATAATAATAATAATAATGATAATAATAATAATGCTTATTGCACGAGCACATAGAACCAGGTACAGAAAATAATAATAATTAATAGAGTTTCCTGATGCGTGGTGGGATTCCTTGGGGAGCCTGAAGCAACTCCAGCTAAATTTTTAGTATATGGCTCTGGTGTATGGATAAATAACTGATCAATGAACCATATTCCGGCTTGCGTGCACTCCAAACTACTGCTGAGAGACCCGCTAAAATATAGGTCTTACTTGTTAGTTGCAGCGGATCATTTTTGCGCTCCGATGAGGATACGCAGAAAAGACAATCTACTTCTGTTTTGTTGCTTTTTAATTGATGTGCTGGTTGCAACCGCGGTAACCTATCACTTGCGTACCTTGCGAAAACATTCCAACATGAACTCATAAATCGGGTCATTTTTATTTAGTTCTGCACCTGCAAGTAGCGCCAGCATTTGAATGTGTTGCTTCCAGGCCACAACCAAATCACTCCCAAGCATGCATTCAGCGAAAAGTAAAAACAAAAAACGAAACCACGATCATAAAAATTAATAAGTTCTTACCCTGCCATGCCGTCAAGGAGCGAGATCTTCCCATCGATTCGCTGTATAGTCCACGTTTTCGTAGTCATCCTTGCAGAAATTCAAATATGGACACTTTCACATCCAGTTTTCCGTCAATGCACGGATAAACAACATCTGTACCGAATGACAGCACCGACCACGAACCGACAACCGAAAAGCAGCTTTCACTGCTTTCACGTCCACACACGAGGCCGCGAGAGGACATTCCAAAATGTGCTCGATCTCACTCGAGAGTTGGACTTCTGACCCTCGGTGTCCAAAAACCTACTCGCGTCCAGAGTTGTTCTAGTTGATTCCTCCAGCCTTATTGTCACGTGACTCAACCCGCAAGAGTAAGTAAAAAAAGCCGTCGAAGAAAGGAACGCGACAAACAAGTTACAACCGTTAGGAAGAAAAAAAAAAAAAAAAAAAAAAACGCAACGCCGTAACGTTTTTTTTTTTTTTTTTTTTTTTTTACGCCTTGTTGAGCGCAGAGGGAAAGGAAAAAAAAAAGAGAACGTGCACTGCAAAGAAGCCAACTGTCAAGGGGAGCCTTGCGGAGAAGCGCACTACCAGTTCAGCCTACTCATGACGACGCTCCTTGAAGGGAGAGAGGGAAGCGCTGCGGCTTTCCATCTAGGTGGTGTTGCCTAATTTCGCATTACACAAAATTGTAAACGTCTTTGATTTCTTTTTTTTTCCAAAACCAAGCAAAGTGTGGAAAGTTTGTTTTAACATAAAAAGTGTCAATCTGAATATTGTGCTGCGGGTCATTAAGTTGTATACAAAGCCCGCTAAACAATGCCAACGGTTTAGGTCAGTGCTTATCAAATGGGAGGCCGTGGCAAATGCGAAGGCATTTCTAAGATCTTGGAAGCATTGCTCCTCAATGAACCTGGCAATAAACTTTATACTTTTTTTGTATATGTCAGTGAGAGAATCGCAGTTTACACGAGCACTTAGCTATAAAATATTCCTTCATCCCTTCGCAAAGATAATTACCCCAGACCTTTTCCTCTAGCCACACCGATGATTCATCACTTCCGCCGATCCACAAGCTATCCCTGAAACATCAATGTTTCAGAACCACTGGTCTATGACACAGTTATCAACATCAATTACTGCGCTTCACTACACATGGCGTGTAGGTTGAAAAAAGCCGATGCGCACACTTCCTAGCAGAGCATGCAGTCAAGCAATAAGAACTGCGGAAGGAACTTAACAAATGACGAAGCTCACGATGGGGTTACACCTAAAAAATACAACGTGTGTATGGAACTGATAAAAATGAGCCCCATGACGCTTATCGCTATTGTCTCTCTATGAGCACCTCGCACATTTCAAGTATAGTCCCATTCTGAGCTCTATCCTACCCCATCTTCTCTAGCCCACCACGCGTCCCGCGGGAAAGTGCATACCATTTTGTTTAAGCGTGTTGTTCGCTAAATTATTCATGCTCCGTTCCAGTGTGTTAAGGGCTGAATGACAAGTAAAAAACATAACTTGATTATTTGCTACCAATTAATCAAATAAAAATTGAATTAATCAACTTCGTTCATTTTCGGGCACAATATGCGATACTTTAAAAGGTCCAAAACGTCAATTTCTATTTCTTGCTTTGCATCAATGCCGAAAAAAAAAAAAAAACATTGAAAACACGCATCATCGTTCTAGAAACAGGCTGAGTAACCAAAATGGCTGTGCGGACCTTTGAAATAAATGTGTTTTACTTCCGAAATTTGCCAATCTTGTTCAATATAAACGGAGTCATAAAACAGAGGTAGGATTAAGAGAAAACACAGTTGGGCTTGGGCCGGGTTTGGGTCTGGTTCGGCGTGATGAGGGCCGGGTTCACGTTCAGTTAATGCCGAAAAGGGCAGTGGAGCCCGGGACGGCTTCAGGCCAAGGCATTATCGGGCCCGGTAGGGTCGGGCCTGCTATTCCGGCCCGATCTGATATCTAACCCGGCGCTCGCTACCGTTCATGAAAGGACGGCGTCCTTAACCTCGGAGTTGTTGACGCGCTCCGTCCCCAGGGCGCGCCACCAACCGGGAGGCTCGGGAGGCCGTGCCGGTTTTCGACACTGTGGCTCTTCCAAGGAGTATAGAAGGGCAGGAGAGGGTATGACGTCAACCTTGTAGCCTCCACAAGCCATGCTCCCTTGACGCCTAGACTCTTATTTTCCTCCTTACTCTCCTCACTTATCAGCTCGACATGACCACATTACGTCGCCGTAGCTAGCCTCGCGCAAGCCTGCAATGAATCCTTTTATAATCAACCATCCATCTCGCACGTGACATGTCACGCGCACCAATCGCCAGAGAGATCTGCGGTCATGTTGGCCACAACTTCGTTTAAACTTTTTATGACTAGGCTTCACCAATATTGCAACGTGCCCCCTCCTAGTACTTATAACCTCCTTGGGCTCTTCGGCCGAGGCGCAGCGTTACGCCAGCTGAAGTATTTCTATCATGATCTATAATATGATTCCCATATGAAATACGTGGTAATAAAAGCCACTTAGAAGCACTAAAACATTTCTAAGAAATGTTTGTATTTATTTTTCTGGTTCATCTGACGTCAAAATGATTTAAACAACAGGTGCACTCAAGACGTGCTTAGTATCACTGATCTTTCACTTTATACGGATATTTTGTTTCGCAGAAAAGAAACCGGGCAAAGTCTTCTGAGAAATCGAGAAGGAATCCTCACAAGGTGCTTGCTCGTTTCGGCTGTCTGCGGACAGCGCTTCTTTTTGGACGTCACCCTAGCTAAATACGTCATGACGTCCACAAGACGCTCTGATATTCACAGCAGTGTGCAATATTTTTGCAGCTGGCGCATTGCTTTATGCTAGCCACACATGCTTCTCAGGAACAGAAAATTCGGAATTGGGAGTGCGATATATACCGTGTTTTTCAGCTGCCTTGTCCCGTCAGTTATTAACTAACATAAACCACTCAACTTTAAAATAATAATAACGCATGCGTTTCAGGCATTTAGTGTTCCACAGCTCGACGAAACAGCAGCCGGCCTTTATCCATTGCAGAGCATTGGGTCCTCTAGAAGTCCCTTGCAACTAGAATACTTATTGTAAGATGACCACAGCCGAGCATGCCATGACGGATGACTTAGTGGCAACAGTGGACGACATTGAACGTCTCGGCTGCTCGAAACTAAGCATCGCCGCGGCCGGCTATTTCAACGGCGGTGCAGACACGGAGCAGACGCTGCGTGAGAACAAGATGGCGTACCACAGGTAAAACAATTGATTTTTTTAAGTGCTAGGAAATGAGTGGCGTCTTAAGATTTGGTGGATGATATTGCTTGTAGAGGCCTGTGATTATCGATGGTGTTAGCATGAACCTCAAATTAGTCCTATTTATTAAATCGCTGCACTGACAGAGAGGCAAGTTGTATGACTGGCACCTGTGATACTCAAATGTTTATTCAAGTAGGCCTAATATATAAGTCCTCCTTTTTACCCTCTTTTCACTGAAATTTTGTTTGATAGTTAAGTGATGGCATTATGGTTTTAAGAACTTTAGTCCCCTGCTCCAGATGGTTGTACTTGGTGTTTCACGAGATAACTTTCTGATAAACCTTTGCACCGTTGCCCCTCCATTTATGTTATGTGACTCGGGCCAACCAACAATCAAGATGGCTGAGCCCCATCCAACTAATGTGCAGCAAATAAAGCTAATTCTTGAACATTAATAATAAACTGCGCGAAGGTCAAGTACACAGTGACGGAACAAGCGCTAACTCACAACTGTCGTTTTGATACTCATACCGAAGAATAGAAAGAAGTAACGTTCCTTTCTCTTCTTTCCTTTTAGCATGTAGTAACCTTCCCAAAATAAAATTGCCTCAATGGGAAAAGGAAGTTAATTTTTTTTTTTTAAATGACTAGGAAATGTCAGAAAGAAAGAAAAAGAAGTTGCTGACAGTAATCCACTGAAACAACCTCACGTAGAAAGGTAAACTTAATTAAGTTATTTGTCCGTTAATACCATTGTTGGCGCACTGACGCACGAGTTTTTCTTTTCTTTGATAATCATCGCCCCGTATAGTTATCTAGATATTTTCTCCTGGTACCTTCCAACGACCGTTGTTTCTGTTAGTATCGGTTCGCAGTTACAGTCTCTTATGTGCGCTCCGAGATGTCCCGCTGGTGTTCAATTGAGTGAAGAAGGACGTTCTCATAACCTGGTGTTTACTCCGCGGCCTGACTGACCTATGTATATTCTGCCACAGGTGAAAAGTATTTCATACATAACCTGACTTTGGCAAGGTATATATGTTTGCTTCTGTTGCAGACCACATTCATTGTGACGTTCCTGAAGAGAATTTTCCTTAGAACAAAGTTTTTTTTTAGATTGTCTGGTGCTTAAAATACAATACGGATGTCAGATCTGGAAGCCAGCGTTTTTATTTTGTGTGATACCCGGTGAATGTAGGGCATCACAGCCGGGCGTTGTCCTTCGTACTTGTTTTTGTATTTTTGTCTAGCGTCTTCTCTGTCAGTGTGTACTTGACCTTCGCGCTATTTATTAGTAATATATGCATATCCAACTAGCCCACCTTAATATTTACTATTTTCCAAACGTTTCGTTCTTTTGCCCGCGTACTTAGACTACGCCTAAGGCCTAGGGTACTCCGTGACGTGGCCCAGAGAAACATGGAGGTAACCCTGCTGGAGGATCAAGTGGTGTCCATGCCAGTTGGAATCTCGCCAACAGCTTTCCAGAATCTGGCGCATCGAGACGGGGAGACCGCCACCGCCAGGGGTTAGAAAATCAATGTCTCGGCACAGGCATCTTCCGTGCAGCATCCATCGTGACTTTTTGGCATTTTGAGCGTTTTTGTTTTCTTCAATCTATAACGAGAGATTCCGACGGATACGAGTGAGCTTGTAGTTCAGAGTACTCGCATGGTACAACAGAGTTGGCGTAAACAAGAAATCACCTTAATGTATTTCGTTTTTATATATATATATATATATATGGGTGATTTCATCTCAACTCAGGCACGGATTTAGGGTCGAATTTTTAATTTTGACGAAAAAAATATATGTTTTGGGGCAATTCCTATAATAAAAGAAGACGCAAACGGTTATTTCGTCGGATTTTTTGTTCTCAAGTTATGGACCGTTGAAGCGGTCAAGGTGGAAATTGATGTTTTTCCAGCCTATCGGAAGTGCCATATTTCACTCCATCCCTTTTCAATACTTTTTACGCTACATCAATATAACTTTTTGGGAACACTCTAGGCATAGGCGTTTTCATGCTAATTAAGCGTCTAGGTCATAACATTCTTAATGATTTTTTTTTTATTTGTCAAACCGCCTCTCTGTGACGATATTTGTCAAAGTCCAGCAAGCTGTGCTGTGTGACCTAATCAACATATTTTTATGATCTTTATATCACCGTAAAGCACCAATTATGCTCTTTCTTTTGAGTATAATTTCAATATTTTGCCACAAGTATATAATGCGCTACATGTGCCTGAAAAACGAATATTTCGAAAAACTAGCAAGTTTAGAGTCGATTTTCTAAAAAAACCCACTTTTTATTTTTTTCATTTTTTATTCACAGTTAGTTAATATAGTAGTCTATCAGGAACTACCAACAAAAATTGTAATATATTGTTTGTATGGCCGCTATTAAGACTCGAATCTCGTGCTATGAGCGTTTTGAACGGGACTTCGCACAGGCGCTCTGCTGAGCAGAATTTTGGCCTATATAAGGTTTTCTATTTATCGTTAGCCGTTACCTAATATCCAACCATAAACATTAAAAAACATTTTGAGTAGTGCTCTTAAAAAAAGTTACTTAGAAGTCCGTATTCACAAGTGCGAGCGCATCTTTTTCTCCCAGTACGGGGGAATGCAGATCGTTAGAGAAGTCCTCTGAGGCCTTTTGCTTTCGGCTCCGAAATTTTACAGATGCCACCCCAGTCAGGCGGCGTGTATAGAATACTTTATCTTGAACATCACGGGGCTACCGCCTCTATCTTCGTCGGGGTCCTGGAGCCTCTAAGGATTATGCCTTTGGATGCGACCGACACGGAAACCCTGATTGTCGGGAGAACAGGCGTTTGAGGTCAGAGTTTACGTCGAAAGCCCCCCTCTGTCTCTCCAAGCTCATCTCCTCGTCCTTCTAACACAACCGTGCCACTAATCCGCGAACACTAAAAGAGACGCCGCTGCTGCGTGGCACTCAGATTACGCGCTAGGCGGAGAGCGAATGTTTAAAGGGCCCATGAAACGATTTTTGGGTTGGGATAAATCATTTTAGATTGGAATTTTACTAATAGCACATCGTTCAGTGGGCCAAAAGAAAAAAGGTAGAAAGTCAAAAGCCTGACTTTCAGTGCGAAAATTTGAAAACACAGCGGACTATTTCGTACCTCGTCCCCTTCGTAACCTCGCTGCCTTTTTACTGTGATACATCCGCAGTCCCAAAAGCGCGTCATCGGGTCCAAACTGACGTCATACGAAACCAGACCTCATTTAGTCCCTTCACCCCTAAGCTGACATTGTGGTGGAAGCTACGCGCTTGCCGGCCCAATCAGCCGCCTCCGTTTCATCACCTGACCTCATTCTCTGCAGCCACATTTGCCACGCTCACGTGGCAAAAGTGTGGCTAGCCCAAGGTGCACGTAGCTTCCACAGCACTGTCAGCTTAGGGGTGAACGGGGTAGGGAAAGAAACTTTTATCCGAGTTTTGAGCGAGCGGCTAATCTTCTAGGGGGACAATGGCTCTCTCCGAGCGAGAGGGGCCTCCCTTCTTTTCGTCTTCTTGAACTGCTTGGTGGAATGCGCGATCTATGAGTTGAGGAGGAAAGCGAAACAGGAAAAAGTTGGAAAAGCGTTTCATGACCCCTTTAAGTATGGATCGACGGGAAGATTGGGGACCCAAAGGAAGCCGAATCTTCGCACTTCGTCTAACTGATAATAGCCTTCTCTGTCCCTTTCTGGCTCTTGAATTCCTAAGCCACGGCGGAAAGCTGGTACTCATTCTACCTCCGTGCTGTCTGAGCTGGATGAACTTAAAACTGCTCCTGCTTTCAGAAAGCCAGAAGTGTTCGTTACTGCCATGGCTAATACATTATTAAGTTCAGACCGGAAAGTGTGCGCCGACTATTCAAGGAGACACAAGAGAAGAGTGTTTTACGGACGCCATTTTCGTCAAGTCTCGGAGCTAAACCTAAGTTAGCAAGTTCTACCGGCTGAGGACGCCCAGCGCGTAAGCCCTGGAGATGTTCTGTGCAATAACTGCTACACAATGTTCTTGGGTCAGATTGAAGAACATAAGCAAGGACAGGAAATGTTGTCATCAAGCTCATCGTCATCATCCCTGAAACCAGCGGACAGATCATTTGTTGACGAGGAGGCCCTGGTCCAAGGAGTGTCTGAAGCAATTGATGCTGCCGAAGTAAGTGTGACACCACTTAAACTCCCTTCTAGCGTGACCCCACGAAGTCGTACCGGCTAAGTTAAGCGAAAAAAATCCGAGATAACCGCGGACTTCAAAAAGAAAATTGGTCGTAAACTAAGTGACGTGTACGGAGAATCTACGGGCACAGACAAAGAAGATCCATGCTCCTCGTTCTCCGACTGGGTCAGCAATTTACGAGCAGCCTACGTCAAGAGCGCGTCGCAGCTAGAACGCTACCGCCTCTTAACTCTCTTTCCATCTAACCTCAAAAATAAAGATATCCTGAAAGCAATTCCTGAAGTGACGAAGCATGCTTTGGACCAATCAAGAAAGCTGAAAAAAAAAATGGGGGTCTGGGCGTCACCTGACCCATACCAAGGACATGCTCTCAACGAAAACGATGTCGCTCTTGCGTTGACTTACTACACATCAGATGTGAAAGACTGCTCAAGACAAAGCCCGAACAAGGAGGATGTCGTAAGGCTTTTTATTGATGGTCAGGAAGTCTTCGTCACGAAGCGATTTATGACGAGATCTATTAGGGAAACCTACAAAGAATTCAAGGCGGCCAATCCCGAGTCAAAAATGGGCCTAACAAAATTTTATTCTCTTCGGCCCAAGTGGGTTAAGAAACACCCTGTACATGAAGAGTGTGTGTGTGTATGCTGCGCCAACTTCATACTCTGTCTGACATCTCTGTCAAATGCGGCGGGGAAGACCATGACCTTTGAAGACGTCCAGAAAATTTTTCTTTGTGAAAATCTTTCCCAAAACTGCTTCTTGCTGAGGTGTGAAGCCTGTTCGAACCGGAAGGACATATCCCTCGAGATGCTAGGGATGAGCGCTGAAGATGAACTGGAGTTGGCACTGTGGGAATCTGGTGGCGAGTTGGTGAAAAAACATTTGGAGGCCACTGCTTTTCTTAACGAACTCAACAAGTGGACGAAGAAATACATACCCCACTATTATATTCGGCGCGCCCAACAGAGAGCATAATGGCTTGAAGAAGCAAATGTGAAGCCACTTGTCGTAGTCCTCCACATTGATTTCGCCGAAAGCTGGAGTATTGTGCTCCAACGTGCAGTGCAGGGATACCACTGGAAAACCAAGATGGTGACAATCTTCACCTGCGTTGCGACGACCACGAAGGGAACACTAAGTTTCGGCGTCGTGAGTGACGATACCTGTCATGATTCTGCACACGCGCTCTTTGCGCTCACAATGATTGAAGACAGGCTCGAGGAACTCTTGCCCGTTTTTTTGGAGCTAATCTATGTTTCGGACGGCGCTCCAAGCCATTTCAAAAATCGGCACCAATTACACGAATTTCAGAAGAAGTTTATTGTCAGCAGGTGGATATACTCGGCGTCAGGGCACGGCAAAAGCGCGTGCGATGGAGTGGGTGGTGTGCTGAAGCATCATGCGTCACTGCATAACTTGAAAACAACTGAACTGAGCTCCATAACTAACGCGCGTACTTTCGTTGAAGCTCTCGGCCAGAAAATCAAGGGGATAACGCTTCTCTTCATCGACCAAGAGGAGCTGTCTCGTTATCGGGAGCCTAAAAGGAAGGAGTGGGAGAAGGTAACCCCATCGAAAGGCATCCAATCTTCTCATGTGTGGAGCAAAGCAATGGGGGAAGGGGGAGGTGATGTGGTCCTAGAAAGAGTTTACCAAACCCCAGAATAGACAGAGCTAAATGGTGGGACCGTGAAAAGGCCGGACCGTTTCAACAGTGCGTTCATCCTTGTCCCCCTGTGAGTGCGCGCTGTGTGATCAGACGACGCGCCATAGACTTTGACACTGAACTGACGGCAATTTGGACAAAGCGAAAGCTGGCTCAGAATCGCATCAACCTATTGTCTCGAAATGTGCTACGTCGAAAGATGACTATCCCTATCCCAGGTGTTTATCTCTGTTTTTGTGTGATCAGCGCCGCGTAGTATTGAAAAGGTACTGCGTCGTCTATCCGTAAACCAGACGGAATTTGGCGGTGTTCAATTCGTTTTAAAGTTTATATTTGTATTAACTTTGAGTGTATTTTATGTTAATTAGGAGTATATGAGACATTTGGTCAACACATTTTGATATATTTTATGCAATGAACATGTTTAGGCTACAACATGAAATATTACTTCCCTTCTCTGGTTACGTGTCGCATCTTGAGTTTAAAATTCCGAACTTTAAATGTAATTGTCATATTTTCTTATGTCAAACAGATATGCAGTGCATATACATATGTGCGATTTAGTATCTGACGCTTAGGAAGTACGGTCTATTTTGTGCACATACGGGCTCTTTCGTAAAATAACGAGCATTTCGTGGCGTGTAAAGACGAGCATTTCGTGGCGTGTAAGGCTTCAAATGCGTTAGTCATGTGTTTAGGTTTCATTTCTATTTGCAGTGATTCATGCCAGGTTACTTCGACTTTTCCCTCGTGACTTAAGTTTGTCCGTGAGTTTAGATGTTACGTACTTCTCCGTCAATACATAATGCGAAGCTCACACTCCTTTCAAATCACCCCAGTGCCAAGTAAATAAATATTGTAAGGATAAATATTGTTACTTCACTTGCTTTTACGCTCAGATATTGTGGTAAATACTAACATTAAATAGAAAACTTTACATTGGCCAAAATTCTGCTCAGCAGAGCGCCTGTGCGAAGTCCCGTTCAAAACGCTCATAGCACAAGATTCGAGTCTTAATAGCGGCCACACAAACAATATATTACAATTTCTGTTGGTAGTTCCTGATAGACTACTATATTAACTAACTGTGAATAAAAAAGGAAACAAATAAAAAGTGGGGTTTTTTAGAAAATCGACTCCAAACTTGCTAGTTTTTCGAAATATTCGTTTTTCAGGCACATGTAGCGCAATATATACTTGTGGCAAAATATTGAAATTATACTAAAAAAAAGAGCATAATTGGCGCTTTGCGGTGATATAAAGATCATAAAAATATGTTGATTAGGTCACACAGCACAGCTTGCTGGACTTTGACAAATATCGTCACAGAGAGGCGGTTTGACAAATAAAAAAAAAATCATTAAGAATGTTATGACCTAGACGCTTAATTAGCATGAAAACGCCTATGCCTAGAGTGTTCCCAAAAAGTTATATTGATGTAGCGTAAAAAGTATTGAAAAGGGATGGAGTGAAATATGGCACTTCCGATAGGCTGGAAAAACATCAATTTCCACCTTGACCGCTTCAACGGTCCATAACTTGAGAACAAAAAATCCGACGAAATAACCGTTTGCGTCTTCTTTTATTATAGGAATTGCCCCAAAACATATATTTTTTTCGTCAAAATTAAAAATTCGACCCTAAATCCGTGCCTGAGTTGAGATGAAATCACCCATATATATATATATATATATATATAATATATATAACTAAAGGAATTTATAAACGTAATCTAGTTTCTTTCTGTGGAGCCTTAATCAAGCAGCATGGCCAACTTCCCGGGACACTCCATGGAATAGACCTTTTTCAAGAAAATATCAAAATTCTAATTGATTTTGTTAAATGATACCCAGGAAATTACAGTCCTCGAGCAAATTACGATTTTTTGTCGAGAAAAGCAGAATTTGACAATTTTGTGAACGTGGCCCATAGAATTCAATAAAAAAAAGACGTTCGTAAAGCACTGCAATAAAAAATATACGCCTCCAAAAGTTTAATTACAGCAAATTGAGATTTTATTGCTGCCTCGTAAAATATTCCCGGGGAACATTGGAATTTTGGTTGTTGAGTTAAAATTTTTAATTTTAGTGCATGCGGCGAGGCGTTGAAGTCCAAGAAAGTTAGGGGTGGAACACTTTCATGCTACCTTTTAACCCGTACCCGTAATCTGCTAAAAAGTAGCGTTCCTCAGTTTGCGCAAGAAAACATTCTGAAAATTGCCTGATGCACGATAGGATATTAGCAGCGTGACAGAAGCCTACGTGCTCTAAGCTACAGGTAGCGCAATCAAATGCTGTAAGGATTTGCGCGGGTGGCTACCGCGAGTTTTGCAAGCGCGTGACGCTCATCTTGCAGCCTAACAGCTTATGATCGACAGTGAACCAAAGTGCACCACCTTCTTTCCCCCGTCCAGCTGCTCAGAGTGCAAGAACCCTTCTGATGCAGGGATTGTTCAGCTGCATCACTATCGAAGACGTGAAGAAGGCAGCACCGGACGGGCTCCAGTGGCTCCAGTTGTACATCTTCAAGGACCGAAGCATCACCAGAGACATTGTGGAACGCGCCGAAAGAGCCGGATACAGGGCCCTTGTACTGACAGTTGACATGCCCATCGCCGGAAAGCAAATTGCCCGTATCAAAAACAAGTTCAAAACGCCGAAGGTTGCTAAGTACGTTGAAACGTAAAGTTAATTACATTGCGCCAGAAATATATACTTATCAGATTGGGTAAGGGTCAGTTTGAACTTATAGAGAAAAACGAAGAATGGCCAGAAGAGGACAAAACGACTGACTAACAAATTTGCTTTAGTACACTCATTCAGATGCGTAATTGGTTATTGCATCACAGGTTGTTCAGCTAAACACAAAATGCCTATTAGTTGTCAAAAAATTACAAAAAATATTAAATTTGTCACCCGCTAAAATTCTTCTTAGAAGCTCCCTGTGCGCGGCTCACCGAAAATATTGTATTTTTGTAGGTGTGACTTACGAATATGTAACAACTAGCTCAATCAGGCCGAAATGGTCAAACCTAGAATCACTGAACACCCCGATATTGGCAAAATAGTTTAACGAAACCAAAATTTTTTATTGATATAAGGTTCGACAGGCTTTGGCATCTTTTTAGTGACGTTACACAGTTAGCTCATTGACGATCGGCTCCATAGAACCACTTTTTCTATATCGTGTCAGATGGGCGTACCAAAGTTGCTGAATTGTTTTTTGCTACCCGCGTGCGGTTAACAAAAAAAAGGGGAAAAAAGACACAATGAACAGAAAGTGAGGGCGTAAAAACTAGCTGGTGTAGTTTAGATATGACACAACCCCGAGATTAAAAAAAAAAAAAAAAGCAAACGCGACTTTTTTGTGCCTGTCGCCTTTTGCTTCTTGCTGTCTCCGGATTGTGTTAGGTCTAAACAACATAATTGGATTCTGTTGTTTGCTATACAATATACTGATGCGTCGTGAAGGCCACCTATATTCCATCTCCGAAATCTCCAGAGTGCAGAGTAAGATAGAGGGATGTGAATATTGGTCAGCAGGAACGATGTGTTATCGCGAGAACTCGCGCATATAAAGGGGCGATGCAACGATTTTCGTACTTTGCGCAAATACAACTTAGAACGAACCCCTGACTTTAATTACCTACGAAACACGTGTTCGTTCTTCACGACACGTAATAGAAGTCACAGGAAAATATTAAATAAAAACAAGCAGCGTACACGCCCTCAACTAGCAGCCAGATAAGTGGCCAGGTGGCCTGGAGTCGATTGTATGCCGCCAGTGATGATCATTGCCACGCGTTAGGGTTGGCAAAGCACAAGACACGCGCAGGGTTCCAGACATTTTTATGGTTCGGCTATTGTCGTCATTGGAGCGACTGAACACGAGCCACTGTAACCGAATGCTTGTCGAGCTATTGAATATCACGAGCCCAAATAGAGTGCTCATGCAATGCTCTGGCCCAATCTTTGAGCCATATTCAAGTATCGTCACTAGGGGACTATAATGGCCTCATTGGGGGACGCTGCAACCTCCAAACTACGTCTTCAAGTTTTGTGAGGGATTGATTGATTGATTGATTGATTTAACTTGTTTTATTAATAAAAAAAAGCAAAGCGCGTACGACTCTTTCTAATTAAATGTCTCCTGACGTCGGAGAGAGGGGGTGGGGGAATGGGGTACGGATAGGGAGGGGGGTACCAGAAATGTCACTAATCAGATGGAGTCCTGGATGTTTGCTGTCGCGACAAAGTCAAGCAGCGAGTCTAATGTGGCTTTGCGGTTCTGCAGTGCGCCCCTCGGATGTGTCCAGTCCCGAAGGCAACGCGGGCGCAGCTTGGGTTGCAGTTTTCGAATTGTTTTTTCCCACGCCCGGCTGATCTCCACACAGTCCCATAAGAGATGGGCACTTGTGGCCTGTTGTTCATTTGTGCATCATCTACAAGATCCGTCGTCAGCGCGTTCTTTTTCTACATCTGTCTTGAGCGCACATCTCTCGAACTTAGCCCGGACTGCCGGGGAGATGGCCGCTCTGGTTCGGAGTCTCCGAAGACGCACTGTAGCCCACCGCCCGCCCGTACGCGTTTGGCAGTGGGTCATTGTCTTCATATTGAAAGAAAACGCTCGCTTTTGTTCATGAAATTACACGCAACAAAGAGGTTTCTCGGTCAGTGACGTTGCGTGCGAGTACACTTGGGTCCCAATAGTGTCAGTAAGACGTGTAAAGTAAAAAACAAAAACATTCCGAGCGAATATCGTTGCATGGCCCCTCTAAGTGCATGCACTATCTAAAGCCATGCGCTCACGCATTAGGATTTGTCACCACCGTAGATGTATGTGAGATAAAATATACACTACGAAATTTTAAATTCCAGACATCAAACCTAGTATCATTTCGTATGTATAACGGCGTGCGCATGATCGCATGCGGAGCATCAGGCCGTATCCATCACACCTGAACTCGTGGAAGGAAGCAGGTGCAATTGCAAGCCTGTCTAAGTTGCTTCAGTCGTATGAAACATAAGCCTGCACGAATATGGCACCAGCCCGTTCGTCATGCTTGGATTTGTGTGGAAGGTTGGCAGGATATTGTAGTCTATTGGGGCTGCTTATGGCAAAACCGGAGCACATTGTTTGATTGATGATGCCCATTCAGCCCCAAGGAAGTCAGTCGTGGTGAATTGGTTTCAGAGCAAACTTTGCCCGTTGTCAGACTTTTTAGCTAGAAAATAGATTTCAACATGAATGCAAACTAAGGAGATGGTTTCAATAGGTGTAAACAACTTGTGGTCAATAAGCTGCGTTCATTGAGTATTAAAAAGTATTCGTTTGCTTGTTTTCGCCTAAGAGAGTAAGTTTCCGGAAAACGCTAAATTTAATTTGTCCGATCCCCACTCCAAAGGCATGCTTGCAGGGTTAAAGTGCAACTTAAATTAAACCGCTCGCGTTTTAGGCGTTTATTAGTCCTGGATTTCACTGGTAAATATTAATACGTTTTAGCAATATTAGTGTTTCTGCTTCAAGCATCGAGAAACTACAACAATCGCCTAGTAAAATGAGCAAGCACAAAATGAAAATCCTTATCGCATTTCTTTTTCAGCTTCGCCGGATACATTCCGAACAAGGCTTACGCGTACGGGGGATTTCTAGATCCCTCATTGACCTGGGACGAGGTTACATGGCTGAAGAGCATTACGAAGCTCCCCGTAATCGCTAAAGGAATTTGCAATGGTAACTACCGAATTCGGTCTGATTGGGACCACTCTTAAGTGGTCCCAGTTGGGCTCGAACGTGTTTGGGGTGTGATGTTTTTTGCCGACTTTCAGCGCGGAAGAAAAGTTCGCTAAAAATTGTGGCAGGCAAACGCTGCTCCACGTCTGACGCAATGAAGAACGTTTTGTGTTTCGAATTTAAGTTTGATATCTGTTACATAATAATGCGGCAAAAATGGGTATAATCTCTCTATGGTAGCCACAACCCGAGAAGGAGAAAGGGTAGGGGTGTTTAAAAGGATGTCTTTTAGGGAATGTATAAAATTCATACCCAAAAAGCATGCCAAAGCTAAAAAGAAGGTTCCTATGTATGAAGCCATTAGGTACATGACACTATCGAATGTGTCATATGCCAATCCTTTTTGTGAATCACTGAATAGTGATGATAGAAGGGACCTGTAACTCTCACAATTTGCGGCTGTACGTTCGAAGTGCTTTTCAATCACCTTCCAAAACTTTTTGATTTAAAGGTTACGTCAGATTGTTTCGATGTTGGCTCTGTTCGTGAAAAAACACGGCATGTAAAATTCCTAGTTCTCTATGCAAAATCTCGAGAGCCATATCTTTTCTTCTCAATACTTATCTGCTGGTATGAAAATAATTCCACGTGTTCACTTAGCCTTGCCTAGCTGCCATAAAAAATAGGCGTTCAAACTGCGGATAATTTTAAATGGGACGATTGCTTTCCTTCCAACACAGCCGAAGATGCTGAAAAAGCAATAAATTGCGGTGTTTCGGCGATACTGGTCTCCAACCATGGTGGGCGGCAGCTGGACGGTGTACCAGCAACTGTACGTCACATTGAACCTCTCTCTTTATGCATTGTGGATTTCCTTGCAATTCCCGTGACTCGTGCTTGCAAGAACACTCATGAAAACCATAAGCTAAGACGACTGAGCGCTAACCTAGAGGCCGAGCACGTGAAGTTCAGCTAGCTTGAAAAAACAAAAACATTCAAAGCGCACTCCCCTCTGACGACCTGATCAGCAAAGAACTAAAATTTTAAGGTGTTGCGTTCCAAACCAACGACGGGCAAAGGTCTGAGGAGTAATTTCTACCATCTGGTTATTTCTTGCCCTGAAACCGAAATATTGGCTACACGGCGCCTTGTGCGCAATAAGCCTCTGTCGATTGCTGACACCTTGAAAGGAATGGGTATCAGCGAAGAGGGCTACAGCCTGCGCCGAGGTTACATACCGAGCTTCTCGCCTCGGAGCGAGCCCCTGGTTTTTTCTCGGTCGTCGCAAGGTCGCTTCAGCTTATCTTTCCGTGACTTTGCCCGAAAACATGCATGGGCTGTAATGTGACGTTTCGGGAATAGGAGCGTCTTCGTCTTCATGGGCAGTTTAAGAACTTAAATTTTTGAGCCTCCCGAAGTAAGCTCCGTATTTTTCTGGATGCTGCAGATCGAAGTCCTCCCTGAGGTTGTCACTGCAGTCCGCGGACGCGTCGAGGTCTACGTGGACGGCGGAGTCCGCCGCGGAACCGACGTAGTCAAGGCGCTGGCACTTGGAGCCAAGGCAGTGTTCGTTGGGCGCCCGGTTCTTTGGGCGCTGGCCTACAACGTAAGTCATCCTCCATACTATCGACACATCATATGCTGATTAGACGGAGCCACATTTATTTTGCCGACTACCTTCATCCTAATGATAAGACCGTTATGCGCAGAATGCGTTGGACTTGCGCGCTTTACTTTGGTTTTGAAATTCTAGGGTTGGTTTAGGGTGGAAGGAAACTAAATTTAGCGGCGATGTCTCGCCCACCAACTTTAACAAAATATACGTTTGTTTAAACTTGACGAAACATAAGTCCGCTAAAAATAACAAATACGTAAAAATGTTTCTTCTTTTTTTTTTTTTTTTTTTTTTGGGGGGGGGGCGTTACATTTTTTTTAGATGCCAGCCATTAAACACATGCAGTGTTCAAAACACGATTGTTTGGATCCTTCGTATTGATATCGAGGTTATAACTAGTCTTTTCACCGCCAAAATACGTCTAGTAAATTGCCGGCTTTGCTAAGTTTTCAGCTTTCTGCGAACTAAAGGGCAGTTGGATATTGTTTAGGCTTAGCACGGCCCAAAGCTTCAAGAAAAGAGTAACAATAAACATACCATAGCGCTCTAACATCTCGATGTAAATCTGTCTTCCCAGGGTGAAGAAGGCGTGAGAGAGATGCTCGAAATCTTGAGACAAGAGCTGGATCGGGCACTCGCACTCATGGGTGAGGGATGTTTCCCATGTCACGAGTGGAACAGAAAGTCGTCACTGATTAGTCGAGTGGCACATTTAGATCATCATGTTTCATCTATGTTTTTTTGTGTGGGTATTAGCAACGTGCCCTTTCAATTTTACTAGTGCGGCCTGAGAGCAGAACTGCGCTTTATTTATCTTTAGCTTTGATCCAGATGAAGGCTTTATAAAAGGTTCGCACCGCAGAACCTGAAGTCCACGTGCTTAATCCCCAACCCTGTCCGTTTCGTTTTTGATGAGTATCCTACTGGGATGTTTTAGTGCGTCACTACGCTCGCATGGATGGCGCAACCTTAAAGACCCCAGGCTAGCAGTCGTATTGCACTGGTTTAATTTCTCATCTACAATATAGGAATTACTCATTCCTTGGAGCAGACTTACTTCCCGATGTCTGAACTCTGCTAGAACAAACTTCGAAGGGCTTGAAATACGTTGACTTTTTGCGCTAGCCCGGGCTGTGGAAGCAGCTTGCAAACCGAACAAAATGCTCTCTTAGCCTCATGTGAACATATATGCAAGGTAAGTACGGATTGTATACAATTATTCTGCAGTTTCTATGGGCTGTGAGTGTTGTATTATGATTACGTAACACTACAGTAAATGGCCCGATTTTCTGTCTCTAGTACCAGCACTGCGCAAAGTATGCTAACTATAAGAGCATTACGCGAAAAACAGCATTGCATGAAACGTCGGTGTTTCCTGTACAAAGAAAGAACGAGGGATAGATACTGGTAGCAATATTCTGAGGAAGGAGGTGCCGACGAAGGGGGCCGTGGCACGCACGACCATCTCGCGCTAAGTGCCATGTGCTGGCCGGGCCTTGTTCAATCCTTTGTGTTCAACCATTGCCTCGTCTCCTGTCCTTTCTGCTGCCGGCATCATCATGCTAACAATATATATATTATTTTGTATATGATATGCAATTTAGCTTCAGCAGATATGTACAGCTGCAACGGAAAAAGAGTAGCACAAGTGACCCATGACCGGAGCGGCAAAATCGCGACACGCGGCGCTATTAGGGAGTTTTCGTAGACCGCGCTGCCCCTTCCGCTAAGCGTTCCGCAACGAAGAAGTTGCTACTGCGCCTGCACGCCGATAGCCTTGACTGTGGAGTTCCCGCTATCGTAGCGGGTTGCGGAGGGCCTTGCGGGACGGCGAAAACGATCTACGAAAACTCCCTATTGTTCCCGAGCGCGCCGATAGCGAGAGTGACAGTCACGTTCAATGCCCCAACGCGGGGGCGGCCGGCAGAAAGCACCCCGTCTTAAAGCCCGCGTTTTAAATCCTATCTTATCCCTCAATTTTCTGCCGGCCACCCCCAGGTTGAGATATACAACGTGACTGTCACTCTCGCTATCGGCGCGCTCGGGAACAATAGCGCCGCGTGCCGCGGTTTTGCCGCTCCGGTCCTCGGTCACTTGTGCTACACTTTTTCCGTTGCAGCTGTACTTAAAACGTTACCCTTGCTTCGAAGTTCATGGTAACATTGAGTACAATATGTTTTATACGAAAAGGATTGGAACAAAAAAATATGCGTTTTCATTTTTATTTTATTTTTATTATTTTTTTTTTCAGGCTGCGCTTCTATCGACCAACTACGACCTGAAATGGTGGTTCATCAAGACGACTTCTCTTAACCTTGAAGGTTCACAACGCAGGCTTTGAATGTTTCATTTTGAAATTCAAAGATTAAGTCCCGGTCAATATGTCTACACAATATACATCATTTCATACATCGCGTATGCTTTGTGACATGCACTGGTGAAGAGCTCTTGGGTTTCCGAAAGGTACCATTAGCATACTCCCGTAAAATTGGAACGGCAGAGAAGCCAGAAAAGTTGTGCAAACAGTATTGTTTTTTAAAGTGGAACAATAAAACTTTACACAACGTTTTTCATATCTGAGACAGACTAAATTGATCAACAGCATTTTTCACGATGTTGTATTTTGCGCATGAGAGACAAACACGCGCTCTTCGCAAAAATACAAAATTAAGGAAAAAGCAATCAACGCGCAACATCGAAAGTACAATACGTATGCACGTTGTCGAGTTAGTAAAGTGATCACCATCATTGATTGAAAGGGAAGAATAAAAAAAAAATAGAAACAACTGTTGGTGCTTCTTTCTTTATTATCTTTTTCTGAACTTGAAGTATGAGGAACCAGCCACAGTAATCCTTCGATTACTAGCTATAGGGACTGGCAGCTTAACAAACGGAGGATAGGGTTCATTATCTTCCGGCTTCTTCGTTGGGAATTTCTTCTTAGACGCTCTTATTACCAGATGCCCCAATCCCATTGGCTGCGAAATAACAGCAATATGCTTGGGTCACGCCACGTCCCGCGTTTTTTAAGCCTTTACTGATTATACGAAGCGCAAGATCGTCTGCTTCCTGCGCCGCAGTGGCGGTGACGCCAGAAGGCCGAACTATGATTGGCTCTGATTGGAAGGATAACGGGTACACCTCAAGGCAGGCAATGACGGATAGTCCAAGAAGGTGTTTTAAGTTAAAAGCGTGCCAGTGCACATGCAGCAAGCAATTGTGTCAAAATGCGTCTTTGGCTCGAGGGAGCGCAGGGATTGGGCGCGCCGATCAGAAGAACAACGCAGCGAGAACACGCAGGGTATGGGCAATCACGATGCAGCCAAGCTCGTGTTCTCACTGCTTGAGGTCTAGGATAAAAAAAAAAAGCGCGCGGGCGCATTTGGCGGTTAAACGAACGCACGAGGGGCGCAAAAGGGTTCGTATAACAAGTGCTCAGTGCACAGGTCCACGGGTGTTCAAATAGCCGATAGCAACTATCTTCACTGAGAGCTTTACGAAAGGGAGGGTGTGGCCAAATGCCTCACAATACTCGTATTCACCTCAGGATCCATAGTAAAAAAAAAAAAGACCGTATTTATTTATTTATTACATTTGCGGTGCCCCTCAACAGCCCAAGAGCCTACAAGAGGGTGCACCGAAGTGCGTACATGCTAGAACACAATGCATAAAATACAAAATACGAGAACATGCCTAGAAAAAAAAAAAAAGGTTTACATGTTTGATAACAGCACTGATGCAAAAACATGCCTAGTTAAAGTATAAATATCTAATAACAAAAGAAATGTGATCTGCGACATTGCAACACTGATGTGTAGAAGGCTGCCTTCCTAGTTCTACTGTTTCAAAAGTACCAACAAAGGAACCGGAACTCGGAACGTTACTAATTTCCCCTCCCTGCGTTAAATTAAGATATATGTAGGTGCATCTTAGAATAGCTTTATGTTATTTTACCAAGACGTATAGTCACGAT
This sequence comes from Ixodes scapularis, assembly GCF_016920785.2. Taxonomy (NCBI): domain Eukaryota; kingdom Metazoa; phylum Arthropoda; class Arachnida; order Ixodida; family Ixodidae; genus Ixodes; species Ixodes scapularis. Next base: position 81,758,801 of record NW_024609881.1, on the reverse strand, counting down.
CAGAAGTAATTGGAACACGGGAGCGGTGGCCCAACTGCATTGCAGCGCGATCTATCCGCACTCGTAGAAACTGATAGGAGACTAAGCGCATGCGTTCATGCCGGCGCCGACAGTCCCTCTGCACCGCTCTATCTATTTCTTTTACCGGAGATCAAGATAATCCTTCGCTGCTTCTCAGATACGACACGTGATGGCGCTGATGCAACGGGTGCACTATCAGAATCACCTGGAGCGGATCGGTGCTGGTTCAATGACGCGGCAAACGCTAATGGCGTGACGCATCGCTACGTAAAAAAATATCTTTATATTGTTCTCGAGTAGATAGCAACGCCAGCTGCAGAAAATGACACGCGAAGTTGACAAACGCCATAAGTTCCAAGCAACGAACCGCGTTTTTATTTTATTTTTGTCAAGATAAGATATTAGAGAGCATATTTTAGTGGGACAGCAATCCTGTTTCTGTCTGCACCAAGATGGCTTCAAGGGTGGAAAGCGTGCCCGCTCTCTGCTTGCAGCGCCTTCGGGGACGTAGCGTTTCGTCCCAGAAGCGATAAGGAACGATTAGAACCTCCGGTAAAGGAATAGACCGAGAGGAGCAGAGGGGCCATCGGCGCCGGCATGCACGCTTGCGCGTACTCTCCTATCAGTTCCCACGAGCGCGGCTACATTGCGCTGCAATGCAGTTGGGCCACCGTTCCCGTGTTCCAATTACTTCTGATCGTGACTGTACATATATTAAGCGCTAAAATCATCCCTGCTTTCTTTTTTTTTTTTTCTTTTTTTTTTTTGTTTGAGCGCAGCTTTTAAAGGGATACTACAACGAAATTTCGGCGCTCATTTTTCGGTCTATATGTGTTCAAAAAAGCACCATCAAATCGAACATACCCATATCTTGTTAAAAAAAGTCACGAAAAGTAATTTTAAAACGAACTAAACGATTAGCAAAGAGCACCTGGTGGATGTCGCTAACGCCTCGCTCGTAATGCCTGTCTAGGAACCTTGGCAGCTAGTGACGGAGGTTGTCTCGTCTCCGGCCACGACGAGAGAACAGGGGCAGGAGCCTCTCCCCTCTTCCAGAGAATGCCTTTTGTGTGTCGCAGAAGTCGCTATTGTCCCCCTACAATATTATAGAAGATTAACCCGTCACTCAAACTTTGTACAAAAGCAGCCGCTTCGGTGGCTGGAACGACTAGGCTATCCTCTCGACGTCAGCCTCGCCGTAGCTTTGCTCGTCTTGAGACGACCTACGTCACGATTGCGTTGGATGTCACGTGGTCTCCGCTGGGCCTTCCCCGAGCGCTTGCCAGAGTGGGCCGTTTATAACGAAAAATATAGCCACCAGGCTCAAAATACAAACGTCCGATTGTCATTTACGGATATTGTGGATCATATTCAACCTATTTTTGAACACGACGGGAATATTTCAAATTTCGTTGAACTATCCACACTCTTGCGACCTCTTACAACGAGAGGACACACTGGCGCCATCTATTGGGTAGCAGTGTAAACTTGGCGGTCTGGCATATTTTCTATTACTCTCCCGCATTATCCTGTCTTTCCTGGCTCGAAAAACTTTTGTCAACGTTATTCGCCTCGAGATCGAACCGTGCCGCCACCGTGCGGCCGAAGTTGGCAACGCGCGAAAGCGGGGGTACCGCCGTGCGTCGTCTGCTACGGGCGCACGCTCAGAAGCATGGATCTTGACGACGCAAGCCCGTTTCAGGCTGAGCTTGACATTCCTTATTAAATGTTTTATCTTTTTGTTGCCCTTTCTTCTTACTAAAGGTTGTGTTGTATCGCTTGCCATGCGTAGAAATTCAGCAAAGCGATTTTTATTAAGTCGGAAGCTTCCATAATCTTAGTGTATTGTTTTTTATACAATCGCTGGTCCCGCGTATTTTTGTTATCTCGCACAAACCGTGGCTTTCATAAAGCATTGAATGTTGAGTGGGTCTGTGGTTTGATTAGAAAATTAACCCGACTGACCACTATCTTTTAATAGACTAATCAATCAATAAATCTGAATGTTGATTTTTCGCCGGTCACATTGCGTGAAAGACGTTAGAACTACACATTTTTTTACTGGTTTTACTATGTCATAAATGGCATATTGCATTCCCATTCTAAACTTCACGTTGTGAGTCCTACATAAATATGAACACGGGAAGCCTTTTAAAATGAAGTATTTTTAAGTTAATATGTAAACAGTATAATCACCCTCGGCGAAATGACAAGAACGCTGAAGTGGTTTACCGTGCAAGCCTGTGTCACAAAAGAAGTAAAGACGTAAAAAATATTAAAGCAGGCATATTTTACTCCTTGTTGACTTTCTCCAGCACAAGACTCCAATTAACCGGCAAAAAAATATTGCAATTAAAGCATTACTCGAATAATCTTAAAGTTAATCAATCAAATGCCCAGTCCCGATATACGTTAGGTGAGGGCGGAGGGTGATCGGAGAGTCTCGTGAAGGTCGCTAGCCCTCATTAGTAAAGAGTATGGCTGCAGCCGATGCTGTCTGTCGTGGTGCGCGTCCTTTGTTTGGGTTGCAAAGTCTACCGTGTTTGAATACAAGATTATTTAGCCAGAAATTTATAGTAGTAGCCTCTTGACATCCGCGGCCCTCACCAAGAAAATTGAAGCGGGTGAACCCACACTACCGAGAAAAGCATTTAATAACAGCAACATTGCTGCGTTGCTCGGTTACACTCGTTTATTACAGTCACGGAAGATATATTAGAACAGTTTGTTTCACTTGTTTCAGTTGTCCTGCCAACCGTGCAGTTTGCCGATTTTAACAGGAAGAGACACTCTCTCCTCATCGCAACGCAGTAGATTTGTTCAGACTCCACAAAACTTACCCACACTATGGCACAATGAAAGGGCAGTGGAACTCAATAGCGTGGTAATTTCCATTACAGCGATAACTTATCTCCATTCTAAATATTTATATTACTGCAAAAGCTAGACGCCAAAAAAAGCATAGAAGCTGCGATTTTACAGCCCACAGTACCAGTATTATGTTATCTGGGTTGGAATTGATTATTTTTTTTAATTCCCACGTTGATGATCCGATACATCCATTTTAAAAGAAACAAATATTTAACATAAATATTCCAGCTCAGCCGGAGACAGGCATCAGTCGTGGTGATCCATGCTTTTCAACGTCTGCCTAGAGCAGACGACGCACCCACAGAAGCGATTATATAAATTTAGGCCGCACGCTGGCAACACGATTCGATCTTCCCTGAAGTAACGAAGAGTACCGCATCCTTTTCCGCTAGAATTGTTTTCCCACCGATAGTATGCGACAAAATAAACGCAAGAACCTACGCCGTCTCGCGCGCGACCGTGGAGAGCCTATGGGGCGGCCGTTCTCCTATCCCCGCTTTGATGATGATGATAGCGCGACCGTAGCGCCACCTCTAGGTTGATCTCGAGGCCAATAAACAAGCTTCCTTATAGGTATTACGCACATTTGACCTCGGAAATGCCGCAAAACCTTCGCTCTTGTGAAATGCAGTTCTAGGGTCACCGAATAGATGGCGCCAGCGTGCCAGTGTATTCTCTCGTCCTAAGAAATTTTAAGAGGTTTTAACGAGTCTTGGTCTCTCTCGATCGTACTCGGTTGCAAGAGTGTGAACGGACCTTTAGTCGCTTGTTTCCGGCTTTAGCGGCGTCGGCGTCGCCGTCGCCGTCACCGTCGTCGTAGCCGTCGGCGTAATGCGCGGGGCATTATGGGAAACGTCCCATAATGCACCGCGGTGACACGCGCGTTGCATTATGGGACGTTTCCCGTAATGCACCGCGCGGAAGGGAGGAGGAGGAAGGAGGATGGGGAGGAGGAGTAAGGAGGAGAAAGGATGAGGAGGAGGAGGAAGAGGGGGAGGAGGCGGGGAGGCGAGGAGCACGGAAGGAGTAGATGAGGAGGGAGGAGAAGAGGGTACGGATGAGGAAGCGGGGGCATACCGTCCCATCCGTACCTTCCCCTTCTTCTACTCAAAAGCTGCGCTCTAATTCGGCATTACAGGGAGTTGTAAATGTCTCATTTTTGCAACCAAATTTCGGTAATAACTGCTTCGCGCAGAGCGTGAAGAATACGCAAAAAAGTCTCTTTTTTATATGACAACAGTATAGAATACTAGATTTTACTCCGTTCTTTTGCGTTAAACAGCCCACCTCAACACAAAATCTTCCTCTAGCGGTGGGGACAGACCGCGAGTGAGAAAACGCGTGCGCATTGCTATCTCCACGCTGTGGCGGTTTCTTGCTGCGCCAAGGAGAGGGCTACCGCCGACGAGTCACGATACCGGATTCGCCAAGGCAGCAGAGACGCCCTTTGTTGCGACGGCCTTCACTGGGGGCTTTAAACTAAAAACAGAACGTCTTCCTGAAGCCACGAGACCATCTGGAATCGCGGGCCCTCGCAAGGAGAAACACCGGCGTACGTGTGCGTGCCTGTGTGTGTGTGGGTCTGTCGGTGTTGAGTTTCAGCAAGAACGTCGACTCCTTACATCAGCCACTGGAGCGCGGCAAGAACGTCGAGGGATTACATCATCTGCCCCTCGCTGAAAGAACACCGGGAAATTGCCTCAGCCGCCCCCGCACTTTGGACACCTCGTGAACACTTGAACACCGGGGAAGGCTCCTCTCTCTCAGAGGGCCTTCTCGCTCTCGGAGGGCTATAGAACTTGGGATTGGGGAGCCAGAAATCGCCGACTGCAGACTGCCGATTGCCGATTAATTAGTCGACCATGCTCTTGTATATTCACTGTATATAAAAGTTCTCCTTCAGTACCCCCACTCCAGGCCTGTTTCCTTGGGGGCCATGGTAGCAGCGAGCCGCAGCCCCAACTCCTGGTTCCGCGCCTGAGGTCGCCACCCTCCCCAACGCAACACCTTCTCCACTGTCTCAAAGTCGTATTGACAACGATAGATGGTGGCATTTTGCCAATTTAAAGGACAAACGACTGGGCGCGTCCAGCCGTTCCAACTGAGCAGAAGCTGTCGGCTTCAAGGTCATTAAATCTTCGCGGAGTAAGATGCATTGAATGTGCCTTATTATGCTAGTAGTAAAAAAAAAAAGAAAGAAACATCTTAATACTGGAAAAAAAGAGGGACGAACGGAAGTGTCGAAGCATGTAACGGAGTGTAAGAATTGTGCCCTGTTTGTGGCAGTTCACGTCGGTGATACTGATAGAAAGAAGCGGTCTAAAACGCCTAGTAATAAGTATTATAACTATTATGAATCATTCAAAAGGAGTAAACAAAACCTCTCTATCTTTAAAAACAGATTTTAAAAGGTTCTTCCAAGTTTGATCGCGCGTCACCCATCATCATACCGTGCTTATTTTTTTAGCTTGTTCAAGGTCTTAATACCCCCTCACTTGCGTTCTATCTATCCAGTTGGGACCTTCTTTTGTTAAAGCAAAGTTAAAAATGTCCTTGAATTCGAAAAAAAAATTAAAGCCGTTTACAACTCCCTGTAATGCCGAATTAGAGTGCAGCTCTTGAGGAGGAGAAGGGGAGGGTACGAAGAGGAGGGTATGCCTCTTTACCTCCTCCGTACCCTCCCCTCCTCCACTCTTGGTCTCCTCGTCCCCTCCCCTCATCCTCCTCCTCTCTCATTCTCCTTCTCTCCTTCTTCCCACCCTGCCTCCCCCTCGTTACGTCACTCGTGAAGGCCTCGTGTTTTGAAGGTCGTGACCTTCGTTGTGACCTTCACGAATGACCGTGACGTCACACGTAACGTCACGTGTGACGTCATTGTGGGAAACGTCCCATGATGCAACGCGCGGGACCCTCGTGACGTCACGTGTGACGTCATTATGGGAAACTCGATCCCCATAATGCAACGCGCGGTTACGCCGACAGTGACAGCGGCGGAAACAGCGACGCCGCTCATGCCGCAAACGGGAGCCTAAAGGCCTGACCACACTAGGGTGAACCGTTTCGGCTCTCATATTTTGCATATATCAGCATCGAAACCGCACTCGCTGCCTACATGGTAGGTGTCCATGATGACGTGGTGATCAGCGTGAATGTGATTCTCCTAGCCTGCTCGTTGATCTTGCGACGTCGCCGCGCTCTGAACCAAAAGGAGGCGCAGGTTTTGGGTCCGGCCGAGTTGGTTCTACCGAAACAACGAGGGACAGGTCAGTGCTTTGCTGCCCCGGCAGCGCGCCAGAGATGAAGGCTACTTTCGAAAGTGTCACCAAATCAAGTTCAACACGACATCCGTCACAACACCGACGACATGCAACAAGTGCCACGGAGAATCACTTGTAATTCCTAATTCCTCTCCTATAATTTCCCAGCGGTTGTTCTTAGCGTCATTATCTAAGTAGTCTGGCTGCGTCTTGTCATATAAAAAGGGAAACAGTCGCACAGTTTCAAGGAACCGCTCCGTTGGGGAAGGCATCGGGGGGGGGGGGGGGGGGGGGGGGGGGGGAAGGGGGGGAATAGGGATAACACACGACACGAAACAACGCTACGCCTTTGGAACGTGAAAGACGCGCGGAGGACCGGCTTGTGCGTTGCCATGGCATCGCGACGTCACTATCTACGCCACCTCCCGTTGGCTCCTCTCTTCTGCGGCGAACAGCGGCAAGCTCTGAACCGCGCAAGGAGCGGTTGGCTGTACGTCGTGCCGTTGAAGCCGAAAACTGGTTTTGGTGAGCAGCAGGCCCCGCCGACCGTCGCGCCGCAGGCCTCCGCGACGCCTCACGAGCTGCGCTCTAAAACAGTAAAAGTTGTAAAGTGGACACCTTAAAAATTATGTGTCATAAGTTTTATTTCGATCTAATTAGTAGGAGCGTCGTAATAGCCAGTTAAAATGTCGACCTAGTGTCGAGCGTTGCGGCGCGTCGACGTTTGGAAAGTGCGAGAGCGGAGAGAAAAACTAGCAAAAGTGACGTCATCAGCGGGGTCAGGTGACCCCAACGTTACTAAAACACTCAGTTGGGAAACTCGCCGTCGAAACCTGGGCCGCTGGCGTCCACCGAGACCGAGCTAAATGCGACAACAGCGCCACTCTTTATCATTTGTCTGTACTATGGCCACCTCGAGCTTTTTGAAAGCCTGTTTTTGCGTAAAAACAAACGGACAAGACTCTTTTTGTATGAAATTTATTGGAGTTTAGTACAAAAAGAGGGGCGCGTTATGTTTTTAAAATCTTTAGTTTGCAGGGCTTTGCGGCACAATTAATATTGTTTTTAAACAACCATGCCTCAGCGGGCCTTTCAGGTAGCGCGTCCCGACCTAGATGCATTTTAACTTCCGTAGTTGGACCATAGAGTAATATAGTAAACGTAAAGAGAGGACACAGGAGCCGATTCGCGGCCCAGATAGTGCGTTTCATACCCTCCGCTACGTGGCACTTTTCTACAATTTGGTTAAAATTAATTAAAACTCTTTCTGTGAAAAGTATTTATTTTTTAAATGGCAATGCTTTAAAATTGTTTAAAGCACTTAAAACGACTAAATAGATTAAATCAAATACGTCACAAAAACCACGTGATGAATGGCGCCTGCCATGGCCTGCCTGCCTGCACGCCGTCGCCTCTGCATCATTCTGCATGGCCTCTGCTCGTCCCTGCGTTGTTCGTTTGTGCCGTGCGTGCCGTCCATCTGTGCTTTCTGCTGCATCATGTTCGGTCGACTTTGCATCAATCAAGGTGACGCATGACCGCCCGCGTGCTCGCATGCTCGGCGTGAATTCGTGGAGCCGATCGGTTCGAGCTTCTCGCGCTGTTGCTTCTGCCGGGCTGTCTGGCTGCACTTGAACGTGTGTGCATGTTGATTTTCGATGAGATTGTTTTAAAAAAAGAAATTAACTTACGACCTTGCACACGACATTGTCCATGGGTTTACATATGACGGTGTTGAACGAACCTCTAACATTGCAGATAGAGCCTTGGTTGTTATGCTGTCTGAAATTTCCAGGAGGTGCGTTTGCACACACTGTTGTGCACACTCCAACAACGTCTTCTGTTTAACGCAGTCTCCTCATTTCTCTCATTCGGGAGCTTAAAGGGGCGGTGCAATGATATTCAATTGGAATGTTTTTCACTTTACACGAGCTTACTGGCACTAGTGGGACTCAAGGATACTCGCACGCAACGCCACTGACCAAGAAACTCCTCTGTTGCGCTGTAATTTTGAGGACAAAAGCCAGTGTTTTTATTCAATCTCTCCTTAGAAAAACCTGATGACGCAGCTGGACGGTAGCAGTACCGCCCAGTGACGATATTTGAATACGGCTCATAGATCGGACCCGAGCATGGCGTAGACACTCGATTTGGGCTCTTGATAATCGATAGCTCGAGAAACATTCGGGTAGTGTCCTGTGTCCAATCGCTGCAATGACGACAACAGCCGAACCATAACAATGTCTGGAACTCAGCGCGTGTCCTGTGCCTTGCCAACCCCAGCGCATGACTATGACCAACATTGGCGGCATGTAATCGGCTCCAGATCACGGGGCCGCTTCTTCTGGCTGCGAGTTGAGGGGGTGAACTCTGCTCGTTTTTCTTTATTTTTTTCTGCGACTTCGATTGCGTGTGGTGAAAACGAACGGGTATATTTTACGGATCATTAACGTCAGGGATTCGTTCTAAGCGGTATTTGCGCAAAATACAAATATCAGTGCATCGCCCCTTTAAGACTGTTGGCTTCACAGTAAAGGCTGTGGTCTGTGGTTAGGGGGCTTCAAACGTAAGCTTGGTGTGTCTGGTGATAAGCCATTTTTTGAAGTTGACAACGAACACGTTTACTTTGTCTTTGATGTTCCGCATCTTCCCAAAACAACCAAGAGCAATCTTTAAGGCCACAAACTTTGCATTGGAAATGAGGTCATTGAGCGGTCTTCTATTGTTGAACTTCATTGTTCTATCCATGAGATTAGCTTGCAATTGACTCCGAAACTTACTGAGAGACACATTTATTCAAAAACCTTTCTGTAACATGGAAGAAAATTGTGCCCCACAGGTACTGAGTGCCTCAAACTTTCATGTAATCATATCTCTTGTTTATGCAAAGGAACTTCCTGGGGCAGCCATGGCTACAGCCTATTTCTGTGATAGGATGGACATACTTTTTGATTGTCAAAATATCTAAAAAATTCAAGAAAACAGGGCAGAAGTTGCGTCATGCCATTCTGAAGGGAGAATCTCAAATACTTGATTCTCTCCACCAGTAACTCGGATGGATTTCAGCATGGCAGTTCCAAAGTAGGAGGCAGCCATAAGCCATCATTGGGTGGCAAGTTACTATAAAAAGTGTCCTCATGCTCTGGGATGAGCTTTCAAGCAGCCATGACTTTAAGTTCTTACTTACACGACGCCTGCAGCAAGACACACTTGAGAACGTTTTTGGAGCTAGATACGACAAATGCTGGACTGCAACACAAACCCAAATGTGCATCAGTTCACCTCAGGACTAAAACACCTCTGAATAAAGAAACTGTTCAAACTGTCGGACAATGAAAACGTAGAAGATGACAAGGCTGACCTCCTAAAGGAGTTGCAAATATCTTCGCACCATGAAAGTTTAATTTCAGACATTGCGGAATGTCTTCCAACTGATAACTTCCCGCCACTAGAGGATATTTCTGAGCTGGCATCAGACATCAGGTCTAACATAATTGATAACTCGTCCACGTTTTTATTAGGTTTGGGGCTATTTGATCAAGCTTTTGCTTGAACAGACAACTTACAGCTGTGGCTGTTCTCAGCTGCTATCGGATGAGTCAAATAACTTGACCAGGCCTCACCAGTACTGTCTTGTTCCTAAAGCATACCACGTGCCTGGAAAATTCTTCGGGAACTTAGTAGTACCATCACAGGCTGCCTTTCATTTCATTCAGCAACTAGAAAATCAATTTCTTCCCATAATAGAGAGTGTGACAGATGTTCGAGGAGTGTGTGCCGCCTTGTATAGCACACTTTAAGGTCTGGGTGGTTTTCGCCTTTGCCCAGAGGAGTACCACAAAGGGTTTTTAAAATTGTTTTGCAGAATACGCTTGTGTTGACGTGTTTGATTTCTTAACCGGAATTCGGACAAAGTTCGGTTGCACTCTTCAGTGGCTAGTAAGAACGAGACAGGTTTAACTGTTAATAGCGTATTAACAGAGGCGGTTGCCAAACCAAAAACAAAAAGTGATTAAGTGGGCGGTGCAGCTTGCTCTCCAAATATTTGTTTCCCCCTTTTTCCAGCGAATCTGTATCACGGCTCCCTAACAAAAATATTTGTCCACTTTCTAAAAAAAATCGATAGAAAATAGTGTATAGAGGCTAACAATATCTGAAAGAAAATGTATCCACTTTGGTATCCACTGTCCATAGTTTTTTAGCCGCTTTTTCCTGAAGCCATATTTCTTTTCTGGACGATTTCGGGGAATATTTAGGGACGTTGAATCTTGTCAGATTTCAAATAGAGTTCTCATTGTTTGGTAATGGCTCGCCCGCAGCGAGTTTGAGGCTATGCAAATTTGTGTTTTTTTTATATTTGCCGGAAATCGGGAATTTGTACTATCCGGCGTGTGCTTCGCACTGTTATTATACTCTTATGACTGGTAATGATAGCGATGTCTTATTTATTTTTGCACTTACTTCCCGTACCCGAGTCGGCGTGAAAGTGAATGTATCATACAGCATGTTCTCCGTGGAAGGGTTTTGTTAACTTGGTTCCGCTAAGAATCTATTACGAAGTGTACGAATGCCGAAGTCCTTCATATTCATTTATTTTTGTGAGTATCGATCTCTTTCGTATAAAACATACAGAGCTTCTGAAGTAAATAATGTGTACATGAGTGTGGTCCAATAAAATGTGTTCGAACCACTTACTGTTGTTGACCCCAAAATGTTCCACCAGCCAGGAGTCAATGCGGTGATTGTGTAACTTCAATGCTTTACAATAGAAAAAGAACAAGAAATATATATACTTCTGCTTTGTGAAGCAAGTTGAAATATTGTTTGACACATTTTGCACGGACTCTATCGTAAAAAATAAAGCAAAAGTGTGTCAGTATTAAAAAAAAAAAAAAAAAAAAAAAACGGCTTCGGGAGTCAAGGTGCTCCCGAGAGATGAGCGAGGCGGGGAGGAAAGAGAGAGCGAAGGGTATTGGAGAACCGGAGCAAAAACGCCCAAACCGAAACCGAAACTAACTTGACCGGAAACGGAATCAGATTATGCTTAATACCGTCCGCTAGGAGCGCTACCTCTCACTGGTCTATCTGGGCCGCTGGGGACTATGGCAGTGTCCGCTCTTTACCTTGTGTATATTGGACGCGGCGCGTCCACCGGGGAGGCGGGGGGTGGCACTCCTGTAACCTCTTCCGCTGTATCTGGAAGGGATACTACAACGAAATTTCGGCGCTCATTTTTTGGTCTATATGTGTTCAAAAGAGCGGTATCACATGGAACATACCAATATCTTGTTAAAAAAGTCTCGAAAAGGAATTTTAAAACGAATTAAACGATTAGCAAAGAGCACCTGGTGGATGTCGCTAACGCCTCGTTTGTAATGCTCGTCTAGAAACCTTGACAGCTAGTGACGGAGGTTGTCTCGTCTCCGGCCACGACGAGAGAAGGGGGGAAGGAGGAACTCCCCTCGTCCCGAGAATCCCTTTTGTGTGTCACAGAATTCGCTATTGTCCCCCTAGAAGATTATAGAAGATTAACCCGTCACTCAAAATTCGTACAAAAGCAGCCGCTTCGGTGGCTGGAACGACTAGGCCATCCTCTCGACGTCAGCCTCGCCGTAGCTTTGCTCGTCCCGAGACGACCTACGTCACGATTGCGTTGGATGTCACGTGCTCTAAGCTGGGCCTTCTCCGAGCGCTTGCCAGAGTGGGCCGTTTATAACGAAAAATACAGCCACCAGGATCAAAATAAAAACGTGCGATTGTCATTTACGGGTATTGTGGATCATATTCAACCTATTTTTGAACACGACGGGAATATTTCAAATTTCGTTGAAGTATCCCTTTAAAGCCGAAATGGAAGTCACGTGTAGTTCCTCGAGTGGCCGCTGTGGGAGAAATGGTGGCGTTGTGTGCTCGGAGACAGAAGCTGTCTCTATGGGAGTTTCCTAACTGAGTGTTTTAGTAACGTTGGGTGACCCTTTCTCGCCTCCAAACTGACTCGGGGATGCCAACAATGACGTCATGCCGCTCTGGACAGATAACAGGAGGCAATCGCTGCACGTATATTTCAAAATAAATGCGGCTTATGTTTATTGCTGCCCAATATAGACCATTCCATTTAGCGCTTTCTGGGCGGCACCATTTTGTTCGACAGCAACGCCCTCTCCATACATCCGGAGAATTCAGCGGGTTCGGCGGGGTAAAACGAGAGAGAGGGCACGCGCCCGACTCCGCTAGCAGACGACAAACCGGGAGGTTGCCGTTCTCCATCTTTGGGCTGTACCGGCGGGCTGTACGGAACATCGAACTCTCGCTCGTGGCTGACGTTGTGAGGTGGTTCGCGTTCTTAGAATAGTTATGGCTACTCTAAAATCAGGCTATAGCGCTCTGTTGTTCTATTTCAGTAAATGATCAACTAGCATATATTTTTTCCGTTACTTAAATAGCAGTTGAGTCAGCCGGCAGTACTACCTTCAACTACTGCGTATATTGTGGCAGGAGAGCACGTTTTTATTTATTATTTTAGACTTCCACTGATGGTCGCTAAAGGCCTACACCAGTACGAACTTTGTATAGTAAAAAAGGTACAGCAACCGGATTGACTTTTCGCCGGAGACCAGCCCATTTGACACAGTTTTCCCTATTGTTTTTTTTTTATTTGCACGCAGGTAACGGCGCAATTGGACCTTGTTGGTCTTTTTATCTAGCATAGTATTACACGATACCTGGCACACCAAAATCTTCGCGTCTGCGCTTGAAATTTCCAAAATGACGCGATTTTAAAGAGAGTTTGTACGCCACCCATATGCTAGGTACAGCCCACTCGGCGGAGCAGACAACATACGGGTGAGGGGGAGGGCATTCTTTTCTCTTTTTACCCTCTCTGCTATGACCCTAATAGACCATAACTGAATTCACGGGACAAAAAAAAAAGGGGGGGGGGGGGGGGGGGGGGTTCCAGCGCCTTTCTTCTTTCTTCCAGATATTTCGGACTGTTAAAGAAAACAATACGGGGAAAGAGGGCGTGGTAGAGCTTATTTTAATCTGAAATTATTTATGCATATGTATAGCTACTCTCGCCCTTCACTGCATAAAAGATCGCGTAGATGGTCATTGTCGGACACTAGTTGTCAGGAGGCACTACTTGTCACATTCTTAGTAGTTCAGAAGTTCAAAGCTATGTCTTCTCGACCTAAATAACGGTGCCACTAATAAAAAACAAAACAAAAAAAAAAAACGTAACAATAAATGCAGGGATAAAAAGCTGGAGAAAAAAAAACTATCAAGAACCCGCCGGAAGTGTTGTATTATTGCATATTAAGAGGCTCAGAACTTAGAAACAAGTTTCTCCTACCAAAATGTGTACAGGCTAAAAGAAACACGTCCCAGGAACGAGAAACAAAAAAAAATGTTTTCTTAATGACGTGTTGAACTTGAAAAATATTAGAAATCTTCCACCATGTTTTCCATAACGTGAAAAAACAATAAATACATTATTTTTTATTCTGCAGATGGCAATGATATGTACTGTCTGTGGTGTTGATTTAAATGCGACACCTCAAACAACTTAGACAAAAAAAATACCAAGTTTATGGCATAATTGCTCGTAGATACATGTTTGAGCATTTCTTCGAAACTCACCTTAAATAACATAATGACATCTTAAGACGACACTTACCTAGGCCATATATAAATCATTCTTAAAAAGTTTAACGTCTCTACCATAAATAGCTTCGGCTATAGCGAGCTTCAAATATGACACAAACGACAATCGTCAAAAACCCGTCGTCCTTCCTCGCCTCTTCGGGAATTTATTTCTTTAAAACTAAGCATGCCAGAACATTGAAATAAACGGCATTGTCTTTCGTAAGGAACGCAGCACCGCGTGTAATAATTTGCGAAAAAAAAATTACGAATGTACCTCACTACTTGAATTCAAATGAAACCGTCCGCCGGTCTTTCGAAGTTCGACGAGCGTTGAACTTTTACCCTGAAAGGTCGAGGTTCGTCGACCTTTTCACTTTTCAGGATTCGAAAGTTCGAAACTTTTTTAATTCTCTTGATAAATAAGGTCGAAAGTTCGAAAATTATCAAATTTCTTAGCGTAGGAAGGTCGAAAGTTCGCAAAGCTTCGACCTTTTTAGTGCGAGAAAATCGAAAGTTCGAAAATCGTCGAAATTTTTGGTCTATCAAGGTCGAAAGTTTGACAAGCATCGAATTCTGCGGTGTAATAAGGTCGAGAGTTTGAAAAGGATCGAATCTTTTAGCGTAATAAGGTCGACGGTTCGAAAAGCGTCTAACTTCTTAGTTTAACAAGGTCGAAAATTCGACTTCCGTCGAATTTTACAAAATAGAAAGTTCGAAAATCGAAACTTTCGAGCCTTTCGAACCGCTTGATTCGATCATCGAAACTTCGGTTCGAAAAAAGTTCGCGGCATCCCTACTGCTAATGACGCCGGCTCTCGGCACCATATGCTCGTTCGTTGGCGGCAGTTGGCGTCGAGACCGCTTGCACCATCTCTTTTCTCCCTTGCCAAGCGACGCCCTATTGTTTGGAGACCTGTGGCTTCGCTGAGTTTTCATTGGAGCTAAGCCTTTTCCTTTTTTTTTTAAACTTTTTCCTCAGGTAAGTTCACTCTTTGCAAAATTTCATAGAAAAAAATGCACCCCCTGTGGGCAGCGGTGTACAAAATCGTAGCGCGATAGGTCAATATACACCAGCTCACTTGCGCCATTACGTTCTGTTCATTAATAAACCTATTTTTGCGCTCGATTTTAAGAGCATGGCCGCTTTTTTTAGACACCCATAGTTGGCGCACATCACAGGGCTCAAAGCACCGCAACCACACATGATGTCCATAATAGACACAAAGCCAACTAACAATTCTTTGACGATACTCCGGCACTGGTGATGTGGCAGTGGCCCCTGGCGCTTCTCTCCGTTTCATGCGTGCGATACAATCAAAGCTAGCGCACCGGTTTGCGACGCACGTTCGCCCCATGAAATAGTGCGCCCCCTGCACAATGGAAAATCTGGGAAAATGTGCGTCTTTGAAGGTAGTAACTCATTATTGTGTTAATAGCTTGACGAAGCAAAGTTTATTTTTATTAAAACGTTAAACTAAAGTATAGTTGCTTCGTTATGTTTGCCGTTTTAGGCCGTGTCGGGTTCTCAGCATCCGTGCGACAGTCGCTGGGTTTTCGAGTTTTCCGGCCATCTCGCATGTTTTGAGAAAATGGCGTCCTTCGCATCGATCTCAAGCACCTCCCCTGCTCGATTATTGTCGAAGATTCGTTGATTGCAAGCAGGTGATCTTCAACGTGTACGTGAGTACGAGAAAACATATTCCGGAGAAGTCGGTTCGTCCAATCCTGCAGATGATCTGTAACGACACCGGAGCGTCCTTCCGTATACCGTAAAGTAAAAAGCAGGATGTCGCTCTGGCCAGGCGGTGTCCTTGAAGCGAAGACCTCCCGAAGTGAAGGTGTCGAGCACGCGGACCGTCAAGCATGACGACTTCAAAACCAACGCCATTCGCCTGAAGGTGCATCGCAAGTTCTCGGAGGTGATTCCTACCCTCGATAGCATACTGGAGGCTTTCAAGGAAGACGACCAGCTACCTGCCGAACCTGTCCAAAACAACCTTGTTGAGGTTGCTGAAAGACATAAGTTTCACTTTTGAGAAGCGTAAACGAAGACTGGCCTTCATTAAGCGCAGTGGCATCATTGCCTGGCGTCGGAGACACTTGAGAGCAATCAAGGAATTCTGAAAATGGCAGGTACCGATCGTGCTAAATGAATTTCCTAATACGGAACATGTAAAGCCTTCATGGAAGAAACGTATAGACACAGGTGAAAACAGCTAACTCAAAATAAATGGTACAGGCCAAACTTATTATTGTATGTTAACTTTTAATCACACTGCTGAAACTTGGGGACAAGTGTGCTATCAATGGAATTCCTCATTCCATGCTGCATGTATACAAAATAAAACTTGGTGCTGGAGGCGAATGACAGTCACAAAGAAGACGAAGAGATGAAATATGCATTTCCAGTAGATGCATGAACTTAGAGTACATCTAAAAAAATAAAGAAGTTCATCTGGAAAGTGGATTCGAACGCAGGACGGTGGGAAAGTACGATCGCGGGGGTAGCGCGTTAGACTCCTCCACGAAATACGCAAAGCACAGTCCTTTTCTTTTTTCATGCGCACTACTTTCGTACCCTTCTCAGCGTTGCAAGCTATGTATGAAACGGAGTATAGAGTCCACGCTGCCCTCACCTGGCGTCTGCTTGAACCCCAGGGCTTCCGCGAGCGTCCGTTCGGGGTCAGGTCGGAAATGATCCGTCGAAGGTTGCAGCATGGCGCTGGCAGGAGAGCACCAGGTGCTCTACCTTCTCTATGTTTTTCTCGCACGCCCGACCGGTGACAGAATTCACTTTGGGACTGAATATTTTCATGTAAGTCAACGTCCACAGGGCCTCGCTCGTGCCTCGAACAAAAGACGACTGCCAGTTTGCCAGATATGTCGCGCCATACGGCGGCCAGCTTTTGAAACGATGGCCAGTCCGTTCCGTCGAGGTTCCGCCCCTTGCAACGCTGTAGCCCTGCGTTCTACATATAGTTGTGTTTAATTTTCGGGTAGTGCTCTATAGTAACGCTTAAACAGAAGCCTTCCAGCAACGACGAAATTGACCGCCCGAAGGAAAGGAGGACGGACAGGCGCTCTAGCGCCAAGGACTGCCATAACAACGACGGCACCCCGACTGTGAGCCTGTTCCGGTGTCTTTCCCAACCTTGGGACAAGGAACGGCAGCAGAGGTGGATTGCGGCAGCGTGTTTGCAGTCGCCGAGAGCGCCGTATAGCGTCAGTCGCGCGCGCTTAAATAATTTTCCGTGACAGAGGAATCGGCTACATAGAAGTAAATCATTCTTCGTCTCGAGGCAATTAATCATCAACGGTATTCACTGGACTCCATATTTGAGGTGAATTCTCACAGCGCATGCTTCGAATTAGTTCTCATTTATAGCCTCCGAAAGAAGACAATCTTGATGGTGTGCAATGTGCGTGTTGGAAACACTTTAGAAGTTTGCAGTCAACACGTGCTCAGCAGCGAGCTCAACCATTGACTCCGTAAGTGTGACGTCATGGGTCCAAACAAACCGTTGCTAGGGTCGTTGTTATGGACAAAAACATGTGGCCAGGTTTCGCTACGAAAACCCGACCGTTCAAAAATCAGGAGTAAGATTTAAACTTCTAAAAATCACAGATTTAGAAAGCTTGAAAGTCATATATGTTTCGACAGAAGTGTGCCGGTAACCGCTTGATTCTGAAATATTTACGACGGCAACTTCCGGTCCTCAAGATGCCTGCAGCAGACGACGAATGCAAGAAGAATGCCGTCTGCCACACGCCGGCCGGCCAAGCCGGCGACGTCGTTTGAATCGCGTGAATAAGGACGATATTCTGATATTGCATTTGTTCTAAATATGATGATTTTCAGTAACTCAAAAAAAAAGTGGAGTGCGATGCAAAATACGCTTTATCGAAAGTCCGGGCGTCGATCGAGATGATCGTCTGCTAAACGATTGGACCCGTGAGAAAAGCACTTCAGGCGATCGGTCGAGATCCCAAATTTTGTTTGTGGACTCAAGCTACGTGAGGGTGCGTCGTACTTGGTTGTGACCATCGCTGCAATGGTTACGGAAAAATCGCGATAGACATGGAATTTTTTAATAACCTGACAACCTCAATAATAATAATAATAATAATAATAATAAACGAATTACCTTGACGGCGTACGATTTGTTTCTCATACTGGCCTGCACTACGCCGGTAATGAACTTCAGGTCATCGTCGTAAATGATCTGCGTGACGTGGTTTTTGATTTTACGGCATTTTCACCCCTCTGAACTAAGCTGGCTGGGTTCTTCACAGAAAAAAAAAAGAAAAGAAAAAAAAACCGCACATTGCGGAGGCCTCTACGGCCACGGCAATGCACTTGTTTTTGTCGCTTGTTTACCGACGCAATTCAATGAAGACGCCCGCTGCAACAGAGGCCATCAAATCTATCGTGTCGTCTGCTACCAAAGCAAAGCGGAGTGTAATATTTCAGAAACGGCTTTCATTGTTGTAATACGACACTGAGACGACAAGAACATCTTCATAATGAGATATCTAGAAGTTAGGTTGCTTACAAAAAAATTATTTACTTATTTGTAAGCAAAAATCTAGCCTCATGTGGAGTCTCCATGTATTAGTCCATAGCAACGCCCCTAGCAACGGTTTGTTTGGACCCAGACGGCATGTTGTGACGTCATCACTTACGGGGTCAATGGCTGCCGGTGAATACCACCTACTGTCAGCCGCTTTTAATTTGGCACTCACCTGGATCGTGGTGTTGTGCACGTGAAAAGAATGGTCAACGTGCCTGCGAGCTGGTGCGCATTAATAATGATATTTAAACCCTGAAACAAAGAAAGAAACTTGGAGATATAGGGCCGTAGCTCTCAGGTTTTGTGCAGCGCTCCAAGCGAGCAGAATAGAATATTTGGCTCACATTTCGAACGTGCGTCATCACGCTTCGCCACTACAGCTTTTTTTTTTTTTTTTTTTTTTTCTGCTGCGTTCTATTCTAAGTGCCAGCGTAGCGGAGGCTACAAGAGCGAGCTCCGAGCTTGCAGTGTCCCTTCCAAGCACGCGCGCTCGTGCAGTGCGAGCATCGTTCGCGGGAACATGTTTTTGCAAGTAGCTTCAGCTTCGCTATCACGTAAAGTGAAACATACGGGCTCACGGAAGCTATGAAAGAACGCAATAAAATAATAAAGCTGAATGGGACACTGAGGCCGCGAGCTTTATATTTGTCTTTATTTTAGTTTTTTTCTTTTTTTTTTTTGTTTAGACGTTTTGTTATCGAGTGTTTACAGATGCTGACAGATGCTTGCATTCGAACGTGGCACGTGCAAAATCGAACATTACAGCGCCGCCTGGATAGTGCTGCCAACATAACATGGTCGCGTCTTGAGGACGCGCTCGCGCCCCCTGCCCGAGAGCAACGGTTCTATAGCCCCTACGCTTAGGGCCGCCAGATTGAATTATCGCAATATTTAAGCGATCTGAGAAACCTCTTCAGGGCACCCTTAAGGTGTCGCCAGCGATACGGGCCCTGGGGACCACCAACTGGAACCACCGATGTGTGCGTGTAAAGCCTCGTTTACATGAAAGCGACTTCAGCGTGTCGACTCCACTCGTTCTTCGAACGAAGCCGACGCGGCAACGTTTACATGAATGCGCACCAAGCCCCCCTATCGGAAGGCCAGTTCAAACTGGTACCAGTTTCAAACTTGGTTATTGCTCCAGTTTGACCAGTTCCATAATGGTTGAACTGGTCGAAGTGGTTCGAACTGGAACTGGTCACACTGGTTGACTTGTCACCCAGAAATCTTTGTCATACACAAATGGAGACACAATACGCTTACTACAAGCAGCAGCTGAACATAAATTGAGCGCATACATGGCACATACAAACATCAATACAACAGCACACTAACACGATCACTACTTCTGAGCTCTGCGTTTCCGTCTTTTATACTGGCCGTTTTGAACGTACGGAATTCCTCGGTGACCGCCTAAGCAATAAAAAATATTCCCAGCATGTTGATTTTTTTCCAGCAATGTCATACCCCTGAGAGTATTTTGAACGGCTCAGGGGATGAATCTCTTAGTAAAAAGTAAACGCTCGATCTTGCCGTAATTATTTGAAAACCAATAACTCAAAGTGAGAAATCCAATAAATAAAGTGAGAAAGAGGGCTCAAACTGGTAACCAGTTGGACCAGGTAGGCCAATCTGGTGGCCAGTTTGGTCAATCTGGTTACCAGTTCGACCAGTTCGGCGACCAATTCGGCGTCTGGTGGCCAGTTCGGCCAATATGTTGACCAGCTCGGCCAATCTGCTGACCAGTTCGGCCCATCTGCTGACCAGTTCGGCCAATTTGGTGACCAGTTCGGCCAATGTGGTGACCAGTTAGGCCAATATGGTGACCAGTTAGAAGGCAATCTGGTGACCAGTTACATCAATATGGTTGCCAGTTAGACCAGTCTGACTATACCAGTTGCACTAGTTTGGTTTCCTGTTAGACCAGTATGACCAGTCCAAATACCAGTCTGACCAGTTAGATTTTCAAACTGGTCTTTCCAACAGGGAGGCCTACACGAAGGTGGCGCCACGCCGTGTCAAAGCTCGAAGTTATGCCGTTCCGGCACCAGCCGCACCAGGTTTTCCGGTGCATCGCACGTGGAGGCCACAGTGGTGGAGGCCATTCGACGCATTCAGTGAACGTAAAGATCGTGCCCGCTGTCTTCGGTGCTGTAGAAGAAGTTACGAGACGGAAGAAACATCAAAACCCAAGCGTTTAGGGCTCCAGGCTGGGCCGCCGGGTCACTCTGGACCAGAGGCGACGTGTGTGCGCACGCTTTGAGGACGCCTCCGCGCTTCGCCGCGCCAGACCTCGCCTATCGCGACCGGACCAACCGGACCATCAGTCCGAAAGGCTCCTGCGCAGTCAGGAACGGCACCGACGTAGGAGCTGCTCGTTCTGCGCTACCATGCAGTGCTCTACAGTGCTCGGAGCTCTCGCTGTCGTTCGTGCTTCCATCGAAGCCTTTGGGACCCCTTTGGACGCGCAAGTCGTACTTCGCAAGGCTTGGACGGGGGCAGCCCTCACCGAGCATTTCCGGTATATTCTGCTTACTTATGATGGCAATAAAAGCTCGCGTTTGTACTCGGGAAAAAATTGCGGGCGACCATACGGGACCGCTCTCCGCGCCGCCGACGAGGTTGGTCGCCGCCATGTTCTCAGCTGTTCACTCGCTCCCGCAGCGAGCGCCTTCCCATAATCCTTCCCGTTCCAAAATGCGATGTGACCTCTGCTTACATGGCCTGAATGAATGCGCACTCGCCATCTCGATCCACCTCTGTCTAGCGACTTGAATGCGATGCACTTTCTTTGCGCATTATGCCGTTTACATGACCGTATCAAATGCGACAACTGGATTCGATGCGACTAAGTCGCATTCATGTAAACGCGGCTTATGCCTCGCCGTTCAAAAGCAGCTCGAATGCGTAGGACCGTTCCTTCTATATTATTAAATTGCCTTTATGTTCGGCGTTCGGAGGGGCGGTGTTCCTTCACAGAACCATGAACTGCAAGCCGATCCCGGAGGCCATGGTATACCCGTCGGTAGGCGATCAGGAAGGCGCGGGGCCACATCGCCGTTGAAACGCTACGATATATTTCGTATTTCTCCAACCTTCGTCCTATAATAAATAGCGTGCGCCCATCAATGAGTTTTGTCTCCGAAGGACAAATGTAACCCACGTTCCATTTTACTTTGTTTCGGTTGCCTTTGTGACTTTTGAGTGGATTCGCTTCTGTTCTGTCTTGACATTCCTTTCGTTCGGTTTCTTCTGTTTCGTTCTATTAAAAGTTTACCTCACGTTTGAATATTCGGTTTGTTCAATTGGTTTTGCGACAAAGAAATAAATGTGTTCTTTTCCATACTTTTGTTTCGTTCCATTAATTCCATTATATCAAAACAAATCTATTACATTCGATACATGTGCTTCATTTTACAAGACTTGGCACGAGGACTTCATCACACCTAAAACTTGCGGCCGTGTCATTTCTTGACAATGACTGGGCGATATAGCGCAACATTAACAGCGGTTCAAAAGTACCTCTCCTACACTTCCGTATTCACCGTGTTTAGGAGTGCTATAAATTGTGGAACATAAAATGGAATACTTATGTTTGTGAATATATTAACGCTTTATGCGCCTTATTTCAGCCGCCCATTTATGACCTTCTCTTGTCTTGCCGGATACGGAGCCAGTAAAACGGGCATTGACGAATCCCCGCAAAGACCAATGCTGGGAAGTACTCAATAGCATCTCAAATGGCGATAATTTGGCCTACTGTGGTAATGATGAAGTGGAGTAAACGGAATAAGAAAAGCTGAACGTCGGTTACGGCGGCGCCCATGCACAGCTGCTGCAACGCGTCTCTACGTGTTTCTCCTCTTGACATCATACGCCCTCCCCGACTCTTTTAAAGCGACTTCATCGCTCAGGTATCTGGGTGTGCATGCGTGGTCTATCCTCTTGGGCTAGCTTCACGTCGATCATATAGTAAATAACTATAAGCACAGGGCTATCTTTGGTTGAACTATTTAACTTGCTTCCAGTGCAATCTGGCTAACAGATCTAAAAAGAGTGTCATCAAATGTTGCAGTTCTTTTCCTTGTTAAAGTCTTCTTTTTTTTTGTCATATGTATGAAAAGTGTATGGAGTATGCCCTCTCCTATCATAGTCCCAGAGGGGACAAATAGTAAATAAAAAAATGAAATAATTAACCCTAACATTTCATTAATTAGTCTTCATTACAAAATACGTCAACTCTCGCAAGAGGCTTGCTAAAAGCATACAGTTGGTTTTATTGGCATAGAGCGATCCACCTAAATGCGGTACGGAAACAAAAATTGAAATATTCAAATTTCGTTCGGAAATGAGTCAAGCATGACGGATAATAACCGTAAATGATAATCGCGCTTTTGTATTTTGAACGACTGGCTATATTTTTCGTTCCAAACGGTGCACTCGAGCAAGCGCTCGAAGACAAGCAAACGGAGAGCGCGATGCGTCATGGGATATCCGGCGCAAACAAAACCAGAAGGAAAAGATTCCCCGCATTCGTGACGTAGCAAGACTGGCGTGGTTACGAGCTTTGCCCTTGGTGGCGTTGTCAGCGTTGTGGTGGTGTCAACAGGGAGTTTTCGTAGAGCGCGTTTCCCCCTCCACTAAGCCCGCCGCGACAAAGAAGTTGCTACTGCGCCTGCGCGCCGATAGCCTTGACTGTAGAGTTCGGGGTATCGTAGTGGGTTGCGGAGGGCGTTGCGGGACGGCGAAAACGATCTGCGAAAACTCCCTAATAGCGTCAGCGCGTTACAACTGAGCTGTTCGAAGTACCCGTGGGGTGACGAGCGTGTGGCTGGCCCAAGGAGCACGTAGCTTCCACAACACTGTCAGCTTAGGGCTGAACGGGGTGGGGAAAGCAACTTATGTTCGAGTTTTGAGCGACGGGCTAATCATCTAGGGGGAGAGTGGCTGTGTCCGGTTGCACGAACGAGGGTCCGAGGAAGAGGGGAGTCCTTCCTTTCCGTCGTCTTGGACCGTTTGGTACAATGCGCGATTTGTGAGTTGAGGAGGAAAGCTAAGAAGGAAAATTTTGAAATTCCAAAGGCCGGCGCTGCTCCGAAGGAATCTGCTACGTCACGACTACGTAGCAAGTTCCCCAACGTTCTAGATTACATCCCAAATAGGCTCTTCATGCATCCACCAGGTGCACATTAAAAGATCGTTTATTTAGCTTTAAAATTAGTTTTCTTGTGCCTTTTAACGGAAGACTGGGGTTTTTGAGGTTAGGGAGAAACATGCAACACATTCAAGCTAGAAAATGAGAGCTGAAATTTCGTTTCCCTACCCCTTTAATTCTTCCCGTCGTTTCTTCGTCGTCATCGCAGTCTCGGGTAGTTCCTTTTTTTTTTTTTTTTTTCGCTTGATACTACGGCATTTACGTGGATTCGCGGAACAAGTCCTGCTACGGTTTGAGTGACATGTGTGGCAACTAGCCAAAGATGACACTGGTCGATTATCGATAGACTTCTTTCGACAGAGAGAGAAGTTCGTGTTCAAATGCTTTCGTCACGGATATTCTGTGACGTATATATGGATACGATCGACAGGTGAGGAACGACTTATTTACGGGCTTTCTTGGTCGTGTGGGACGCGAGTCGTATGTTATTACCCTAAATAGCAACCTAGAGATACTTTCGGTCTGCGTATCTTTGTCTACCGGCAAATACGTTGTTGATGTATGTTACAGGCCCCCAGATTATGATAAAAGTTTCTGTACTGAGTTAAGAAGTGTTCTTTCCGTTATCAAAAACAGGTTTCGAGGTTCTATTGTGCTGCTATTCGGTGACTTAACTTTTCCAAATATTGACTGGACGACACTTTCATCATCATGTCAGGAGGAACAGGCATTCGTTGATTTGTCTCTCGACTTTAACTTTGAGCAAGTAATTGACCAACCAACACGCTTAAACACCATTCTTGACCTTTTCCTTGTGGCTCATCCTAGCGTGATAAACTTAATCAAGTACATAAATGGCCTAAGTGACCATAAACTAATACACAGAACCCTAGATATGTGCTCACCGCAACACTCAACAACTTCAAAGAATATGTTTGATTACAATAAAGCTGATTATTTTCAAATGAATGGCAAACTTGATGTGTTTTTACACAGCTTTTCTGTGGATTTCTGGAGCCGCACAGTAAATGAGAATTGGTTGCTATATAAAAACAAAATGATTAAATGTGTTGACCGTTATGTGCCACGCTTTAAAATACTTTCCGATAGCAACAAGCCTTGGTTTAACAAAACACTGAAAGCCTTGCGCTACACGAACAAACGGTTATTTCGAGCTGCCAGGCATGTCAACACAGGACATGCATGGTCCAATTACGACACATGTGCTAAACTTTATGTTAATCGCCTACAAGAATTCAAAGGAAAATTTTATAACTGTGACCAACCATCCGTCCTCAAACTCAACCCTAAAAAATTCTGGAAGCTTATCGCACCAAATGAAGCCACAAATAAAGTATCCTTGGCTAACCGGGAAGGTGACACCATTTCTGACGTTGAATGTCCTGTTGTTATGAATAACCATTTTGCATCTATATTTACGCAGGAGGATAAGTCAACAGTGCCCGTTATTAATGACGTTAGCTATCAATTCATGAGTCCTATTTCCGTATCACCTTCGGGAATTGAAAATATTATAGATAACCTAAATATTACTACATCGGCTGGCACAGATAACATTAACTTCTTAAAAATACAAAGCGCGTATCCAATGAAATTTGCGGTCTACTATTTCAACAATCATTGTGCACCGGTATACCTCCAGACGAATGGAAGATATATAGGGAAGGTCGTTCCTGTTTTCAAAAACGGAGATCGCCACCTCGCAGAGAACTACCACCCCATCTCTTTAACCAGTGTTGTGTGCAAAGTACTTGAATGATATAATTTTTTTCACATGTTGCATCGTATCTTGAGTCTAACATTTTTTTTTTTTTATAAACATCAGTATGGTTTTCGTAAAGGCATTTCCTGTGAAGCGAAACTGCTTGAATTCACCCATGACCTACATCTTAACATGAACTCTAACTCTCAAACCGATGCAATATTTCTGGACTTTTCTAAAGCATTCGACCGCGTTCCCCACTGTCGCCTTTTGTCTAAACTTTCGTCACTTAATCTTGATTCTTTAACCCTCTCATGGAATCGCAACTTTCTGTCGTTTCGCTCTCAGTATACTGTCTGTGGTGATTTTCAGTCTGACATTACTAATCTAACCTCTGGCGTCCCACAAGGCAGCGTCTTGGGTCCTTTGTTATTTCTTATCCACATAAACGACCTCGCAAATGCATTGTTTTCTAATGTGCGTTTGTTTGCGGATGACTGTGTCTTGTACAGAAAAATGAACACTCCAGATGACCACTTATTACTCCAGCATGATCTTGATCGCATTAACAACTGGTGAGAAGAATGGCTAATGGCACTAAATAAATACAAATGCCAAGTAATGAACTTCACTCGCAAACGATCTTTCACAGTTCCCATACACATTAGGCACTTCATCCCTTAGCGTATGTTCATCCTACAAGTATCTTGGTGTCCATCTTACATCTAACCTTTCATGGGTCACCTATATTAACTCTGTGACCGCTGACGCATCTAGAACGCTCGGTTATATTAAACGTAACTTAAAAGCGGCCCCTAAACAACTCCGCAAACTCGCTTACGAAACATATCTCCGTCCTAAACTGGAATATGCTGCCGCGATTTAGAGCCCTCATCAGAAATACCTAACCACGCACATTGAAAAAGTCCAGACTCGAGCAGCACGCTTTATAACATCTTCCTATTCCGATATAGCATGAATGTCTCTCTCCTAAAACATCAATGTTCCCTGCCATTGCTCGAAGCGCGTCGAACCATTTTTACTCTGTGCCTAATTCAAAAGTTCTATTACGCGTATAACAATCGTTTTTCAAGCGAATAATAGATCATCTCATCGAACCACTAACAGTAAAAGTTTTTAACACCTCACTGGGTCAACCAACGCGTTTATTAACTCAGTTGTACCACGTGGCATCCGCGCATGAAACGACCTTCCCGAATCCATAGTCACCTTTGCCGAGACCACACTGTTCCGTGCTAAACTTGAATCTTATTTTCTAAGCAATGCGCTTCCGCTTAATACTGTTTCTGTGTAACTTGACAACTTTTTATATCAGTCCAGTGTTTTTTGTTATTTTTTTTTCTCTAAAATTTGTACTTAGTTGGGTGTTCATTGTATGCTGTGCCTACATGACAACCTTGTGTGAGACTGTATGTGCGTTTGTTCTATTTTCTTTTGTGAATTTATGTGTATAATACCCCCCTTACTCAATGCTCTGGAAAAGAACCTGTAAGGAATTGTGAATAAAGTGCTGCAGTCGTTTTTTTTTTTTTTTTTTTTTTTCCGTGATAGATTGGCTTCGTGTTTGTCGTTATCCATGTGTGGTTGCGTCGACATTTGTAAACATGCGTGGTAATATTCTAGTTTTCACTGGAAGGTGAATAACAAGTTTGTGCAATAGTTGTTAATGCAATAGCAGTTGTTTGTGCTTATGCGTTTATTTATACTAATGTTTTTTGATAGCCTTTACCGCTTTTATACTAGAATCTTAACTGTATTAAGGTAGTAGTATTATTGTATACAAAATAAGATATTTTGTTCTAAGGCAGCTCGAGCCAATAGGGAGAAGTAAATTAGTTGACTGTAAATAGTAAGTTTAGTACCCCTGCCACGCGGAAAAGTTACTATATTTTCATTAAATGATATGGGACACAATCAGCTCATGGTCTTGAGTGATTATACGAGCGTCGCAAGCTGATTTGTCTATCCCATAATGTCATTCGATCAAAATTACATTACTTTTGCCATGTGGCCGGGGTATCATGCAAGAATTCAGTGACTGCACGCGATAACATTGCTTACATGATAGTGACACTTGTCTCGCCGTGTCCGCGTTGACTACGTCTACCTGAATTTTAACTGCGATCTATCTTGCTGTGTCCAATCATCACTGCGTGTCTCGCCATTTTGTCGAAGTATTTCTGTGTAAAATATGCATTCCTGCAGCAATAATTGCGTGACTCAATGTTTTCTCTTATCCGCCTACCTCCTACCATTTCATACCGATTATTTAGCGGTGTAATATTTTGCCCGTGTAATAAAATATTTTCGAGACCCCTTGCTATGTGCAGCTTTCATTTTAGCTAATAAGACACGCGTATGCGACTAAAAGAGCTTTACGACGGTGGATCCACGAGCGTTGCCTTCGCTTCGACGCGCGCCCCCGATTCCTTCGCGACGTCACGAGAAGAGTGCTACGGCCTTCTCTGCTAGGAGGTATTGCTCGGATGCGGATCACTGCTGACAGGCGAGGAGGCTTCGTCCCTTGTTTTCCCGCTTTCGGGAAAGGGGACTCGTCCGGTGACCGCGAAAGAGATAGGACGTGTGTCGGAGACTTCTCCGATGCTTCCCCAATCTTGGCTTTCCGGAACCCCGGGTCTGGCAGGTAAGGACCTTTTCTTACCATGCCGGCGCGGGGGCATTTTGGATGGGGACATTGCAGTTCATTTAGAAGAGTGTTCTAATAATTGCTCTTGGACTCTG
This sequence comes from Ixodes scapularis, assembly GCF_016920785.2. Lineage (NCBI taxonomy): Eukaryota > Metazoa > Arthropoda > Arachnida > Ixodida > Ixodidae > Ixodes > Ixodes scapularis. The sequence continues at coordinate 81,730,796 of NW_024609881.1, read as the reverse complement.
TCCTTACTCTAGTACGTGTGTCTTCTCTTCCGCTATATTCGAGAGAGTGAGACAAGGTAGTCGATCATTGGCACCGACGGAGGTAATATATCGAACCGACCCGCGGTAATGTAGCCCTAAACGTCGTCTATATTGCCGCGGAGATGTGGGGACCGCGCTACTAGGTTTGACCAGAGGTCGGCATTTTAGGTAGCCCTCACTCACCCTCAACCTCATAGCCACACTCACCTAACCCCCCCCCCTCACCCTCACAGCTACACTCACCTTCAGCCCTTCACTCACCCTCACTGAACTTCACGGCCCTCACGCCCCTCATGCACTCACCGCCCTCACGCACTCATGGCCCTCACACACTCATGGCCCCCACACCACTCACCGCCCTCACGCCCCTCACTTACTCATGGCCCTCACGCACTCATACCCCTCACACCCCTCACTCAACCATGGCCCTCACGCCACTCAGGCCCACTTCAGATGGGACAATTTCACCCAGAAACTTGACGTCGCAACACTAGCAACATGGGCAGCCCGCGTTCACACGCAGCAACCAATTGACTCCGTAAGTGTGACGTCATGGGTCCAAACAAACCGTTGCTAGGGTCGTTGTAATGGACAAATATATGTGGCTAGGTTTCGCTATGAAAACCCGACCGTTCAAAAATCAGGAGTAGGACATAAACTTCTAAAAATCACAGATATAGGAAGCTTGAATGTCATATCTGTTTCGGCAGAAGTGTGCCGGTAAACGATTCTTTCAGAAATATTTACGACTGCAACTTCCAGTTCTCAAGATGCCTGCAGCAGACGACGAATGCAAGAAGTATGCCGTCTGCCACACGCCCGCCGGCCAAGACGGCGCCGGCGTCTGAATCGTGTGAATAAAGACGATATTCTGATATTGCATTTGTTTGAAATATAATGAGTTTCAGACACTTATAAGAACTCGTAGTGGGGTGCAATGCAAAATATGGTTTATCGAAAGTTCGGGTGTCGATTGAGATGATCGTCTGCTAAAAGATCGCATTGCACCCGTGAGAAAAGCGCTTCAGGCGATCGGCTGAGATCCAAAATTTAGTTTGCGGACTCGCGCTATGGGAGGGTGCCTCGTACCTGGGTGTAACCATCGCGTGGAGAAAGATTCTAGCAGTTTATTCAGATTTCCGCAAGACGCTGAAGCGCGAAAGAACTGGATAAAATACGTAACGTGAGTTTATTACAGATTATACTCACATCGCGGCTTCGATGGAGATCTTCACCAAAAGAGTACATCCGCGGATTTTGATGTATACCAAGGGGGAAAAAAAAGCAAAATCCTGCGAAATCGGGATAGACATGTAATTCTTTAATAACCTGACAACCGCAATTATAATAATAATAACAAACGACTTACCTCGACGGCATACGATTTGTTTCCCATGCTGGCCTGCACCACGCCGGTAATGCACTTCAGGTCGTCGTCGTAACTGATCTGCATAACGTGGTTTGATTTTATGGCATTTTCACCCCTCTAAACTAAGCTGGGTTCTTCACAGAAAAAAAAAAACGCACATTGCGGAGGCCTCTACGGCCATGGCGATGCACTTGTTTTTGTCGCTCGGCCGATGCAACAAAGGCCAGAAAATATATTGTGTCGTTTGCTACCAAAGCAAGGCGGAGTGTAATACTTCAGAAATGGCTTTCATCATTGCAATACGACACTGAGACGACAAGAACATCTTCATAATTAGATATCAAGAAGTTAGGTTGCTTACAAAAAATTATTTACTTGTAAGAAAAAATCTAGCCTCATATGGAGTCTCCATGCATTAGTCCATAGCAACGTCCCTAGCAACGGTCTGTTTGGATCCAGACGCCATGTTGTGACGTAGTCACTTACGGGGTCAATTGCTGCAATTTGCCATCATCATCGTGAAATTTTATTTTTCTTGCACTTTCTAGACACACAATTACGCGCTATAAACGTGTTTATATGCATTTAAATCTCGTTGAGAATACTAATGCTTCTTTCTGAGACAGTTTATCTCCAGAAACAACCAATTTCAATCAAGAACTAAGTCTTTTGTTGTCATCATCACCGGCACGAGGTATCACGCAAAAATATCGCGTCCCTGATTGGATCCAGCCGCTTCAAACGTCTTCGAATTGCTCAGTTGCTCGCTTGTTTCGAGGCGGACCCGATCTCAGCAATTCGTGTTGATCTAGGGAAAGCTAGGGAACAAACCGCCAGCAACACCAAAATTGCTGAGAAAGTTGCTCCATCTGAACGGGGCCTCACGCACTCACCGCCCTCATGCCCCTCACGCACTCATGGCCCTCACGCACTCACCGCCTCACACCGCTCACGCCCCTCACGCACTCATGGCTCTCACACCCCTCACGGCCCCCCTCACGCACTCATGGCCCTCACGCCACTGACCGCCCCCACGCACAAAACCACCCTCACGCACTCACGGTCCTCACAGCCCTCATCTCACCCTCACACTCATGAATTTTCCTGGTTCAGAAACTCACTCACCCTCACCTCACCTGTGAAGATGAGGGTGAGTGAGGGCCCTCACGAGTGAGGTTTGCCAAGGTATGGGTTTGACGTCTCCTTTGAGATTGCCGCCGCTGTTGAGACAACCCTTTGGTTACTCTATCGGAACCTGTGTTGGTAGCTAGCAAATCCCACATGCTATAGCTCCGAGGTCTGGCCATTTAGGTTATAGTTTAGAGACCAAAAATGACGATCTCGGGACCAGAAAACATGCCACGCTCTGTGTATAATCCCTTGTCGACGTGTCGATCAAAACCGAAAGCATCTTGTTATGTATGGAGGCCAACGCTACATCATAGCAAACTCACGTATTTAATAAGGCAGAAAAGATAGGATAGACTCGAACCGCAGCATGCTCCAGAGTCCCCGCTCGTGCAGCTCTCTGGTCCGCGTGGCAGGCTCGCGTATCGTTGTCTTCCAGCTCACGCGGTAATACCCGCGATACTACATCCCTTTCCCCCTGGAATGGTCACCACCCAGTCCGTAGGTGTCCTAATTACCAGTTCTGACTTACCTGAAGTTCGAGCGGGAATTATGCGAAGCCTATGGAAGAACATACTATCAAGTTCACAACTCCAACTGGTAGTCTTGAAGGTACCGCGGTGCTCAACGTACTTTCTTCGGATGACCAGTTGGCACTTCAGCGTCAGCTGTTGGACGGGGAAGCATTTCCGGTTCGCATATCGGCGTTTCGGAAAACTCGGCATCCAAAAGCTCCTCCGGATGACTCACTCGTATGGGGCATTGTTATTCCGAACTCCGCATGTGTGGTTGTCTCCAAGACGTCTTCACGGTCTCTTCCCCTTTCCTCCCGGAGACTTGCATCGCATTCGGACGCCGAGGAAAATGTCGTGTCCTTCTAACGTGGACGCAGGTGATGGAAAGTCTACGCCACTGCTCAGGAGAACATGACCTTTGAGTCCTTGCAGTTCTACAAAGAATCCAAGTGGACGAACTATGCTTGAACCAAAAGAAGTGCACTTTTGGAGTGCAAGAAGTGACGTTCCTGGGTTACAAGGTAGACCAAGAGGGGGTACAGCCAACACAGGACAAGGTGAGAGCAATCCATGATGCACCTGCATCTAAAGACAAGAAGGAGCTTCAAGCCTTCTTAGGACTCCTGAGCTTTTATAATCGCTTCCTGCTTGGAGCTTCAGACGTGTTGGAGCCTCTCCACCGACTTCTAAGCGACAGAGTAAAATGGAGTTGGTCATCCAAAGAAGCAAAGGCCTTCAATAATGCAAAAGGAACTTCTAAAGTCTGACAGTGTTGTGTTCCACAATGACCTTAACACTGGTACTGGTTTGTGACGCCTCTCCTTACGGTGTAGGGGCAGTGTTAAGCCACGCAGATGACGAAGGTCAAGAGCGACCTGTCGATTACGATTCACGTTCGCTGACAACAGCGGAAAGAAACTATTCTCAAACAGATCGGGAAGCACTAGCTGTAGTCTTCGGACTAAAAAAGTTTCATCACTATGTCTACGGAAGAAACATCAAGATTTACACTGACCGCGAACCGTTACTTGGTTTGTTCGGCAACAAGAAACCGATTCCGAAGATGGTATCACCAAGGGTCCTCCGTTGGAGCTTGATGTTAGCAGCTTACCATGACCAGTTATTGTACTGTCCAGGTAAACAAATGGGAAATGTGGATGGTCTCAGCCGACTTCCGCTACCTTCACCCAACTTCGACGTTCCGCAACTGGGAAAAGCTTTTCTTTTGGAAGGAACTCCATAAGGATTGGTGAAAGCCGAAGAAGAGGCAAAACTGACGAAAAAAGATCAGGTTCTTTCAACTGTGATGTACTGGGTTCTCCATGGATGGCCAGAACAAAAGTCAAAGAACCTTCTCAGTGCATTCCATAGCCGACGAGAAGAGCTTTCGGTATACAAAGGTTGTTTGCTATGGGGACACCGTGTGGTTTATTTATTTATTTATTTATTTGCATACTCTCAAGGCCCGGAGGCATTACAGAGAGGAGTGGTACTATACAGTATAAAATCGTTGGCTACTTTCTTGAAGTCTGTGGCTTCAGTGATGGCAGCAATGGAGGCAGGGAAATGGTTCCAATCGTTAGAAGTTCTTGGAATGAAGGAGTCAAAGTATATGTTTGTTCGACATGATGGAGTCCCCACCTTAAACTGATGGTCAGTGCGAGACGATATAGGAGAATGTTCTGGACATTCTGCATGCCTCGCATCCCGGTGTTTTGCGCATGAAAGGCCCAGCTAGAAGCTACGTCTGGTGGCAAAAGGACTAGACCAACAGATCGAAGAACGTGTTCGATGCTGTATGACTTGTCAGGAGACGCGAAATGCACCGGTCCGAGCTCCAATCCATCCATGGGGATGGACGGTGAATCCATGGTCCAGACTACACATGGATTTTGCCGACACTTTTGAAGGCAAGCTATTTTTTATCGTCGTTGATTCGCACTCAAAATGGGTCGAGGTATGTTTAGTGAAAATGACTTCAGCGGCGGAAGTCATCTGAAGTTTAAGAGAACTGTTTGCGACACATGGAGTGCCGGATGTGCTGGTTTCCGACAACGGAGCTACCTTCACTTCGGCAGAGTTCTGAGAGTTCGCAGACAGCAACGGTATTCGACTTTTGTTTGTTTCGCCGTATCATCCAGCTTCTAACGGCCAAGCTGAAAGGATGGCCCAGGAAACCAAAAAGTCGCTGTCACGCCTGAAGGAAGGAGACTGGTCCACAAGGATATCAAGATTTTTGATAACTCAACATGTTCTACCTTCCACTACTAATGGGAAAAGCCCAGCCGAGTAGATGATGGGATGTAAGCTACGAACAGCCTTAGATCTGCTTCATCCATCGTCGGCAAACCGCACGATTGAAAGACAAGAGGAGATGTTCATGGAGCAGAGGAAGGAAACGGTCACTTTTCAGAAAGATGCGATGGTCTGGGTAAGGAATCTACCGTATTTGCACGAATATAACGCGACCACGAATATAATGCGAGGGCAGGTTTTGATGCCCTCAAAAAGAAAAAAATATATTATTACTATTATAACGCGAACTGAGGCCGCGTTCATTTCTCGCACTCGGGGGCATAGCAGATGTGAAAAGTCAATGGAAATAGAAGAAATATCAGTTTATGTTTTGAATACACTCATCCTCACTGTTCAGGTCCTTCTGTTTACAATCCACTTGGCGACTACGCAGATAAGCAGCAGCACGGCACCTGCTTGTCTGGCAGTTCTCTTTTCTTGCGAGCTCCTCGGCAGCCCACAATCCAAACAAGGCACGAAGCAGAAGCACCAACACACAAACACCAGATCACTCTGGAGCAGAAACTAAACAATGCGCAGGCAGAAAAAAAGACTACTGAATCCGATACACGATCACAATTCTTGTTCTGGTCCCTCTGCATAAACAGATGCCTCGTGTTCCACGATTGCGTAAACGCGGTTGGTGGTCTTGGCTTGGCTTGGTTTGTGTTGACTCGGCCCGGCTTGGCTTGGCTCGAATTGGCCAGTGCCAGCATTCCCGCATGACGCGCGCGCGAGCACCGAGCAGGGTTGCCGTTGGCGGCTACTTTGCGCCAAATTGGCTACTTTACGATCCCGTCTGGCGATGAAAATTTCACGTTGGCTCCCTGGCTACTTCCTGGCTACTTGGAACTCCTCTTTTGGCGCATTTACTAGCCATCTTTTTTTTTTTTAATAATAGCAGATACAATAGCAAGCACGCATATGACAAGTCATTATTTCCAAGCTTCGCCGTCGTGGCGCCTCATGCGCCCGTGTTTCCTCTCTTGTACGCGCGGCTAAAAGCGCTATGAGTAGGGGTGTCGCGAACTTTTGTCGAACCAGATTTTTTGGTCGAACTTTCGGGGTTCGACTGGGTCGAACCGGTTCGACGAACCTTCAAACTTTTAACCAAATTCGACCGGTTCGACTTTGTGGACAGTGTGGCCAGACCTTTATAAAAGCATGTCTAAGTTTGGAGAAATTTTTTTTATGCGAAGGGTTATTTTTAAATTTATGAACAGTTGCAATTAAAGAAACCAATTCGAATCACTGAAGAAGTTATTAACTTAATTGTTTTGTGCTGTAATAACTGAAATAACCAATCAGCGCTGCACTTCATTCATCTCTTAGCCATTATCATCCAATCCGAAGCCAAATGGCCAGCCTGTCGCGCATGCGCACACGAGTCGAACCTCAATAGAAGGTTCGTCGAAATTTCCACTAAAAGTTCGAAAAAGTCGAACCTGGTCGAACTCGAACCGCGGCCGGTTCGCGACACCCCTAGCTATGAGTGGCCAGTGACTTCATGCCATGGAGAATAGAAGGGTAGGAGAGGGCATGACGTCGGCCGCGTAGCCTCCACAAGCCATGCTCCCTGACGCCTCGCCTCTTTCTCATTTCCCTCCTTACTCTCCTCACTCACCATGCCAACGTGACCAGATCACGTGACCGTAGCTAGCCTTCGTCTTACTATAGGCTACTAGAATACACCACAATCTAGCCTTCGACCTGATAAAACCTACCGGACGGAGCGCGCGCAAGCCTGCAAGGAGTCCTTCTACAATCAACCATCCATCTCGCACGTGACATGTCACGCGCACCAATCGCCAGAGAGATTTGTGGTCACGCTGGGCACAAAATCGTTTAAACTTTTTATGACTAGGCTTCACCAATATTGAAACGTGCCCCCTCCTTGCGCAGCAGCTGACTCTGCGCGCCATCTGGGAGGTCCTCCATCGAGCTGGAGTCGGAAATACGGCAACTAGCAGTGTTGCCAACCGTAGGGTAATTACCCTACTTGTAGGGTATTTTAGGCATTTTTGGTACATTGTAGGGTTGTAGGGCCGTCCGGCCATTTCCCTGCCAAAAGTAGGGTATTTTCAGACGTTGCTTCGTCAACGGCAAGCATAATACAAAAAAGAAAAAAAAAAAGCTGATGTGCAAGCTTTGCACAACTTTACAACCCGTGTGCTCCACACCACGACATCATGCAAAACGAAAGTATTCAAGTTACAAGACGTGCTAATAGAATGCACCACACGCCAAGTTGGAGCAGAGTTGTAGTAAAGTTCCTCGATGTTTTTTCTGGAGAGTTTTGGAAAGCTGGAGCAAGTGGGAGGAGGTGGAGTTGCGCATATGGAGTTTGGAGCCAGAGGAGGTATCTTCCCAGTGGAAATGTTGCCGCCAATTTTTTTCTGATGACTCTGGTCCATCCGGCGGCCCTTGTTACACCTGCGAAACACGTGGCATCGCGGGCGGAACCCGGCCGAGCCCACCAGAACCGGCAGCCACCTGTTCAACAGGAATTTTCTACGCGCTGGCGTAAGGTGCGCATGCTGCAAATAACCATAGCGGGAACTACCACTCGTACTGGGCGCTTTTTTTTTTTTTTTTGGCACATTGCAATTAACTCTCTTTACCACGCCTATAGAGCGCTGATCACGGATGATCGACGAGTTCGGAAACCGATTTCGAAGCTCCCGCGGAGCTTCCCGGCACTTTGTGCAGTCGGTAGGCAGTTTGAAGACTGTCTACCGACTGCGCAAGTAGTTGGGACTGGAGGCGTTCACTTGAGTGGACGACGTTTTAGCGAACAAAGTCGATTTCCTATCCTCCCTCGGTGTAATAGCCTAGTTTGTCGACATAGTACCTTAATTTGACGAATCTCTAGGCGGTTCACCCAAAATGTAAGCTAATATACCGTTCCTATTAGCTTCCTTTTGTAATGAGCCGCCTTGTCTGTCGCCGCGAGTGCTAGTCCCACGTAGCCCAGTTCTTAATTTGATGACAAATCAGCCAAACATGTTGGTTGGGGATGTCTGTGCGCTCGAAGCAACACTGTTGTGCTGATGCTACACAGCACGCATGCAAGCATGACGTTTTAGAATAACCCAGGTATGCGCGTGCATGCGTTCCCTGTCGCTTTGTACTGTATTAATACTAAGCTATATCGGCATAATCCATGCAACAGCATTATTTGAACAAAGATTTGCCTCGTAGGGTAGAATGTAGGGTAATAAGAAATATTCGTAGGGTAACATAGGGTTTTCTGGACGCTGGCGTGGGGTATTTTCAAAAAATAGGCTGGCAACACTGACTACAAACAGTTATCGGTGCATTTGATCGCACATCTTGTTTCAGTTTCTGGCGTGCAGCGGCATTGTACAAGGACACTTGCGGCGAATGCCCTTTTCCACACCTGGCGCGAGGTGCATTGAAAATATTGTCTCTTCCAGTTTATAATGCTGATGCTGAGCGCGTGTTCGCAACAAAATGAAGCTGAACCTACTCATGGCGATCCTACGAGTCCAGTTTGGTCTACAGCTTCAGGGAAAAACAACTTCGACATTTAACGTCCCAACTGAGTTGTTGACTAGAATGTGTCAAAATTACTCTGGCAAGAACTAGGGGTGTCGCGAACTTTTGTCGAACCGGATTTTTAGGTCGACCTTTCGGGGTTCGACCTTTGCACTTTTCACCCGATTCGACCGGTTCGACTTTGTGGACAGTGTGGCCAGACCTTGATACAAGCATGTCTAGGTTTGGAGAATATTTTTTTTTATGAAAAGGGTTATTTTATTTTATGAACAGTTGCAATTAAAAAAAACAATTATAATCGCTGAAGAAGTTAATAACTTAATTTTTTGTAGTGTATTAACGGAAATAACCCAATCAGCGCGGCCCTTAATTCATCCCTTAGCCATCACCATCCAATCCGAAGCCAACTGGCTAGCCTGTCGCGCATGCGCACACGAGTCGAACCTCAATACAAGGGTCGTCGAATTTTTCACTAAAAGTTCGAAAAAGTCGAACCTGGTCGAACTCGAACCTCGGCCGGCTCGCGATAGAGCACTATATAGCTCCTACGGAGCAGAGTAGCGCAATCCTTTGAACCCCGTGTTTTGCCGACAACATGGCCGACAGAGCGGCTCGGCGCGAGTCACGTGGTACTCAGGGTTCCAGGAGGCGGCCCGCCCTATGGGAGAATACATGGAGATCGACATAACACGGCTGATTAAAAAACTAACAGCGAGTTCACATTTTTCAAAACTAACCTGTCGTGAAGTTAGTAAAGCGTTAAACACTTCATCAAAGTTTTAATAATATCGGATGCGTGTGCAAATTTTGAGAAGGCAATTTCCAAGGCAATGGCGTTTGAAGCAGACGATTTTTGCTCGCAGCGGAGATGGGCTTTTCGGGTTGGCCGGAGCGGGTCACGTGAATGGTGTGACGTCGCCGTGTCGTCTGCTGCATGATGCCGCTCAGGCAATTTTAAAAAAAAAGTTACGTCCTTGTATGGCACAAAACTTATCGCATATCATTCTAAAATGTTTCATTATTATGTCAAAAATGATTTCCATTCCGCACATCCCCACAAAACTGAAGAAACAACGATTTTCTCACGTTCTCCATGCATTTCTGACCGCAGTTGGAACCTCCGGGCGTTCGCCGCTAGTCGCCGAGAGACGGCGTTCTAGATTGCGCTACTCTGCTCCGAAGGAGCTATATAGTGCTCTAGCTCGCGACACCCCTAGCAAGAACACTATCCGTTCTAGATAAACTATTTACAGGCCCACCGAACATTTAATAATTTATTTATTTGCGACATACCTGTGACAAAGCAAAGGTGCCAAAATTTTTGTTGTGGGTCCATATCACATGAGCGAATGACATTTTAGCGAACAGCGACATTTGAGCGAATCGACGTTTTAGCGAATAACGGGGGCGCGCATTAACCCATCCACCGCGCTGCGCTTTACGCCGCTTCGCGGCGACAGTCTGCGGCGGCTCATTACAAAAATTTTCGGGTGGGCCATTTGGCCCACCCGAAAACGCCGCTTCGCGGCGTCCGATTATTCGCTAAAGTGTCATTCGGTGAAACGTGGGCGTTCGCTAAAACGTCATTCGATCAAGTGAGTGCCTCCCTTCTCCTCTGGCTTTCTCCAGACTCGCGCGCCTCGTGGCTGAACTCGATTCCGAATATAACGCGAGGTGCGTTTTGGAGCACGTAATTTCGAAAAAAAAAACTCGCAAATTCGGTACTGTTGGCCCATCCTAAGTGGTTGGCAGGAAAAGTGATGAAAAGTTGTGGACCTCTGTCCTACGAAGTGCTATTGGAAGATGGTCGCAGATTCCGACGACATGATGATCACCTGCGTCCACGTAGAAAGGACACGACATTGTCGTCGGCGTCCGAATGCGATGCAAGTTTCTGGGAGGAAAGGGGAAGATACCGTGAAGACGTCTTGGAAGAAACCACGCATCCGGAGTTTGAAACCACAATGCCCCATACGAGTGAGTCTCCGGAGGAGCTTTTGGATGCCGAGTCCTCCGAAACACCGATATGCGAACCGAAAACGCTTCCCCGTCCAACAACTGACGCTGAAGTGCCAACTGATCGTCCGATGAGAGTACGTTGAGCACCGCGGTACCTTCAAGACTACCAGGTGGATTAGGACACCGACGGACTGGGTGGTGACAATTCCGGGGGAAAGGGATGTAGTATCGTGGGCATTACCGCGCGAGCAGGAAGACGACGATACGTGAGCCTGCCACGCGGACCAGAGAGCAGCACGAGCAGGGACTCTGGAGCATGCTGCGGTTAGAGTTTATCCTATCTTTTCTGCCTTATTAAATACACAAGTTTGCTGTGATGTAGCGTTGGCCTCCAAACCATAACATGCCACTCTCCTCCCTCGCCAACTAGTTCCCGGAGCGCAACGCGCGCCGTGTTGCATGCAGGGGTTTATGGAAGTAATCGATTGTCACCACTTCGTGACCCTGTCAACCCTGTCGACAATCACGTCCACGATGTTCATTTGTGTGGGACCGCCAAATCCGCGAGTAGAAAAACAGGAGAAATTAACGGCAGACGGGAACCGCGCGCGGACCTACGCAAGAAAAAACTAAACAAACTGCAAGGTGACGCACGGCGCGGCGCCGCAGTTTGTCCCCGCCTCGATGATGCAGCGACTTCGCGCTGCACGGCCAAGGAACACTGTGCAGTGTCCTTGTTTCAAGGCGATTCCGGTGCGAGTTGATCGAAGATGCTATTTGTATTATGTAATTATTAGGGCAAGCGAAAAAATTTTGGCAGAAATAGGGAAATTTCAGGCATTTGCTAGGGAAATTTTGACTTTCTGTGTTGGCAGCCCTGCTGGTGAGGTACAAGAAGCGGTGAGCAAGGGAATGGCGCGGGACCACCACTGGGAGAAAAAACCAGAACAATCGGTTCGGTAGGGATCCCATACTTGGGCGGCCATCTATCCCCGTGCGAGTGAAGCGCACTCAGTGCGCCGAACATAATGTGGCCGCCACGTCGGACAGAGTCATCACCTAAATGAGTTTCTTCCGCCATGGGTACAAGTGGCGAGCGAGGGAACGCAGGACCATTGCTGGGAGAAACAACCGGAGTGGTCGGTTTTGAAGGGGCCCAATACTTGGGCGCCATCTATCCCTGTGCAAGTGAAGCGCTCGGTGCACCAAATAAAATAATGTGGTCGCTGCATCAGCCAGAGTCATCACCTAAATATTTCTTCCACTGCAATCGAAGATCACAAACCATTGAGGAATGCCATAGCTAATATTGTCTACGAGCCATTTTACTGTACTAATACCACCACCCAATTCCTTAATCCCTACTGCATAACCACGTTAAAGACCCCAGGTTAGCAGTCATGCTGCACCGACAAAATTGCTGATCTACAGAGTAAACCAGTGTTGCCTGAACCTGGCAGACCGACCTTACGTTGTAAAAACACTAAACATCCACTTTGAATTTGACTTTATCACTAAAGTTTGTAACCACTAATCCTACGACGTAGGCCCCGAAGGTCTATGAAATAAAAAAATAAAGCTTTCAGCCTTTCCACTCTGGTGAAGGAGGAAGACCAGCGAAGCTGTATTATGGTGGTAATGAAGTAATGGCCGGCCGCAAGTCGGCAAGCCAGAGTGGAAAGGTCTAGAAAGGTTGGCACCATCTATGAGCAACGGAAGCAACCAGACAGCCAGCAAGCCAGTTGTCTTGTTGCCGCCATCGCTCACAGATGGCAGGAGGTGTCCAGAGTTTTGTGTCATCAGGTCATTTGAGGATAGACAAGATCCTGGGGAAACTAGCCCTTAACAGCTCCATTGTAAAAAAATTGCACCACAGACTCACTTAAATGAAAGAATTAAAGGAGACAGTTTCTTTTTGGCCGTTTTTCTTTATTCAACCAATACAGGTGTCGACACAAAAAAACGCTTTTTGCTATAAATACCGAGAGATTCAGGGTGTATTGTTTGCCTCGTTAAAAAAAAAAAAAAAAAGCACAATGTTTAAAACACGAGTAGCGCCAAGGAACAGGCTGCAAACAAGAGAAAAACAACACAAGACTTGGGGGGGTCTTATGAATGGAGACAGTGGGCAAGGAGTCACATTCAATGGCAAAGTTTGTTTCTTTGTTGGTTTTTTTATGTTGCTCACATTGACAAGAAAACGAGAAATAGCACTGAGCCAAATTCCATTAGATTTAAGAGAGTTGCGTGCTTTCGCCCGGCATTTCATCACCGCTACCCACATTTCCTCTCATGCTGTGGCAAAAGTCGACGACTTCGCAATTTGCGCAAACACCCACGTCCATTTGTTTGCTTAGTTGACGGATCGCCTCCGAACTGCTCGCTCAATTAAAACTCCCTTTCTCGGTCTAGTCTAAAAAGCACAACTGCGGCAACAATGGAAAAAGAGAAAAAAAAAAAGTAACTGGCGTAAAAGAAAAAAAAAAAAAGAAAAAATTGTCCTCAGCGAAAAGGCAAGCGTTAGAGAGAAAACCATCTCTTTCAAACAAAAAAAATTAACCAACAAAAAAACGTGGCACTGAGGTAGGAAAACCAGGGCAGCCCTAAGTGGTGCTAAAAACAATAACACTGAAATGTCTTATAAAAAAAAAAATGATTAAAATGTTTATTTATGTCGCTGTTCCAACACTTCGGCAACGCGGGGGCCAAGGGCAATGGTAAAAAGGCCGTGACCGACAACAGACTGTGCTCGGCACGGTGTGGCAAGTCCGAAATTCCCACATGCCCACGGATTTCTAGACACGCGGCTCCAAAAGCCGCTCGTAACAGAAAAAAAACTTGCGGGGGAAAAGAAAAGAAAACAGAGCTGCACCGAACACTTTGCATAACTACAGAACAAACGAAACAGCTGCCGAAAACTAAACGAAAACAAATTTTTTTTTCGCGATTCCAAGAAAAAAAACACAAAGAAACCCAGACCCGCGTGTTGACCCGGTGTCGTGCCCAACCTAAGAATCCACAAAACACAAAATAATAATAATAAAAAAAAAAAAAAAAAAAACTCAATTAAAAGATGAACTTTGAGAAAATGGTGAACATCACACGTGCACCCTCCGAAGAATGCACAGATGAAACCGATTCGCAAATGAGGGGGATTACAAACGGACGCGACACGTCGCAAATATTACAGGCGGAAGAAAAAAACAACAAAAACTACCACGAACCAGTCGGGAAGGCGGAGCTTGGCAACGGTCGGCCAATGACGAGAGAGAACAGACCTTGCCGGCGAGGCTCGGAACTCTGCGAATCCGCCGCACCCAAGAGAGAATTTAAATTACGATTCGTGACTAGATCACGCAACTAGCGGACGCCGGCCACGAGCGGGGTGCCCGACGCTTTCAAAATGCAACTCGTTGCAACTGCTGATGAAACTGCTTGCAATGAAACAGGTTTCCAATGAAAAATGTTTCCAACTAAAGTAGTTTTTAACGAATGTGGTTTCCGACAAAACTGCTTCCGACGAAGCGGTGGCAACAAAACAGTCGGGAAAACGAGGCAGAAAAAAGGGGCAATTTTTCCCAATCAGGGGGGGAAATGGAAGAAAGGCGGCTTGGTTAAGGTCCGGGCGTCGCCGAGACATCGCGGGGAGGAGGAAAAGGAAATGAACGACGGAACGACAGTGGAGAAAAGCTTGAGCTTTTTGACACAACGAGGGGGTGGATAGCTTAGGCAAGGGGCAGGACTCAACTACGATAAATATGTACAAACGTGTCGGGCCGTGTGTGCTTGTGTCTTGTGCAGAGTATTATGCTCTTTGGCGACAATGGCGACTGACAGACCTTGACCCCCTTTTTTTTTTTCCTTTTCAGTCGGTGAGCTTTTCAATTGGCACGATGCGTGCACAGCATCTGCGTACGAACCGTGCCAAACCTCCGACGTTGCAAGCTCACCCGACGATGAGTTCCGACATACAGGCATGACAAGGGGCTCCTCTGCTGATTCCCGCTCTTATTGACCTTGAGGCGAACGACCCGTTCCAGAAACACAGACTTTTTGCTTCAATTTACCTAGAACGAGCCACAAAATCAGTGTCGCCGCCTCGCCTCTCTCGACTCACGAAAACTCCGTCAGAATCTGCCCTGCCTGCACGTTCATTGGCCAGCCAGCGGGTCGAATGATCGATATGAGAGGACAAAGAAGAAAAGAAAAGGACACACACGTGCAAACACGAGACGTAAACGAAGAGAGGTTGCAACGAAAACGCGACGGGGAAAACTCGCGGCAAATGAGCATAGGGGGGAAGGGGGAAAGGAAAGTGCCACGAGGAGCTCGCGGCGCAATGTACGAGCAGACTGCAACAACTTGACTCCGAAGAGGCACCTAAAAAATTAAATACTAGCACAAGCTATGGCAAGACGCGGACACGACGAAAGGGCGTGCACCCCTCATGTGGGGACGACGCAAACAGATCAACGATGAACCGAAATGATGAGAAGAAAAAAAATGGGACCACCCCCGACGAAACCATTACGGGCGAAAACGCTTCCTACGAAAACGTTTCCAACGAAACTGGCCCCGACGAACTGGATTCCAACGAAACAGACCCCAATGAAACTGACTACGCTGAAACCAGGCCCCAAAAAGGCCGGTTCACGCAAACGGCCCCCGACGAGTATGCAAAACGAGACTGAACACACGGACAAAAAACGGGCAGACGAAATGCCGACTTGGGGGATATGACGGGGAGAAAGGGGAGAGGGGGGCATACGCGCATACAAAGTTGGGGATAAAGGGGGAAGAGTTACATTCTCTCCCTCTCCCTTGGAGACAAAAAACAACAAAGAAGAAACGGGAGGGGAGGGAGCAGTGTAAACTTTGGAGTTTTCTTCTCGCTCCCGAGCCGTGTGGACCGATGGGGGTTCCACACGCGAGGAGGCGGGTGTGCCCGAAAGGAAGAGAGCGCGCCCCGTAGCAGAGGGCGGAGGGGAGGGGGACGACGGGGTGACGCTGTTGTTGATCCGACAGGGGGAAGAGTCTTCTGCTCTCTCTTCCCTCCTCCCGGCGTAGCTGCTCCATGAGCTCCCTCAGTACGGAGTGAAGCGGTTGTAGCCACTCCTGTACACCGCAGTCTGCGAGGGAAAGACAGGAGGATGCCCGGTAAAGAGTCGGAAGGTTCATCCGTTGCACCACCTGCAGTGTCGTCCAACAGCCAACGCCATAGTCGCAATCAGAGTACAACCTATCCAAGTAAAGCCATTCTTTGTTTAGAAACCACCTTCACCCTAGAACCTAAGTCTTTGACAATACCGTCCGACGTCTAATGCCACACTTCCAAAAGAAGGACCCTAAAACCCATCTTTCCAAATTTGCCTTCTGACCTCTAACGGCACACTTGCAATTACAGCAGAACACTGGAAGCTATCTCCCCGACATCTAATGTCACAGTTGCAGTTACAGTGAAACCTTACAACCTATATCTCTTACAGTGCCCTCCAACATTTAATGCAGCACTTGCAATTGCAGTAGAACCTTAAGACTTGTCTCTCACAATGTCCTTCGACATCTAACGCCGGTCGCAATTACACTAGAACCTATCTGATTGACAATGCCATCCAACATCTAACACCACACTTGCAATTGAATCACTGCAGAACCAAAAAAACCTACCTGTATGATAGTACAGTCTAATCTCGTTTGTTCAAACTGGAGGGGGACCGATAATTTGTTTGAATAAAGCAAAGTTTGAATTAACGGTAGTTTCCCCCCATAGAGACGCATAGGATGGGACCTGGACGCTAGTTTGAATTATCCACAAGTTTGAATTAATGAGAGTCGACTGCACCTACTAACATCAACATATTATGCCAGTCGTTATTACATAAAACCTCTCAGAGTGAAGTCAGCTTTTTCAGAAAAAACCTTCCCTACATTAGTACCTGAAACACCTCTACCAATATTAGAAGGATGTTTCACCTATGTTTCCATACTCTACTCTAAAGAGGTTCTACCGTAGAGGCTTTTGTTTTGAACTTGTCTGTTCAAACAAAAAAAATCATGTGAATAAAAAAAACCTTTTCAGTGTTTTGAATGATTGCTGAACAAAAAGGTAAATGAAGCTTTGTGTTCACACATTCTATTGCACCACCAACTTGCCCTGTAGCTGTATATTTAAACGACCACCTTGTGCCTTTCCTTGTAATAGCCTTCAGACAGGGGCCAAACTGTCAATGATATTATTGTTGCAGTCACCTGAGGCTGTCATGTTTCAGTCCTATCATTTTAGCAACTCTCTCCTTCTTTTCTTGTCTTCCTTAGTGCCCAATACAATATCTAATAACACATAAGACTAATAACCATCAGAACATCTAATAGGACAATTAAAATGCTTGTCATAATAATTAGACACACATTGGCTCCATGAGAATCAAGTGAAACAATGTAGCGAGGGACCAGGCATAAAATGTGTTTGATGTCATTACAGGTGTGCAAATAGCGATTCAAACCGAATAGCACTGCATTACTCATAGCTCCCACAGCACAACAGAAAGCCACTGCACGTTGACTCTATGGTGTTGAAGCTGCGCTCCATTCACCCCTAAGCTGACAGTGCAGAGAAGGCTATGCATTGGCCAGATGAATCAACTGTCTCCCTCTTATCACCTGACACCACAGCTCTGCGCAGGGGGGCATGGGCCGAAGTGCGACAATGTAGTGAAAGATGGCCGTAAGGCTGGACCAATGAGCTTCCACTGCACTCTCAGGTTAGGGATGACCAAAGTAGCGGAATGACAATGCCCTATACCACTCAAAGCGGCATTCGCACACCCCTAGTTTTCGGCAAGACTCTCGGCGGAGGTGCAATTACTGGAAAGACAAGACTTCCCAGAAATGAAGGCGCACACAAAACGAGAGAACAGAGTGCGTTGGGAGACGGCGCGACGCGGTCGCAACCGACGAACCCAGACGTGTGGCTGCGTACAGCGCACACCCCACCCCAACGCGTGGCGGGAAGCCCAAAGCCCTTGACTCACGCATGAGGGCAAACCGCTCACCCCGTAGCCGGCAACAGGGCCTATGCTGTGGCCAAGGTAGGGGTCTGCATACTCCCGCCCATAGCTGTAGTAGAGCGAGGGAGACCTGCAAGGGAAGCATGGGAACCAAGCTTCAGGCATGTGAGACTACTGTTGCGGAAATCCAAGACTTTTCCCCATGCATGGTCTCAACTGCATCCCTACAAACCCTGGGGTTCCCCCTTACCTCCAAAACTCCGTAGACTGTCCCTACAGAACGGTAAAGTGTTCTTGCAGTTCTACGATTTTAGCGAATCTACGCCACCAGCTGATGCAGAACTGAGAACCAAACAGTTCCTGTCGAATACATCACCATTTACAAGTTCTGCAGGTTTCTGCATTGCCTCATTGCATCAATTGTCTGGCTGGGGTCGCTTGGCTGTCAATCGAGGAAGACGGGAGTTTTTCAAGATTAAAGAGTTTGAGGACACCTGCCCCAAGGCCCCAAAACCGAAGGCCCTTTTGGGTTGCTACAGTAATCCCTCATCATAACAAAGTCAACGGGATGGAAAAAAAATTAGATATACACTCGAGACCGGTTATAACGAAGTCGTTTATAACGAAATAGCGGCTACAGCGAAGCGATCACGGTTTCCCATTCCCGTTTAGACTTTTTCAATGCATTTGTGTCCGTTATAAGCAAAGGAAATTTAGCAGCTCCCGCAGATATATAGCGAAGAGAAATTTTGTGATAATTTAAAAAAATAATAAAATTCAGAAAGTTTTTTTATTCTCGGACTGCTGCACTTTGCTGCCGCGGCCAAGAAGGCACCCAGAACAAGCCGCAGAAGATGCTGGAAAGGCTGCCGGCTACAGTCTCTGCAACGTCGTCTGCTCCCCGCTCCTTATCTGAGAAGCAGCCTTACCGCATCGCGCAGAGAAGCCGTCGTGGCATGCCGATAGGGGCGTTCGGAGCGCTAGAGACAACGTACCGGCAGAGATGATGGGGAAAGCCCAAACTTAAGAGGGGAGCAGTAAGTATGCCTACATTTGGTTGTCGCATGAACAGTGTGGCGAGGAAACTGGGTGGAGAAGAGGGCTCGTTTGCAGAAGGTGATTGCTTTTGCGTTTTGATTCCTTGCTTGCTGCAGCTTGTTTTGCAAACGCGGCCCACAAACCACGTGACCCCGATCAAACAGTTGCCCCATCTCGTAAATCTAGGCTCTCTATACCGACAGCAGACGAGCTTGAGCGTGAACTGGGTGCCATGTGCGCTTCTTTGTTTGCTTCGAGGTCCGTGTCGGCGCCTGGTCAGTGAGGTCGCTCTTGCGCAAACACCTACTTCGCTCAAGCACCGATTCGGCGAATCATCGTCACTCAACGACAGAGTCCCAGCACCGCCAGCACCTCGACGGGGAAAACGAAAGCAATCTCCTTGAATCAAGAGCGTGCCATCCTCGACGGAATGCGCATTAACGTAAAGAATGACGTCCACTGCCGGCGAGAAGCGGCTCCGATCTGGCAAAGGACGCGTGCAGGGAAGCCTCAACTGCTTTTTGCAGGCTTAATAAACATGCATGTGCCCGTGACAACCCGTGTTATCTTTTTTTCTTTTGTAATGTTATTTGCATGAGTTCATATATAACGAAGAAGCTGATATAGCGAAGCGATATCCGATTCCCGTTGGCTTCGTCATAGCCAGTCTCGACAGTAAGCAATAATTAAAAAAAGGCAATAGCTAAAAAATTCCAAACATACAGTGCCAGCAGGTATGAAAGTGGATGGGAACGCTGAGTAACACTGACCGAATTGGTTATGAACATTGGTTATGAACAAGCAGCAGCTTTACAGAGTAAAAAATAAATAATTAAGCGGAATTGGCCAATAAATTCATCCGCGCATCAGTTCTCCTCAACTGCTCCAGGCATCGCAAGAGCACTGTTACCGACGCTGCACTCCTTTGTTTCGAAGCAGCCGTAGGACGTTTCGGGTCTACGCAGTCGTTTGCGTCGACCAAAGTGCCTCTCCGACGTCGCTTTGTGTTTACCCTGGTTGCACGCAAGATCTATGATCGCAGCATCCGTGGCAGGAGCAACAATGCGAATGTCTGCATCGACAAGCGCAAGCGAATCAATGTTATCTTGGTGGGTTCTCCAGCATGTTCTCACACACTCGCGAGAGAAAATCCAATGTGCGCAGAGCCGTTGGCGATCTTTCGTCTTTGGGTCGCGGGCACGCTTTCTCTTGCATGAGAAACTTCTCAAACCTGTCCAGTACGCCTTTCTTGTCCTACAAAATGGCGGACAGCGTCGAACAACCGATGCCGGAATGTCAAATTCCTTGGCAGTTTCGGACCTGGACCAGCCACTTTTCTCAACCTTGCAGATCTAGGCGCGTTATGGTAAACCCTCCCACTCTCCCAAACGACCCATGTGCGTCATTTTGGAGGTTACCCCAAGTGAAGCGAGGACTGATTGTGCGAGTCGCCGTCCGTTGGAGTCTAGCATGAAGCCTAAGCTAGTGTCGACGAGTTGGTAGCAGACGGCATTTGGAAGACATTGTGGCCATAGCCGGCTTTAAATGCTGCGTTTGCAGACACGTTTAACGTATTTACTCGTATAATAAATGCACCCCCCCCCCCCCCCCCCCAACAAATACCAATATCTGGACTTTTTTTTTTTTTTTTTCCTTCGCGTAATGAACACATTTTTAATTTTCGGCTCCAAAAGTCTCGAATTGCGTTCAACTTAGCTAGCCACCAAGCCCACCAAGCCAATATTTTTTTTTTTTTTTTGCCACCAAGCGGTCAGTTTAGCCTAAGTCAAGCGAAGCCAAGCCGCTCTCGTAATGGCTGCAAGTGCGTAGTTGCGGAAGCGATCAATCCTGAATTTGAGCGGCGCACACACTTGACCAAGCTTAGGTCGCAGAATTGTCCAGCCCCGGACATTCTTCGCCTATCGGATGCATTGATGTTAACAAACACGCCATCATCTGGTCCGCTTTCGGACGGTGAAATCGTGGAAGTGGTTAGGCCTAAGAGTGGCCGTGTTGCTCTCCATGCTGAGTGAGCTTCGTAGGGAACTTTTCCTTTGGTAAAAGGTTATAAAGCATGGTTACTGTGGTGCACCCCCGACCAGCTGTGGGGACGTGCCACAGTACCTTGCTGTGTCAAATTGGCACCTTCTATGACATTTGCATGAAACATGTATACGCAAAAATTTTACCCATGTTATTAACGCGATTCTCCGGGTGAAAAAGGTGTTCATTATTATTAACATTAAGTGACCGTAACAGGAGGACTGCAGAAGAAGATGGCGGTGTGACGAGGTTAGTTGCATACTTGGGCTCTTTCGCCGTGCTTTTCAATAGGCAAAACAAGAACAAAAAGTTAAAAACGAGGACTTGGTGCAAATGGGGCCGACTTTCTCCAGCACTTCATACTTGGACAAGCTTCACGCGAAAACCGCGTTTCTTCTGCCCCTCTGACGGCTGGTTTCGTTTCCTCTAAAGACGGGGCTAACGCATCCAACTGCTGGAATTGCGAACGATGCCCCATTGAGAACGCCAGGTGAGCAGCATTTCTCCTGGCAGAGGGTCGAGAGGAAGGGGAGCTCACCCGGCCACAGCGGTGTATGAGGCCACCGCCGGTTGGGCTGCTGCCGCGGCCGCCGCATAACTTCGCGCTGCGGCTGCAGTGTAAGCCGCACTCGCTGCATATGTGGCCTGTTGAGAGAGGAGACAAAGAGACAGCCGCTGTCAACCTCTCCGACACCAGGAAAGCCCCTCAGTCACGCCACGTGCATAATGTAGACGGGTTTTTGTGCCTTCGGTAGGCGCCGCTTATTTACCCGGAAGCCCATTCGTTGTCCCGTTTTCATCCCCTATCGGTACTGCAACATTTTCAGAACACTCGAGTCGGGCACAAGTTCCCTGGAGGTTGAGAAATCCCACCGCTGTACCTTGTTCGCTTCACCGCAACCCCCGATAGATGCCGATTTCTCGCGTACCTCCCTCCAAAAAAGAGACATAGAATCTTTGGGGGGAAAACTAACCCCAAAACTTGTAACCCTAATATTAATCTCTCCAAAGGTTAAGAGTGTGTATAACATCTCGGACAGTAAGTCCCTCCGAAGCATCGAGGTAGAAGAGCTTGTCTGAAGATTTTGGAACGACAGGTCCTGAGCGGCGTTAGGCTGACAGCTGGCATTTAGATCAGTAGAGGCTGTCTCTTGGAGACGCGTCGCTAAGAAACTATTTACTTAACAAACTTCATCCTACGTCGTTAAGATTACTATTGACGAGGTTAGTTTTAGATATTATCTTTACCCTGCACTTATACATCTTTCACTTTTTGTCTGTACCATTGAATTTCATTTTATCTGCCAGTTATACATTATAGGTCTTTCTTTTTCATTACTTGTTTTTTCAGGCCTCTTTTCTAATACAAAAAATAATAATTTTATGATTATCGCCTAAATTAGCTGCCGTTTGGTAAGAAGTCATTGGCAATGTCTTACTAACAGATGTGGCCGAGAAAGTTGGCCATAAAAGAGCCATATCTGCCAGGAAAACATTGACTGCCACTTGGCCCTAATGGGAGCTTTTGAAAAAAACTTACTTTTAAGAGGAGCTTTTTTTGTCTTGAATTTTACAAAGGAAGGTTAGTTGAAATTATTTAATATTCTGGCATTCTTATTTAAAAAATACTCTTCCAAAAGTCTCCTACAAGCACCATAATGTTCGGCTAGAATTCACACTGAAGGAAAGTTCCTATAAAGATTCTGACCTAGCAGGAAATGTTCTGGGCAAAGAACCACCCTCGGTAAAGTTCTTATATACAAATAAAAATATATAAAAGAGCCGTTGCAGGTGGTCCGAGGTACCGACACGAATGCAGGATCCCTGCTCGTCCCCGCTCCAATGTCGCCCAGAAAACCTTCTCACCAACAGAGATGGTACACCACTCACCGGTAACTGGTACCTCTCAGCCCCTGCGTAGGCTAGGAAGGGATCCTGGTACACCCTGGTGCGGGCATTGAAAAGAAACGGCAAGAAACAGCAATTGGTAAGACCATGGCCACAGAACCAGGGCAACGAAGTAGAACCAACCTCCTTGTAAAAACTTCATCCCGTGGAGGTCAGTGCAGAACCACGTTTCATGCTTTGTTCACACCCAAGCTGACAGCGCGGTGGAAGCCACACGCACGTTGCATTGGTCGTACGTCTGCCTTTCGTTGCATGATCACCCATAGCCGTGCAGGGCGAGCGGGGTCAGGTGACGAAGGGAGATTGTTTGGCCTGGCAAGCGCGTAGGTCCCAACACACCGTCAGCTTGGCGGCAAAAAGAGCGTACCCATTCTCAAGACTGACACTAACGAGCGCAGGAATGTTCTTCCGCAATCCTCGGGTTATCGCCTGAGGTTATCGTCTTCTCTGTGCCTTTTATCGAGCCTCAAATCCTGCGCTTCTCAGATTACTCGTTCGGATGCTCTTTGCTTTGCTACTGATTTCACCTGCATCTTGCCCCGCGAGAGGTCGGGCGTATGGCACAGCCGCAACCAGCCTTTCCCAGCCGGTTCTTTCGAAGGACTGTTCTATCTTTAACAAGTCTGGATTGTGAACTACATCTACTCAAACTTGGATACAGGACCTTTCTATTGCTTACAGCTTCAAGCAGAGTTAGTGTAATCTCAGAAAATAGAACGAAAAAAACTTAAAACAGAAAACTTAAAACAGACTCAAATCGGCTTATGCTGGTATGGTAGGCTAGAAAGAAGGCATGGCGGTCGCGCAGGAACAACTAGTTCCGCAATTCGGTACACAGAGCGAAGAATCGTTTGCAACTTTATGGCGGCGCTACCCCAAGTGCCATTCTGCACTCCCACCGAGCGGGTGAACGTTGTCGAGAGCGAAAGGCGCACGCAATTCCGAAGCACACGGCGCAGCTGTCCACCTGCGGATGATACTTTCCACGCTGAATCGCAAGATCACCTTTGTCTATTAACCAAGCTAACCTCCCCCCCCCTCTCCCCCATAAAACACTGGAAAGGTGACATTAACCCAATCGCTGTGGAAATGTCCGTGATTCAAGTTGGCGACAGGTTAGGAACCTAGTAGATGCTACACCACGGGCGCAAACCTTCTGCCTTTGATAACAGTTCGGACAAACTCAAGTCTACAGTTCTCCCTGAACTGCACGTCCTTGAGGCTTCCAGCCGAAGGACATGAATATCAACAGGGAAAACTTTCGGTGGGCACTGACGAGTCAGCAAAGTCAAATCCCAACCTGCACTCTAGACTGCACCCCCCCCACCCCCCATGGAAGTGCAACTACGGGGCAAGCCTCAATACTGTGCAGTAATTACAGACAAGGCACATACAGACAATTGCCCGTACCAGGCAGGTAAAGAGCAGTGAGCGTATCCCGTTCGGGCACCCCATGCAAGCCACAATCAGGTAGCCAAACTAGACAAGAACCGTTCGCCAAGACCCAAGCCCTTGTACTTCGACCAAATGGCGTGCCCGGCGAGGTCCCGAAACAAACTCCTACAGAATTAAAAGAAGTCGTCAGGCGGGTTTTGCAGCACCGTAGCTTACAAAGGCAAGGCTTTAAAAAGAAATTCGGCAGCTAGAAATCTGCATACTTCAAAGTGGGGTCCCTGCATGTACTAAAGACGACCAGTAAAAAGCATACAATGCCGTCGTTTCGAGATGCTACAAAGTGACCGCCGCAAGCCATTTTTGGCATGTCGAGTAATCTGATTTTCAAATATACTGCGACACTACTAAGTACTGGAAGTGACCTTTGCAGCTATCAAATCAAAATATCACTGAAGACCACTTTACTGCGACTACTTATCACTGTATGAATATTTGGTTTAGAAACTTTTCCATTAAAATGAGCACAAAAAAATTAGAAAGAAAGGTCCTCTAGTTGTAGCTGTGACTAGTAGCGTGCAGTTCTATTGTTGAACTTCAGCAAACGAGATGTCAGAAATTACTCTAGGCTTGGGCCCTTTTGCAAGCCCCCTTTTCGGTACAAGAGAGAGAAAACAGGTCAAAATGCAGTGTTCCAGAGAAAAATTAAACACAAGGAAAATTGATGGTGCCTCACACATGCTTCACATTGCAGCAGTGATTTTAGTGATTAATATGCAAACTTATATTTAAAAAAATAAGACAAGAAACAACTTAAAAAAAATGGAAGCCACAAAAGTTTTCTCTAACGACCAGAGACAATAAATGCGGCCTGTATGTTATCGCTACGCCCGACCTAGGACAGTTCATCGCGATCGGTCAAAGAAAATAATGAGGGGGCGAGGAGAGGCCTTGCACCCAACAGGCGACACCAGCACAAGCTCCCACGTGCAGCCCTCCCTCCAAAGAGAGAGCTCAAAAAAGCAATAATTCTTGGTAAAAAAGAAAAAAAAAACGACAACGGAGACAGACAGGTTGGTGAAGGCGCAGAAGAAGAAGACAGAGGAAAGGCCCTCCCCGGATTCGTGTGCTTGCGCCCAGCGAGCAGCAGAGTGACTTACGGAGTGTAACCATGCAGGGCTGAGGCGGCCGCGGCGGCCGCAGTTAGTGGTGAGGGATGTCTGGCAAAGGCGGCGGCGAAGGGGGCAGCAGCGGCACCTCGCGCTCTTCCCCTCTGAATCGCAACGCCTCTCAGAGCAGCCACTGGCAGAGGGAGCGGGACGGCAGCACGATGCAGTTTCCCGGGAGCACAACAATCGACCCCAAAGAGAGAGAAAAAAAAAAAAAAAAGATGCCCGTGCATTTGCCACGTCCCGTGCACGCACCGTCGGCGCGGCACCCGCCACCGGCCCCCGCAAATGAGCTTCCGCACGGCACAGGCATACGACTTATGTTGCACAAGAGAACTATGTTGCGAGATAGGGCTACGCTGCAATATAGCACCATGTCGTGAGTGAGGACTATGTCGTAAGGTAGGACTACGTCGTGAGACAGGACTGTCATGAGATAGCACCATGCGAGATAGGACCATGGTGTGAGATAAGACCATGGTGAGAGATGGAACCATGGTACGATAGGAGTATGGCACAATAGAAGCAGGACACATAATAGAACTCTGCCATGCGGTTGCATGCCGAACGATTACGCAAGTCGTGGTACCACGCACCATGCATTTTCATGTCACGTGCCCACAATGTTCTCCAACCTTAAGCCACGTTGCCAACTTGAGCCCCCGAAATTTCTGGTTTCTTGCAAGCAATTGCCGGGAGGGGTGGAGACATCTTCCCCAGAAAGGACAATGGATCTCCACGCAGAAACGCAGAATGTGTCGGAAGGCAAGTCCTATGCCCATGCCACTAAGGTTCAGAATGGAGTAGATACAAGCGAATCAAGATGTCGCCACTAGACATACCAATGAAGCATCAGACAAACGCACTCAAGAGGGCATTGAGAATGTTCCGACACACAAGAGCCAAGGATCGGCACTGCTTCCAATTAGTTTCTCCATACCAAGGTCACAATGAAGGCAGGCTAGCCAAATTTTCCAGAACTGCATTGGTTCCCGCCAAACTATACCAGAAACGATGCCCGGAACTCCGAGACACTAAAAGGTGTCCCGCAGATTTCGGGCATCTTTCAAGTGTGCAAATTTAACCTGCACATTGCAATTCCGAGAAAATAAATTGCTCGCATCGGTGCCTGCTTTTATACCGAGAAATGTGGTCAAAAATGCACAGGCGAGACCTGGGACTGTTGTGAAAGCTGTTGACAAGAAAAGAATCAGTGGAGGGCGCACAAGCCAACCACTAGTGACCTTGTAACCTTTCTGGACAAACAGACTCAAATGTGGCCTTGCAGAGGTAATGCTCACAATTGATGCACGCACATCCAACGCTGGCTAACCATCTCACCAATCCTCTTCTTGACATTTTAACGACGACTTAGCCCTGGACAATTTATCTTTGATCGTGTTTTTACGTGGAATCGAGGCAACTCAAGCTCGTACACAGAGTTGACTTCCCAAAAGAAGAGATGAAATAGCTCCCCGGTGCACCATCCCTGCAAACTGCCACGGCCTCAACCCTTCGGCTGCCGCTACCACACGCCATGCAACAAGCGTCCCAAGCAGGAGTCCTTCGGTGCTCCATCTCTCACCACCAAAGCAACGACCCAGTCTCCAAGAATCAGGGCATGCTACAAGAAATGTCTTTGGGAGCAGCAAGATCACGGCAAAACAGTGGCTTAAGGGAGTGGCGGAGGCTACCCACTGCATCCAGCATTTCTGTGCCATCCGGACGGCATTGCGGAGACCGGTGGGGACGGGGCGCTCGACAGTGAGTCATCGGTTGGGACCACGGCAACAACCAAACCACAACAAAAAAAAAATGTAGAGAAGAAAGGGAGAGAGAGAGGGAGAGAAAGGCAACCACAAGCGTATACCACAGTGACACTACACAAAAAAAAAAAAAAAAAAAACTTTGGCCCCCAAACCTGCAATTCAAGAAAGACACATTCTCAAGCTGGTCAGCAACGCTTGTGAGTAAAGTGCAGCTTTTATATGGCAGCTATTGACAACTATGAACAATAATGTCTAAATGAACACTTTTCTCAAAAGCAAAAAGAACTTTTGGTTCTAACAAAAATAAAATGCTCCCGATGAGAAATGGAACATCCACAGATGCACACTGTAAGACATGCAGCCAATGCCAAGAGCTACACTGGTGTCGAAGTACTAAGGTACCAAATGTCTTTTCGCTTTCGAGAGCAGTGAGCTTTTCTGTCCCAGCGCACACCACAACGACCAATCAAGTTAAGCCTAAAACCGGAAGCGACCCTTGAGGACAAAACCTTTTTGTTCCCTTCCTAGGATTGGCCCGCTGTGTCCTCTTTGGGGACGGGCAAGACCGGAGCAGAACCCGCACATCTCTCTCCCTCTTTCACCTCAAAAAGCAATGACACACAAAAGTGAAGAACGAGAGTCAGAACTACGACAGACATAACTAGCAACCACAGAGTACCCAAGGCTCTAGCACCACAGAAACCAACCAAAAACATGAAGCCTGTTCTGCAGCCCAGTCTGGAGGGGAGGGGAGGGGGCAAAGAAGAGAGGAGAATGGGAAACGGGAACTTCGGCTAGAGTTTGCAGACAGTCTCTCGACCGAGGGAGGGTCGCAGCAAGCAGCATAGCGATCTCCGAGAGGCACAGTCAAGGCTACAAAAGAGTCCTAGGTAACATAAAAATGTTACCTAGGACTGCGGGAAACGCTCATTGAAATGTGGGGTTTCACACGAAGCCAAGATGGCCAAACATTGCCATCTTTTCGGCGAGGCGGACAATCGCCATTTCTGAGGTTGGAAGACGGAAGAACATAAATGTAGTCCTATTTTGATATCCACTACTACCAGACAGTTGCATGTATTCACCCTTATTTAGTGAATACATAGTGAAATAGCCTTAACTGCAACTCACTTGCCGATGACATTTGACCGTGCCTCCGAGGAAAGTGGGTGAGGTATGCAAGAAGACATGGAAAGGGTCGGAGCGGCAAGGAACAAGCACAAACAGAAGAAATCACTGCTGCCAATGCACTGCCAACCTACTACCATCATTCCAGCGTGTGCACACACGAAACATTCCAGACACAGTCTGCAAAAACAGGGCTCTTATTCAGCTCCCAATAAGCTTCCGTAACAAATTCATAAAAATTGTAGAGCCCACTCACTTCACGTGAAGATGGACGGCGAGCGAAGCTGTTATCTTTACGACAACTATACAAATTACATACACAATTGCAGTGAAAACACGACTTTGTTGCTTAATTGTCTTTATTTGATTATTATTGACTAAAGTGATCACTGCCTTATGGTCACTTAGGGGCAAGTTCTAAACCCAATTTTGCGAATCGCACCTCGAGGACAGTTTTTTCCGATTGAGCCCAAGTCTATCAGCATCGCGGAAGCAAAAGAAAAGAAGATTAGATCGGCGCATTCTGCCCTCAGCCTCGTAACAGCGCACTCTTAGCTGCAATAAGTTGGTGACTGTAGATGATAACAAGGGATCAGGACCTCACTATCTAATAATGCCGAGGAAGGCTGACACACGCGGGTTGCCCCCTCTTTATTTATACTTGCCATGACCAATCGGAATGAAGGAGCACCATTTAAACGAGTTTTTTTGTTAACATTCATGGACACATTTTTTTCCATATCCTAGCACATAGCAGCTTCGCAGTAAGTGATGCCGCACGTAAGAAGTCAATGACAATACTGAAGTTAGACCGACAGCCCTTGCACCCATAGTCATTCTCAACCTTACCTCCTTTGCACAACGTTCTACTAAGCAAGCACAAACTGAAAATAACTGCCCCTATTTATATACTGAGGAGACTCTTTTGTAGCCTAAGCTACACTGGCCGAGGTTGAGCAGTTTTGCGTGGCTTCTGGAGAGCCATGCTGCGCATGTGCGAGGAGCAGTGACGGAATGGGCAGGACTGGTATGGCACCTAGCTCAGTCCCCGATGCACGCGCCGCGCGCATGCGCCCGCTCGAGATCATGGCTCACGCTGTCCGGTTGTTCTGGGCAGCAGCTTGGTTGCTCGATACATAACAACACGGCGCACTGCTGGCCAAACCAACGACGGGCATCTGGCACGCCCCAGCGGAGGACTGAGAATTCATTTTGGACCACCTGGGGATCTTTCGACGTGCAACCGAAAGCTCGGTTACACGGCGCCTCCTCCGCAATAAGAAGAGCGGAGAAGCTTAACTCATCGTATCCCGAAGTAGTCACATAATGTGTATACAGTGTGTGTGTCATTGAAGCAGCAGTAAGCATGATAATCAAGCTAATCCTAGACAACCAGGAAAGCTAAGAATAACCAGCTGTAATTATGCTACGTATATCGTGGCATAGCCGAGCTAAGCCACTGCAATTTTTTGGATCCACGAGAAAAAGCCCCTTCTGTGTTCTTGTGCCAACTCAAGAGTACAAATGCTTTTGTACACCAAAGCGATGAACATACCGTGTTTGCACAAATATAATGCAAAAAGCAAGTTTTTAACCCCCCCCCCCCCCCCTCAAAAAAAAAAAAAAAAATTACTATTATAACGCGAACGTAAAGTTATTGCACTCGAGGGCATAGCACAAGTGAAAAGGGGACCAAAATCAGGAAAATGTCGCGCAAGTTTTTACTGCACTCATCGCCACTGCTCGGCCTTCTCACTGTCAAGCTTGTCTCTTTGGGATAAGCTCTTTGCCCGCAAGCTATTCCTCCAGAAACATGGCACACTGTGTCAAGTCACCGTGTCAAGTCGGCTGGTTTAAGTGCACAAAGCAGAAGCACCAGTGCACAAATGCCAGAACACTCTTGAGCAGAAGCTAAAAAAGGCACAGGCAGAACGAAGACTGCTGGATTCGGGTCCCAAACTCCTCGTGTTTCATGACTCCGTAAACACTGCCAGCGGGCTTGGCTTGTGTTTTGAATTGGCCTGGCCTGGCTTGACTCGAACTGGTTGGCATTTACACACTCCCATGTGGCACTTTGCGTTTTTGACGATTTTGCGGCTTCATGCATTGTACAAACATGAAAACGGCAAAGATGGCTTTCAACATTCTCTATTCGTCCCTTCATGTGGCTCAAGGACTAATAACTCTTCTTCACACACCCCCGTTTCTTTTCGCCCTTAGTCTCCTGCATTTAGTCAGAAAGATGGCTTTCTCCCGACTAAAGTGCCTCGATTGCGTGTCTTGCGTGTCTTGGGGCATGCAATTTCAAGAAAAAAAAGCTCGCAACCCCGCTAAAAACTTATAGGAAGGCTTCAGCTAAAGTCTTCTTAGCAGGCACAACCTCAGTTATGCCTGCTTGAATGCATCATCCCATATGATTGGACGAGGCACTCTAAGGCCTCCGCCCACCATGTGACCATAGAAACAAACATCTGAGCAATGAGGTATCAATACAGAAGCTGAAAGGTTTTCACGTGAGAAAATTTATCTGCTGGACTGGTGGAACCTGTTCATAAGAGGTGGAGCTTTCTGCATTGTCCCACGAGCTACATTTGAAAACGCTTTTTTTTATCACACCACGAGCTACACTAGGAAACATGTCTTCATTTACTCTTGCAGATATTCTTAAAACTGGCATTGGGACAATGGATCGTGCATCAGCTGAAAGTACTCCTGTTAACCCTACCATACAATGGGCACATAGGTAGTCTTCATATTGGATGATGTCACTGCCAAGCGCAGCTCCTGGTAACGTGAAAGTTGGAGGCATGTCGATGAAAATACGTAGATGCTCAATAAAATGCCAACGCTGAAATTAAGTGGTAGCTCAACCCCAAAAGCTGCACCAGAGAAAAAAAATATTCCCAGCCTCTTCTTAGAAGGCAGCAGTCACTTGTTAAAGATCAGGAAAAACAATAATTATGAAGTGTCGAAATGGTTCCTGGCATGTGGCAAGGGGGCTTAGCCCCTTCAGGCCTTTAAGACAAGCAAGGGTGGAACTCATGAAATGTACTTGGGAGCAGCCACAGGAGCAGTTGAAACAGATGTTTTGGAGCAGGTTGAGAGCAGCTAAAACTACATTCTGGAGCGGGCTAAGAGCAGCTCAAATCAGTTTTCATTGCACTTCAGCTTGTGTCTTAGACAAGCACGGGAGCAATTTCAATTGCGCTTAAGTAGCACAGATGAACATGAGTGGTTAGGGACCTAGGTAGATGGGATAAGTGTAACAGATGCGAAAATTTGAAACTTTGTGAGCCTTAATGAGAACCAAAAAGTAAGTACCATATGTTTCTGAAGATAGTGTCCTTGATATTTTTTGAGTGGCTTTCAGCTGCTCAAAATGCAAACCAGCACTGATTGACGTACAACCCACACGTGCTATTGTGCAACTCAATATTGAAGCAGCAGACTACGATTAACGAAGTTGTTGTATTCAAAGCGATAAGCTAGGAGCAAGGTTAAAGGGGCACTGACACATCAAAATCTTTTTTTTTTTAATTATCCGAAACGACTGAAAACGATGCCGGGACATTACGCTCAAAATTCAAGACTTGGGAATTCAGTACTTGTGCAGTAAAAAAAAACAAATTCCTAATGCTGAATATGAAGTTTCCTGCCGATCTGCGGCAGCGCAGTGACTTAAAAATTGCGGTCTCTTACGAGTCGACTCCGCGACCCGAAGCGAGGAGGTGAGGAACGGAAGAAAAGGGCACCGGCAGACCGGGAGAAAAACGGTTTCTTCGTCCAATTCCCTGACTCACCAATCATCCTCTGCTCGAACGCCGCCAAGTTTTCCGAGGGAGGATACAAATCCAAGAAGCGACATCACACCGGAGTCAGACTTTTGGTATTTCAAATATTTCAAGTATATCGCAATTGCGTTAAAAAACATGTTTTACAATTGCCGTTATTAAATGTTATAGAAATGTCGCCTACAAAGCTTCTAAATTTCCTGATTTTTGACGTCACCAATCAAAAGAATCGAGGAGATGAAAAGCGGGAGAGGAAAAAAGCAAAAATAAAAAAAACGCGCGCGTGGATTTTTTTTTTTTTTTTTTTGTCTATGACTACAATTTGCATTGTTTTAGACAAAAAAAACATGACCTTCGGGGTGTCAGTGCCCCTTTAAAGTATGCTGAGCAGATCTACCGCTCGCGTGAGAGCTGCTGGCCGGCACGGTTTTGGATCGGACCGCATTTCAGTTCTATCAAATCACAATCTATCTTGCGGGAATGCGGTTCCAACTTCTATTGATTAAGTACTAGAAGGAATCTTTTGCTTATTTGTTTTCAACTGGCTGACGTCCAGATCCCGGGCCGCAGATCCTCAGGGAATCTGACGCTTAACGACTCGACCTCACGTCGGCCGACTTGCTTAACCACTTATGGTTGAAGAGCAATCCAGTCGCAGGTGGTGTAGCGCTTGGAATCCGACCCCAGGGTTTTTTCACGCGTTTCCGACTAGGGATACACAGGGAGAATAAACAGAATAAAGGATTGCAAGGCCGACCAAGCTAAATGCGCTCATTGTTGCCAATCAAGTCAATAAAAACCGAAACCAAGAGAAAATACAAATTTTTGGCGCACGTTTTGCGACTTGGTGCATAATGGCGCAAGGTATTGGCCGTGGCATAGTTTCCGCAACATGGCGCAGGATGGCGCAGACAAATGCGTCTGATGCAAAATGGCGCAGCCGTTCCACCCCTGGGCAAGCGCTAAAGAGGGGCCCTAAAGCCAGACTTTCAAAATGGGCCAAAACACGAGCCTGGCTCTGAGGAAGCCAAGTCTCTAAGCAAAGTAGCGCTAGTCTCATGCTCGGGCATCATTAACATCGGTGAATTTTAAATGAGAAAGTTGAGCGGTCCTACACCACGTGCAAGACGCCAGAACCCCAAAATGTGTAACCACTAAAACACACACAAAAAAAAAAAGCCTGAAAGTACAACCTCGAGCAGTCACGCTCAAGCTGAATTGTGCTCGAGACTGCAGTCCGATTTTCCGCAGCTCTTTGCAAGGGGTAACATCGTTGTCAGCCAGCAGCAGGCAGACAAAACACACCTAATTCAGTGTCCAAAGAAGTAGTCGGGTGCACACTAGCAACTACCCGAAAACCATGGCATTGCAAGAGGCCGAAGAAACTAAGGTAGTGCAGTGGCAGCAGCAGTCTGACAAGAACATTGCAACACAGTTTTTCTTGCAGAGAATGAGGGCAAGGGATAGGAAGGAAGCACAAAGAAAAGAGACGTAGGGGCTGTCCCTTGGTGCAAGCTGGACCTGGCGAGACCCAGCCAAACACGCATGACGTTGCGAAAAACGTGCCCGACACAAAGCAGACTGAATACCGTAGTGACCAGACATACTTCAGGATTCCTTGGGAAATTGTGTCTTATTTATAAAGTGACCACTCAACTATTAGCCATTACTAAGTACTTTTGGTTCTTGCAATACTCTCTATGCGGAGTTGAATATTGTAAATTTCTTTACCAATAAAAAGTGAGAAAAAAGAAGAAATACTTTTTAATTGCATTTTTTGGCACCGCTGCAACAGATATCCCAAATTGCCGAAGAGATGTATGCGCAACTTTTGTCAGACATTTGACACAGCCACCATGACATCACATATTTTGCTTGAGGCATAAGCTATAAGATTGTTAACTAGCATCGGTGCAGTACCTATATCCTCACTACCACTTTACGAAACAGAACAGTACTCGTAGGAGAAAAAAAATTATGAGAGGAAAACCACAGCTCAGAGGTACAGGAGAAGTTATATTTGAAGCAGTCGCAGTTATATACAGATGGCTAAAGATGAGCCAAGCCTCAGCCAAGCCTCAAAGCTGAGTCTACTGCACAAGTTCACTTCGACTACCAACATGCCGCATAGCAGAAAGACTCCGACAAGCTCCGTCTGCGGCACAAGAGCACAGAGTTGAGGTTAGGAGGCGTCATGGCGGGACATCACAGGGATGCAGCAGAAGGACAGGCACGTGAAGGGAGAGGAGACGAGAAAAGTGAAAGGAGACAAGGGGAATGGTAGCGCACCACCTTTGCCCCCCTCGCAAAAACCATAGCCCCGACGCAAACATCCAAAAGGAGCAGACAAGTCGCCTACAACAACCGATCTCTGAATACAACATTAGACAACGACTTCCAATGAGCACAACAGCCAGTGAAATGGTCCACCTTGTACCCACGAGAGCCTCGGGCAGAAACAAGAGCAGGCGCACACGGTGAGAGAACAACAAGTTATCAGCAACGACAAGTTTCAATGTCCAGTCATCCACCGCAGAGCGAGGCAACAAATTCAAGGCTTCACTAGTAACAAGAACTGGTCCATACAAAAACGTGGTAGGAAGAACCAAAGGTGACGCAATCCTGTTAGCGGTGCGAACAGTCCACGAAGCGGACTGGGTAGGCATCGTTTGCATGCAGTCCAAAGGTGACTCGAGTGCTACAAAACACACTAGCAACACACGGCGGCATCACGCTTTGCCAATTCATTTAAAAAAGTGCGATAATGAAGGTTTCTTGTAGTTTTCCTCCGAAGCAAAACTAATAGAGTTCACCAGATATGACATTCATCGCTGGTGAACAAATGATGTTTACCAAACTGTGACACAAGTGTGTTTATTAGCACTGACTTCACCGAGCCAATGCAGACCCGAACTTTTCTTTCTCTAACAGAAACCAAATGCGGAAAAAAGACAGTCATGTCGCAATGCATTCTCTCAACAAAACTTACCGTTGGGTATCGTCGGTGTCTTTTTGGTCTGTACCCGCGCTGTCGCATTGTTTACCTAAGCGTGGTGGAAAAGGTTCCAGAGTTAGGACACGGGAATGATGCGAACAAGACATTCAGGTTGGAATAAGGATAAAATCCAATGGAATAAAGACAAAATCCAACGGAGTATTATGCTAAGCAAAAAGCTAGATGTGCGAATAAAAGTCTCGCTTAAATCCAAGGTCTCGTGCACTCTCGACAAAAATGTCATCGGGACAGTGGAGCTCTCAAAATTATGCATAAATAATTTAGAGTGAGAAAAAGAAGATTCCATTGGATTTCCCCTTCAAATTGTCTACAGCATGCATAATGTTACAGTTTGAAAGTGGTAGATGCTGCATTCAGCACTAAAAACAGATGTTGCTTAACCAAAATAATCTACAGTATGCTTGTCCTTTAGAGTATGCACTCCACGTGTTAGCAATATAATTCCTCTTTTTTTTAATAATTGCGAGCACAACAGCAGGTCTGAGGAAGTAACCGTGGGAGAATGGCGAATCATGCAACTAATCTACAAAGCCAACTCAAGGCCACCAGACTTGTCCATCTTTCCGAACAAGCATGAAATTTGTCTCCACTAAAAAATTAAGATACAGACAGAGTCTACTGCAAGCTGTCCGGGCATGTTGCCAGACCTCAAAAACTCCATCTAGTATTATCAAACTAGCTGCTGAGTGCAGAAAATCCATAAAGACGAGTTTAGAACAGGGTGGAAACAGTTCAAACGGACACTAAAGCTCGCTCGCTTAGGAAGATGTTAAGACGCACGCCCAGCGAGACAGTGCAGTTTGAGAACCTACAAAAGTGCCAACAGTGATCAGAGTTATCATCTGCTTAGTTGCACCCATTAGGCCGATTCAAGCTTGCAAAAGGAAAAAGCAGCAATTTTGTCAACAAAAAGGGATGGTTCAAGTCCCTTACATAGACTTATGTAAGGGACTTGTAAGGCAAATGTGCTCACATTCGAACACATTTGGAAACCATTTTGCCATTATCTTCCACCACCGAGGTTGCCGTTTGCTTGTCTTTATAGATAGTTCCCTCAAGTCTACACAGTGAACCTATAACCAGCTCATCTGCATCATTACTTTTCCTACTTTTAAGAGATTACTTCGAGAGCAATGATGCAATCGGTGAAGCATCTCCATCGCTGTTATTTATCAACGGCTCCCAAATATTCTTCACTCTGTTCTGGTCCAATTCAGCCATCTTACACGATCACAGCTTAATTATATCACGGCAGTCAGTGCGACGCAAATGTACCAGTGCAAATGCACCGCTTCCCTTGTTCGAGAGGCCTGAATCAGGGGATAATAACCAAACTTCGGGCGTTAAAATAGCTGCACATCACTGGTGCACTGACTCTCTTGCGTTGCACAGAACTGATGTCCACCACGTGGGTTCAAAACACCGACGAAGCCCGGTTCTAGCCTTCCAAAGACCTACTGTTGGGGGAAAAAAAAGGCTGTGGCTCTTGTATCGTAAGCCCAAATAAAAATAACCACGGACCAATTTCACCGGATCTTCCAATGACATGCCACCAGCGAAGGCCTTCAATTATTTTATTTATAGCTATAAAAAAAAAGAGGGTTGACTTTTGGCGTTGAAAAGGTCGGAGCACACATTAAAGTAACGAGCACTGAACTGTATAATCGTGATTACGACAATGGCAGTACACCAGGTTGGGAGATTAAATCGACGACGACAACTCTCACAGTCCGGTGAAATCGGTCAGTAGCAAAACCTCGGTAATGAGCAAGCGTCGGCAGTTGCACTAGAAGGACAGCACCTTCACCGTCCTTGAGGAGAGCTCAATATTCCTTGTGATGCTCTGCTCCTTAAAAATGCATATCCTCACCAAACTGAGGACGACGACTAAGTGCTCCCACTAGTGCAGATGGCCGACACTTGCAGCGCAGTATGGTCAAGAACGACGCCGAGGCAAACGAACAATCGGTCCCCGAGTCGTACCGTCAGTGACCAAGAATGGAAACCGACAACAAGCGGCACCGTGCAATGAGTGCGTACTGGGGGCACCCTTTTCAAGTGCGATGTTGCTCGGCTCCGGAGCACTGCCACCACCGGACAGGAGACTAACAGAACGCTTGCCTCTGCGTCGCCCGT
Source organism: Ixodes scapularis (assembly GCF_016920785.2). Taxonomy (NCBI): domain Eukaryota; kingdom Metazoa; phylum Arthropoda; class Arachnida; order Ixodida; family Ixodidae; genus Ixodes; species Ixodes scapularis. The sequence goes on along the minus strand of NW_024609881.1, from coordinate 81,693,593 downwards.
GCGGGTCCATAACTGACACCAACATGCAGAGTTCTTTCCTTTCCCAGCGCATGCGGCGTGTTGCTCCGCGACAGTTATTCTTTAGACTGTTAGCAGGCTGTACTACGCAGTTCTGCGAAAGCTCCGAATGCCACGACCGTGCTGCCTCTGTTCTCAAATTACCGCGTCTTCTTCAAAAGCAGTGATGCCACTCCCTAAGAGCATCGCTGGCAAACTCGCCACAAAGGTTGCCAAGTCGTCAAAATGAACTCAACCGTGGATCGTGGAATGGCCCACTGCTGGCTGCTGGTTAGCGTGACATGCACATAATTTTAATACACTAAAATATTTTAGTGTAGTGTGAACAACCCTAGCCCAAAATGACTGGATAAGGATGTAAAGCAAGATCCTATGTCTGACTGAGCACCTGTACGACATGTTCACACCCCCTGAGGAAAAAATATCTTCCCTTAGACTAAGATGCAGTTATGGTCAGTCAACTGCACATTTCTTAATGCCTGGTTTTGGCAGAAGGCTCTAAAGCAGTTAGCAGTCATTACAATAGGAGACGTATGGGCTTCACAAGAGGCCATGAAAAGACTATGTTAACTTGCCCTAACTCAAATTTATGCAACCCTCAGCAAACGACGCTTAAATTCTACAACCTTTTGGCTGTACAACAGTACGAACCAATGGCATAGTAACCGACAATGAACCTTGCGGTACCCCGGCGTCCAATCGGATATTAAAAATACCTTTAGGGAATGAAGGCAGGATGCAACGAGGTAGAGGACCTTAGAGCAATTAACTGGCAACTGAAAGTGACCCACAATTGGTTGCTGCCATGTTGCCCATTTTTGACCACTAGACATGTGACCTTAGAGTTTTACGTCTCGATTTTAACGAGGTACCGCACACAAATAATCGCTTATTGATACGACAAAAACTCGGGCAGCTTCGCAATGGCTCCGCTAGATGCCGTCAGCCACAGAGCTGTATTTTGGGTTTTTATCAAAGCTAGACACTGATCTTTGGGGCTAACAGTATTGAAAAAATAATTTCTCATGTTTTTCTACAACGATCGCAATACAAATCTCAACTCAAGTTTTGCATAAAAGCCTCAGGATTTGGTATAGTCCCATGTCTAGTGGTCAAAATTGTACAACATGGCAGCATCCAAGTGGGGGTCACTTTTGCCTGGTGATGGGATACTAGTCTATTGCTCTAAGCCCCTTTACCTCTTTGGCAGGATGGGTGTAAAAAGAGGATGTTAGGCCTATTCAGAGTGCAAGTTTGTCTGCTTCTAGCACAGGGGTTGCAATGATGTCAGAATACTGAGCTCTTATTGGCTGATAGAAGAAAAATAGTGGGCAAACCTCAGGGCGTCTAGCATTGAGGTCTACCTACTATCCTTTCAATCAAAGCCAATCAGGGCTTGGCATCATTCAGACGTCACCGCCACTCCTGTGCAAGAAGCAAATGACTCGCTCTCTGCATTTCATTGTCAACCCTCCGCAAATATCTCTCCAAATCAACCGCCTTTGGACTTTACAGCAGGAGGAACCAATGACAGAGTAAATGACTATGCACATTTTGGTACTGCGGCATCCAAGTAGCTCTTAAAAAAGTTTGCCATGGAACAGAGGCAGCACGGGCAAGCGACGGGTCACACAGTCTCCCACGTGCGTCGTTTTTCCACCGAGCAGACCCCACCGACAGGCCTATCGAGCGAGCAACCATGGGGGTGTGCGGTGGCAGCCGTCTTACCTGTGACCCCACTTAACCACACTGCCCCAGCGCTAGCTAACGCCGGCCTTTAAAGCACTGGAGCTCGGCGGCTTACTCTGAAGAGACCAAAGGCACGGGTCACTGCACGCAAGGCCATACGCAAAGGCCACACGCCCAACAGCCGGCACGTGGCGACGACGCCTCAGCGTTGCCAACTCCGGGAGATGATGCATGGCAATGCGTGTTGATTGAGCGGCGCAATGCAGACATCGCCCCAAAACACAGCTAGTGGTGCTTTTAAGGCAAAAAATAAAAAAAAGGAGTCAGACGCTAGGTATGTTCGATACCGATTGATGTAATAAAGATGGCGTCCGATCAGTTTTCTGGCCTGCTGAGCAGCCTTGACCTGCGCTACTTTTAGGTTTGGATTCAAGACACGCAGAAGTTGAGAAAAAAAAAATGGCAATGAACTGAGAAAGTTTTAGGGGCATGATATCTGCCCGAGAGATTTAGCCATATAATGAGGATGACCTTTTAAAGGTTCAAGTTGGAACAAATTCCACAAATGTGGCCCCTGCTACACCTCGTTTGACTGGTACAGCTGACAAGCCACCCAGCCTTTTAGAGTCAAGAAACTTTCGAGGAGGTAACTGCGAGGGATTGCGATCTGCAGATCTGGCAACAGTGTTTAGCGCCTGCACTTTAGGGGTGGTATGGTGTTCACCACAGACGCATTCCGGAGTGGGCAACGCTGGGCACAAGAGAGCACACACAATCAATTTCCCCTGCCCTTCCAAAAGAGATGCAAGAGCAGCATTCCAAAAGAACGGAGGGTGATCAGCATGGTAGGGAACGGTAGGGGAAAGGGCGGATTGGGAGGGGACGACGACAAAGATTACGAAGACGAAAAGGGGGAGAGAAAGGGGGGACGCACACAGACAAACAGACACCATGGGGGAACGGGGGACGGTCGGGAGAAGGAAAAATTCGGGGAGGGGTCAACTGGCAAAAGATGGTAAAAAAAGACGTCCATGCACACCTCGATCTTTCTGCCTTCGACAACTGTGCCGTTCAATTGCTCTCGTGCTCGGTCCGCATCCGCACTAGTTGCGAACGTGACAAAACCGAAGCCCTGCATGCAAGAAAGAACAAAAAGGCAAAGAGGGGGCAGCGCTCCAGACAGCAGAGGTTTCCACAGGTCAAGAGGTATGCACCATGCACACCAACGCATCGGCGTTCCGCTTTCTCTTCCCCCACGCCGGGCCTCTCTCCCCCTCCCACCGTCCATATGGGCCACTGGATCAATCCCATTCACCGGCCCGGTTAGTGCCAAAAGTGGCCATTATCTGGGCCCAGGCTGATGCGGGAAATCTTGTCCGTCGGTCCAGCTAGTGCAACAAAATGACTCATATGTGATCCCTGGCTGATGCCATCAATCTCTTTCGCCGGCTCAGCTAACTCCGCTGCAATGTCAGCGTTCGACCCCCAGTTAACCGGGTAGCCTTATTCAGTGGCCCAACAAATGGCCAGCATGTCGGCCATTTTAAAACCAGCCAGGCGCAGCTAACCTACGGACACTGGATGCGAGGAAGAAATTATCTCTGATCACCTCGTTAACCAGCCCGGCTAACGCCAAGAAATGACTAGCAATTTTGAAACCATCCGAGCCACAGCCGACTAACGACACTAGCCCATTCAATGCGGCCTGTTGCCACCGGCTTTGCCGGTGTGGCGCCAATCAATTATTGGTGCCCTCAACCCCATTGGACACAGCTTCGAGAGGATCCAGTGGTCCCTTCACTACCACTTGGGCAGGAAGGGAGGGAAGGAGAAAAGGCACCTCGGGGCAACTAGGAAGCGGTGCAAGGTGCAGAAGAGCGGCCAACAGTCACCACCTCTCAACCCCAACGCAGCATGCCCGTGTCCGCCACAAAGGCCCGGCCCGGGAGAAGCGGCGGTTCGCCTTTACGTCTTGCAGTGACTCGTTTTTAGGCGTTTCATATTTTGGTTGCGTTCCGTGCACCGTAAGAAAGAAAACAGGGAAAAGAACAAACGACACGCTCGGTTCCAAGAGAAAGGGGGGGCGGCTTCGCAAACGACTTTCAAATGTTGTCTCCACGGGTTTGTTTCGCCTGCGATCATTCACACGGTCACTCGATCGGGGCAAAAATGGAGGTTAAGACCAGTGTCGTACCGATGAAACGACAATGTTGCATGCGGGTCATGCCAATGTTGTGCCCAAGTCACGCGTCTGCAAAACCTCGGTTAATTAAATTAATGCGGTGCCAGCGTAACGCCGGCGCACACCCGACGCTCTGCCGATTCGTTATGGGGATATATGCAACAGACCCTTTCTCTTGGATTTCGAGCGCAGGAGGGAGAGAAGACACCTCTCCTGAGGAAGTGCTTTTTTTTCCTTTCATCGTCACTGTTACATTTGCATTTCGTTTTAGAAAGTTCCAACTGGCATACGCAGACAAGGCACGCAAACTCAATGCATTTGAGAGAAAAGGTAGAATGCCAGAGAGCAAAGAGAGAGAGAGAGCCAAGAGATCATTTTTTAAGAGAGGCACCTTCTCAGAACCAGTACAAAAAAAAAAAAAAGTTCTCCGTCAGAAAACAACTGAGAAATTAAAAACAAGAGACTGAGAGAAGAAAAAAAAAACGAGAAAGGTAGTGCTGAAAACGCTAAGAAAATAAATAAATGGGGGTCCAAAAAACTGGGATTACTGTGAGCATGTTCAAACCCACTGTCAACAATGCAAAGAAGGTGTCAATGTCATGGCCAACAGTGCGTCAGCCGCTTGCAAGAGCACCGATCCGAGTACAGTCCATAACCAGTCTCTAACGTTGCACACATACGCTCCGCTAGACAAAAAATGCCAACCGCCACCATTGCCATGACAGAAGCGTAAAAGGGGGAGAAAGAGCACTCCGTCAGCAGGGACAAAAACGAAAGACAAACACTCTCGGGGGAGGGGAAAAGGGACAGGAACCGCGAGGAAAGGTGTGAAAAAAATGCGAAAAGTTACGGCGGTGCGCGAGCTACTGATATAAATGTCCTGGGGCTCAACGACGTCGGCCAACTAGCTTTCGCTTCGTCTTTTCAATTGCCCTTTCTTGCAACTAAAACAGAATATTGACCTCTCCACACACGCAACGGACGACGTCCCCCTGGTTACATTTAAACTTCAAGACTGTCCGGGACACAAAGTGAGCAGAAGGCCAGTCACTTTTCCCGCAACTGAATGTAAACCGTCCAGATTCATATTCCATGACGCAAACAGTAGCGTAGAATTCTACATTTTGAGCAATAAGTTTATGCGACTTGCAGCCAATTTTCCATAACTCCTAGCATTATCTCTCTGCAACAGTGCTCGTGGTACTTCTTTAGCCAAGCTTCTCGATAAGTGACTCGAATTTGTGAAGCCGACAGCGAGTCAAGCAAACCGTAAACCAAGCTGGCAGACGGCTAAACCGGGAACAAGCGGCACCGCCCCGGACGCGTCGATCGATGGCGCACGTCAGTTCGGTCGACACTGTGCCCTAAAAGTTCCCTGCCACGCAAAATGAGAGACGGCGTCAAAGGGTTTACACGATCCATCTAAAAAAAAAAAAAAGTTGGGAGGTAATTGGGAAAGGAGAGCAAGTGAAGAAGAAAAAAGTAAAAGGTGCAATCCACAGACAAAGCCTTGCTTGCCAGTTCCAGACATTATCTCAAGCTTCAGCTTCAAGTCCCCCGAACACGGTCTCGCGGGCGACAACAATAAGGCGTGAGTCGAAACAGAAGCGAGTGTAAGGGAGGGAAGGGGAAAGGAAGGGTGGGAAAGAGAAAAACACCGGCAAGCAGTTCCGGCCGGCATCTAAGGACAACAGTGGCCGACGCTCGCGCTACACGACCAGTCTCGGCTTCAATTAAAACGAATGAGGTCCGGTCGGCGAGCGTCTAAGAAGACAGTGCCGCAAGTTGGTGCTAAGACACGATGCGATCATCGAGCGCCAAAGACGTGACCCCCACATTAATGAATCGGTGCGAAAACGGAGGTAAATTTTGGGCAAGTTGAGAATGGTCGCGTAGCGTAGAAACTAAGAACCCACCACAAGCCCGAGTCATGCAGATCTGTTCTTCGATCCGACGAAGGACAGTTCCGTAACTTTACGGGATTCCCCCCGTAATTAGGATGCAGAATGTTTCCCGTTGTTACCATTTGTCAGATCTACTACCGAACCCGCATACCTTCGGTTTGGGGTGGGCTCGTAAGAACAAGACTACCTTGAGGGAGGAAAGGAGAAGGAATCAACTCAAGCAGAGGAAATAGGTTGGAAAAGGGGGGAAGGACACACCGAAAATTAGCTTGTAAAAGAAACAAAGTGAAACAAAAACACTACAATAAAAATAAACCTAAAAAAAAAATACATGTGAGGGGAAGACTACCAAACACTACTAACATGGCAAATATGGCAGCTCTTGAGGGCCGCTCCAGCCTCAAGTGTTTGGAAACCCAAAATTCCGTAGAACCTGGACCACCTCACAAAAATGTCTAAGACCGGACCTGAATGTTTCATGCCAATAGCAAGATGTCGAAAGCAGATCCACTGAGAATGGAGTAACATAGACCAGACATGTCTATGCAGTCCGATTACAGAAAAGCAATTTAGATGTTGTAAATTCAGCAAGAGCTTGGTCTAACTGGCAACACCAAAGGTGGGCAATTTAGCTAGCGCACCACTTGGTAGTGATTACATGACTGCATGCCAGTACGACGCTCATCCAGATCGAACCTCAATGACACTTTGATGTGGTCTGCAATTGAATGCCTTGGCAGGCGGAAGCACCACCAAACTAAAACCTCGAGAATGCAGTGACGCTGAAAACGTCGTAACATTTTCGACGCGCCAGCATCCGCCTGTTCTTACACCTCCATTCTAAAACTTGCAGCCAAACTCGTGCAGACAACAGCTTTCAGTGGCCCAGATGAGGAATTTTGGATTTCCACACGACAAACATTTAGTTGAGGGAAGGCAATTTCAGAGATTGAGGAGGTGGGAAAGGAGAAACCCGTGCAAGTACATCAAAGTGGTAAATGAGAACTCCACTTCGAAATCAAACAGACCCCATGAGTCCATTGCCAAACCTTTACCAGCTCAAACTGCCGTGACCTAGATTATGGCTCTCCTTCATCAGCTCATTAGGAATACGCTGCAAGTGAACTCTCTAAACACGTGATGATATTGCATGAGCTTTTCCTACAATCATACACTTTAAACAAAGAAGGGAGACACAACAAGGTGATGACTGGAACGACCACGCTCCGAAATCCTACCAACTCTAAATTAGAACCGCTCCAAAAATAGCTGTCCGGACTCCTCAAACACAATCTAGGAAACTGTCGACAGGTCGCCACAATTCACGACATAATAGATAGTGCCTCAGCAGGCTCAGAAAAAGTAACCACTGAATCCTTGAGTCGGTATTTATGAGCCAACTGAGGCAGAGACAAAGTTCCTGCAAAGACTTTCGTGGAAACATAAAACGCTGCTCGAGATTTATCTGGTGACCGTGGCACGCCTCGACAGAGATCTTTACATCACAGAGGAACTACCACAGAGTAAACACCAATCTTTCAGGAATGGCAGCTTAAAGAGGCAAAAAAGATTAGCATCTCATGCCATAGCAAACGTCGGCCTCTGCTATCGAGCTAACCTGGCATAGATTGAATGATAATGACAAACAAAAGTGATAATGAAGTTTCCAATTGAGAATTGTTGGAGTTTCGGAACGTGGTGCCATTCCCAACGAAAGGCCACCGAGTCTTCATGTGGCAGTGCTCTAAGCATGCTAAAAAGTTGATCATTTACATCACTCTTCAATTTAGGCGAGAAAAAAAAAAATTGTGCATCACGCAAAGATAGAGCAGCAACACTACAGCTTATCTGAGCTTCTGTCACTGCTGACTTGGTGCCCCACTGAACCATGAGCACACACACGACCTACGCTCCCGGGAAAGCCTTTTCTCCGCGCCCATCCTGCGAGGCCTCAACCACGGCCTCGCATCAAACAGAGCACATGTTTTCCAGTTATGAAAGCTTGATTGATAGCTAGGCTGTTGGCCAAGCAAACTCAATAGTACCTTCCACAACTCCACGAGATTAGGATTTTTTTTTTTTTTTTATCGTTTTAACAGGGTTGCGAGAAACAGACTTTCCGAGGAGAGATTGGCGTTGCCACTTTGTTTTCTCGGACACCCCTTCTGACCAGACCTCTCCGGAATCGAATGAAGGAAGCAGGTTTTGCAAACCCCCAGCTGCCGCTTAAAAACCAGTTTACTAACCAAAGTTCAAGTATGCACTGCCAATTTAATGCTGAACCTGTCAACCTAATGATGGGTCTCCAGAACTCGTCAGCAGACAGGCTTGCAGAACCCGTCAACCACAGACGGGAGAACCCGGCAATCAACGACGGGTTCGCAAAACCTGATATCAACGACGGGTTTTTGCAAGTCCAATTTTTGCTACCTGATCCCACTCGGCATTTGCACCGCAAGGCGTCTAATCTTGATGACTCCCGTTAAAGTCATGTAAAAAATGTAATGAACGGGTCCAAAAACAAAGTGGCAAGCCGCAGCAAACAACTAAACGACAAGAAGACTCAGTGTTTCTGGTGGGAGCTACAGGACCCAGGAAATGCCGAGAGCTCACCTTGGAACCTCGCTCGTTGAAGATGATTTCCACGTCGAGAATAGCCCCGTATTGCTGGAACGGAAAGGAGATATTAATACCATGTGAACGGGAAATCAAAAGAAAGCGTTAAAAGAGGCACCAACAAACAGTACTCAGATCAAATAATAAATGAATGGGCAATATTTACCACCCCAGCAGTGGATTTGTCGGAGCAGTATCAAAGTGTTGCACAATTGTCATAAAGCATTAAAGTCAGAGCAAGAGCAATTTCAACCTGTTTGGAATTTATGCATTTTATGATCACTAGAAAATTTAGGAAACTGAGGCATCTTTCAGAAATTTCTAGTACTGTCGTCGTCAATTTCTTTCATGTGAACATCGGAGAGCTTATCATGCGACGGTACTGTAAGGCGATTGCTACAGAACCTTCTCCAGAAGCACAGACCACGCGCCAGTGCGGTTGCACCCGTGCATAACGCCGCGAGAGGATAGCCCTGCATGAAAAACCAACGTGCAAAATACTGTCTACCAAGGTGAAAGTTTTCCTCGCCACCCTTCGATTTTCTTCTTCTCCCACTCTACGGGGGGGGGGGGGGGGGGGGGGGGATCCTTTTGCTGCTGCATTTTGGGGCTGGAGGAGTTGGGAGAAGCTCCGGGCTTATCCAGCCCCAAGATGCAGCAACAAAAGGTGCCCCCCACTCCCCTCCCCCATGCAGTCAAGATAGCAGTGGGAGATAGTGAAGTGGGGAGGGTGACAAAGAGTTTCACCCTCGTTGAAAAATATTTTGCAGGTTGGTCTTTAGATGGAATTGCACGTGTGCAATTCGTTTCTTCCGCCGCATGTTTTGAACGCGTTGCCACCGTAGCGTCTGCATTTCGATGTCAGGAGGTGTCGCCAACTGTAGCGGCGTTGACATTTTGACAATTTTCGAGTCAAGTTGGCGTGTTTTCCGACGTTTAAAACGTTCTCCAGTTTATGCTTATCAGACGTGTATGGCCCAATATCTGAGGAAAGGAGTCCCAAGGTCGTCGTTTTCGCCCACTCTCAAGAAAGCTGTTGTCAACGAGAACGACGCTTGCAACGCCAGCCATTAAAAACATGAGAACGGCGGGGAGGTCTCTCCGCCGACCGGCCTCCAGAGCGAGCTTCCAACCTTCGACCATGCTTCGGTGTCTCTCGAGCGTGCACGTGCAACCAGCGTGCACGTGCGGCCACGAGGCTCGCACCGTAGGCAGGTCGTCCGAGAGCGACACCCCACCTCTCGTCCTGTCAGCGACCAATTGCAAGAGACTCCGATTTCACTTCGGCGTCCGAGCGTGGTAGCTTACCCCGAAGAGCTGCCGCAGGTCGGGGTCCCTGAAGCGGAAGGGGATGTTGGACACGTGCAGCCGCTTGGGCTGGCCGTTCTTGGCCGCTTCGGCAGCTCCGGCCGCCGCCGCCACCGCCACGGCGTTGGCGGCATTGGCCACCTGGGCTCCCGTCAGGACGACGCCCGCTGCTCCGCCGGCGCCGTCGGGCTCCAGGTCCGTTTGCTGCGCGGGTGGAGGAAACCGTTCAGCCAACGTACTCCCTCCTCCAGACGCCGGGGGAAAAATTTGACAGTTTGGCGGTTTTTGTGTCGTGTTGGCGTGTTTTCCGGCGTCTAAAATGTTCTCCAGTTTATGCTTATCAGCCCTAAATGACTCAATATCTGAGGAAAGTTAGAGTTGCAGGGTCATCGTTTTAGCTCACTCCCGAGAAAGCTGTTCTCGGCGAGAACGATGCTCTCAACATTGGGCACGGTGATCCGTGCCCAACATTAATATGCTCGTATCGGCACAACTCGGCGAACGAGGAAAGTTGCGGCCTCGGCGAGCCAATCGGTGTCGGGGCAAGGCATGTGACAACACAGCTCTCGTCCTGTAAAACGCTCTCTCACGTTACACTCCGAATGCCTCGAAAGTGGTATGCCACACTTGCATTTTTGCAATGTTACGCCTAAACCAAGTATAGGTGAACATGGCTTGCACCCTTCAAAAAAATGGTAAACCAAACTTTGGATTTCAGAAAACAATGCATGAGCTGTAGACTGGACGCTACAATCGCTACAACACTACTCGTAAGGCGATATCTCGAATCGACAGCCATATTTCTGAAAAAAAAAAAAAAGGTTGAGATTAAATGAGGCCGACGAGGCGCATGACGTCAAGATATCTTGCTTTCTCCTCTTCGCCCCCGCAAGGCGGCGAGGCGGAGAACACACGAGGCCGTTCCCTCTCCTTCTCGGAAAAAAACAAGACGTAAACAAATGTGTCAAAAGCGCCTACTTTTTTTTTTTTTAAATATGGTCATCCGTTCGATATATTGTTGTAAGAGTGTTTTTTTTTAATGTTTGCAGCATCCCATTGCACGCTTTTGCTGCCATGCTTTGTGGAATCCAGATTTCGGTTCAGCAGCCCTTTAAATGAGGCACGAGCACCCACTCTCCCCCAATATTCCCCACCGGTCGGTTAAAGCGCCACCCTTGTCGCACCATGCGGCAGATCTCTGCGGCAATGGCGCAGACAGCAACCACAATATGCAAAAAGGGTGGCGCGTCTGTCAACTACACCGTTTGAAGAGGGAGGTAACACTCTGCAAGAAAGCATCTATGGAAATCAGCCAACTGGCTGTATGCAACCCAGGCCCCGTTGTTGACCACCAGTGGTAACCGGCGACGGAGGAAAGTTCAGATGTGTGCCACGAGCGGGTAGCACAGGGCGCAATCCTTTGGTGAACGAGCAATCTCAGTGCAGTAAGAATAAATATTTTAGAGGTTTGTGGGCCCAACTAGTTAAGGATGCCTGGCACGTCCCAGCGAAGGGCCAAGGATTTCAGTCAACAGGAGATACCAAAAAGTATTAAACCTCGGGAGGTTGCTTTAGATTGTTATTGAATCTTTAAAAAGCAACCGCAATCAGTCGCACAGCACCTAGGCAGCACTAAACTTTCATCCGACTGTGCACATCTTGTTCCCAACTCGAACCCGCCAACAAAGTTCTGCGGGCTCTCACTTTGAGTCGAGACACCAAGACAACTTTGGGTTATCACGCTAAAGCACACGGACTAGATGCAAGCCCCGTGTCACCGATCACTTTGAACGCAGGTTCAATCAACCCGTAGCGACATCTTGTACAGATCGACTGTTTCCATGCCATGGCGTGTTCTCCGAAATTGTATGACAGCAAGCGGTGGCCAACAAAAGAAAAGATTCCCATGTACCGTCAACTTGCAAAGTTGATCGCGACCCACCCTGCAGACGCAAAAAGTTTGCAACAGCCCCTGGCACGGAAACACCCGAAGACTGCTATTTGCCATAGTCACTCACTGTGGCACCATAAACAAATAACCACCTCACTACTTTTTTAGCAATAGTGCAATCCTAAGATAAAGCTTTTGGCTTTCTGAGATGCGAGAATCGTTCACTCAGAGCAGAAAAGGAAGTACGCCTCTCATGAAACCGAGTGCCAGGAATGAAATAATGGTACAAAGAAAGGGGAAAATAAAAAAAAAAGAAATCCACTACTGTCCTTCAAGAACAAAAACCAGGGAGGCTATGTTCAACAAATGTTTTGTTTCTCCTAAAAAGAAACTGAAGTGACAGAAGTGATGATATCGCGTCTGATTGGCTAGAAGCTCAAATGACAAAAAGAGGGAACTTATGTCATTTGAGCCTCTAACCAATCAGACACAGTATCGACACTTCTGTTTCTTTTTAGGCGAAACGAAACATTTGTTGAACATAGCCCCCCAGAAAGACTATCACAATTCAGCTCAATCAGCCACCCACACAATCATGGTTCACACACATGCCCTCGCCTAATCTAGCTCTACAATCCTTTTATTTAGGATAGAGAATGAAGGCTATTAAAACAGAAAAGGTCTCTCAGATGTTAACAAAAGCAGAGAGATGTTACTACTGCAATATACAGATCGTCACCACGACAACTCTGAGAAATAAAATCAGCCCAAGTCGTCAGAGTGTGTGCTTAACATAACAAGTACAAGAGAGGTTTAAAAGTAGTAACAATGGTCGACACAAGAAAATGGTATAAATCATTAATCATTTTAATCTTCAAGTGCGTAATGTCAAGACGGGTGACTAATCCCCAACGAAACGAAAGGGGACCAAAACGGCCGTCTCCGTGAACACCGCCAAACAGCGTTGTCTCCATGTTTGTTATTTCTATCGCCCGCACACAAACCCCCCTCCGACGGCCGATACGCATCAGCCGCGGAGCCTAAAAGAGGCGCAGGCAAACCCCCACAGAGTCAAACCACGCCGAACCGAAAGTTCAACCACTCAACCGCTCCGGCAACTGGCCGCCTTTTACTTTTCTTTTTTCTACGTCGTGCGCTCGGCGGTCGTGGCAACGTGGGGCAAAAGCCCGTCGCCTGGGAGCGGTAACACTGATTAACACACCGAGTGTTGTTTTCTTTGACTGCTTCGTTTTTAAGCTCGATAAACTCACGGTTGACTGGGGGTCAGCGCCCACGGCGACCGCCTGGTGGTTGTTGGGGGTCTGGGTCAACATGTCCAGACTGGGCGACATGCTCGGCAGAGATGCGCCGCTGGTGTACTCGTGTGCCGTCACCAGAACCATTCGACGAAGGGGGGGCGGAGGCGGCGGCTCGACGCGGCTTGGGACACAGACTTTGGAAAATGGTTCGGAACGGGGGTGTCTAGCTTCGATTGTCGATTCCCGTGGGACGAAGAAAAAAAAAAAGCGTGCACTACGGGTCGGGCATCAATAAAGGAATCGCACACGGATGAAAGACGCCGCTCAGTGTTGCTAGACTCCGGGAACGAGTTGGCCGAGTGGAGCGAGCCGCCCCGTAATTTTCGTACACGGTTTTTCGGGTTCGTTGGATTGTTACGCGCACGTGGCGCTCGCTTCCGATGACGTAATTGCGCGAGTTACTCCAAGTAACTCCCGTACGCTTTCGAAGATCAAAAAAGTCGGAAAAAAAAAAAAACCCTCCCCTTGTTTCCCCCCCCCCCCCCCCCCCCAAAAAAAAAAAAAGGTAATAGTCGCCAGTTTTCTTTTAGCTTATTTTTCTTAATCTCAACCTTCCATCTGTCTTCCGTTCATCATAACAAAGAAAAAGTACGCTAAAAATTTTAACGTGATATTTATTTTTCAACCACGTTTTTAGTTGTTTTTTTTTGTTCTTTTTTTCTTGATCAGTAGAATTCGAATGGCTGTTGCAAGTTCGACGAACATAACACGACCTCAACCAATTCTAGGTGGTATTGCCTCAACTCACCTAAATTGAGAACTACGTAACCAACGTTGTGAAATAATTGTTTCATTGGTTTCATTCGTTTTATCTCAAAACGTCACAACATTACCATTCTGTCACGTGTTCATTTTCGGTCACTGAGCGTTAGATTGGGCAACTCTATAGTTGCACGGCGCGCGTATTCGAAATGAGTAAGCAAAAATATACGGAAAACAAAACAATAAAAAAAGGACGAAACGTACCGCGCGCAGTCCGTTCATTCAAGCAGCAGCGAAGACCGGAATACGCCAAAGCTCCCGCGGTCACAATTTTTATTTCCCTTGTCAACTAGCGGCGTGCGTTCTGCAAGTTCTTGATTCGAGGAGCGTATCCCGGATTCTAAAAGTCGTCCGATGCAATAACCATCGTCAAACGGGAGTCGCCGTCTGTTTTGACATAAAAAGGGAGACATATTCTAAGTCGCAAGTAGGATATTTTGCGAGACCTCAAAATCAATAACTCGTTTCTTCGTTTATATATATATATATATATATATATATATATATATATATATATATATATATGGGCGGTTTCATTCTGATTCAGGCACCGAGTGGCAGTCGTATTTTTTATTTTGATTCATATTTTTATATTTTGTGGAGCATGTTCCAAGAAGAATAATCCTTCTTATTTTAATGTCCTGATATGATTAGTTCCTGAGAAAAAAATTCTCAAAGAAGCGGCAAAGAACGACGAGGTTTTGAAGATTGTCGTGTGTGGCGTTTTTGAATCACTTTCAATCTCAAAGTATTCAAAACAGAGCGTCTATATCTTTTAGTGTGATACATATGTTATTCATTATTCGTCGCTCCAATTTTTGTAAAAATCCCCAAACATGCCTCCGCGAACAACTGTGACCTAAATTGCGGATTTTATTTTGAGTCGACTATGTTTAGTATCGCTCTTAAAATAATAGCGCTTGTATAACCTTTCATTGCCTTCCAAATTAAGCAAAGTTTGTGTTTTTATCATGTACGAGTACTGACAAATAAATTATGAAACAGAGAGGGTTTTCACTTTTCGTTCAACTTCAACACGCAGTGTAAAAAAAAAAAAAAAATTCATTTTTTTTTTTTTTTTCGCGTCGCGTTTTCTTCACACCCTTCTTTTAGCCAGAATACATTCCGTTAGAGGTATTTGCCTTGGTTTTGAGTTTTAAGCCTCTAAATATGCTAAAAAAGAGAAAATGCCGATGGTGGGATTTGACGATTTTCGTGTGTGGCGTTTTTGAACCACTCTTAATCTCAAAGTGTTCAAAAGAGAGCTTCTATATTTTTTTTATTGTGATATATATGCAAATCGGTAAACCGAAATTCCAACTACTATTTATTATTCGTCGATACAATTTTTGTAAAAATCCCCAAACATGCCTCCGCGAACTGTGACTTAAATTGCGGATTTTATTTTGAGTCGACTATCTTTAGTATCGCTTTTAAAATAATACCACGTGTAGAACCTTTCATTGTCTC
Organism: Ixodes scapularis; assembly: GCF_016920785.2. Lineage (NCBI taxonomy): Eukaryota > Metazoa > Arthropoda > Arachnida > Ixodida > Ixodidae > Ixodes > Ixodes scapularis. Next base: position 81,678,434 of record NW_024609881.1, on the reverse strand, counting down.
CCACATTATGTAAAGTTTCTGTCTTAATCACGTACGAGTACTGAGAAATAAATTATGAAACAGAGAAGCTTTTCACTTTCCGTTCAATTTCAGCACGATGTATAGAAAAAAAAACCTTTATTTTAATTTTTTTTTCTTTTTATTTTTGCTTCGCTTTTTTTACACCCTTATTTCACCCAGAATACATTCCATTAGAGGTATATGCACTGGTTTTGAGTTTTAAGGCTCTAAATAAGCTGGAAAATGATTCGGTTCTGTTATCAACATGAATTTCGCATTAAAAATATAAAATTTCGCATTTAAAAATCTAGGTTTCCAATAGGAAGTGTATTTTACTCTAATGTTTTACAATATTATACTTTTATATTTATAACGTAGTATAGATTATGTAGCCCATAAGGTTTAGGCTTGAGGCCCCTCCAATCATGCACCGACGGAAATTGTCTGAAAACCCGCATTCGGCAGTTGCGATTTTATAGTGTTTAGACGTTTGGAATTGCAAACCTGTTATTATACGCCTAACGACCTTCACGTTTTTATATGAGTATTGATTCAACGTCCCTTAAATTATTATAATAAAGTATAAAATATACAGCTATAACCCATAAACCCACCATCAGCATTTGCTCTTTTTTTAGCATATTTAGAGGCTTAAAACTCAAAACTAGTGCATATACCTCTAACAGAATGTATTCTGGCTAAAAGAAAAGTGTAAAAAACGAGACGCAAAAAAAAAAAAATAATAAAAATCAGCTTTTTTTTTTTTCTTTTTTTTTTTTACAGCGTGCTGAAATTGAACAGAAAGTGAAAAGCTTCTCTGTTTCATAATTTATTTCTCAGTACTCGTACGTGATTAAGACACAAAATTTACATAATGTGGAAGGCAATGAAAGGTTCTACACGTGGTATTATTTTAAAAGCGATACTAAACATAGTCGACTCAAAATAAAATCCGCAATTTAGGTCACAGTTGTTCGCGGAGCCATGTTTGGGAATTTTTTCACAAAGATTGGAGCGACTAATAATAAAGAGCAATTATAATGTCGTCTTACCTACTTGCATATCATACTAAAAAAATATAGACGCTCTCTTTTGAATACTTTGAGATTGAGAGTGATTCAAAAACGCCACACACGACAAACGTCAAAACCTCGTAGTTCTTTCCCGCTTCTTCGATATTTTTTTTTTTCTCGGGAACTAGTCATGTCAGGACATTAAAACAAAAAGGATTGTTCTTCTTGGAACATGCTCCACAAAATATAAAAATTTGAAACAAAATAAAAAATGCGACTGCCACTCGTTGCCTGAATCCAAATGAAACCGCCTATATATATATATATATATATATATATATATATATATATATATATATATATATATATATATATATATATATATATATATATATATAACTGAGAAGGCCGAAACGTCGAAGACTAAATCGTCCGTTGTTGCTGTTTTCACTAAGGGTTGTTTCTTCTCAGTTATATGCCCACGCCTTCGGCCTCCCGCCACCATGACCGTTGTATATATATATATATATATATATATGGTCCTGTTTTGCCGGACTGAAAAACTTAACTGAACTCTCTAAAATTCGTGCAGACGAATTTTAGAGAGTTAAGTTTGCCGAAAGAGACAGCGATATCCGCTCCGGCCGCCTCAGGCGTTGCACGTAGTGACTACTTTCTTTATTTATACGTTTATTTTTGTCCGCTCTACTCCGGTGGGTTCACCGGTTTCAAGGCGCCAGTGACCGGTCAATAAAAACAAGAAAATAAAAATACAGCGGCGGCGCGCTCTCGCGGTGTTTGCAGACGAAGTGAGCCTAGCAGACGGCACGGACGTGCGCGCTGACCTACGTTTATAACGTACTGCGTCAATGCATTTTGTGTTGGTTTGGGTGCAATCGGATCGAATGAAACTCGCGTTCAATATCCTATCCGCGACATCACATGCTGCAGAGGAAAACAACAAAACAAAAATCGACTTTACGGTTTGTTTGATTGCGTACAGGACTGACCCAGGAAAGCGACACAAAAACCAACAAAATAGAGTGACATGGGATGTCCTCAGCATTACGTAACACGATAAAGCATGAAGCTATTTTTTCCGCTTTTCTTATGTTTTCAATGATCGAAAATAAACGGAAACGTGAAAGGAGCTAGAGGGAGTTATAATTAATGACAACTGCCTAAATATGCTCAAAAGCAGGATTGTGAAGGAGTTGCAGTGCTGCTGCGAATGATCCCATGCAAACCAGAAATATTTTAGAGCAATATTTCCACATTTGCTTGAAAAATAGCAATATTTAGTTAGCCGGAGCTTCAGAATATTCACCACTCATTCGAGAAAAAATTCGAGGAAGTTTGTCTGCTTCGGAGAGTGATCATCCTAAATAGAAGTACGGTTCTAATTTAACACGACGCGGTGATGCTGATCTATACCGGGTCTGGGAGAGACGATAAAACTCGATTTTTCAGCCCACACACATAAACTACACATTGCAGAAAGCTGAAACTCCGTGGTAAGATGACGCAGGCGGTGGTGATAGGATGCCTAAAATTCGTCAAACCAATCTATTACACTGTGGGCGCCTGTAGCGTATATTTCAGAGAAAAAGACTTGTCGATTAGCACGAGAGAAAACAATATCGCTATGCTTGCTGAGAAATGGAATTTCGCTGAAATAACTGCCACGTACGCCCACGATATCAGTTCTTGGTCGGACGAAGATTAGGCTTACGTGAATGTTAGCTCACACAGAAAATTTGTGTACATCTTTTTTTATCTTTTGATTCGGGTGATGCCACGTTGTGAAACTTTTGCTGTCTATGACCGCAGGCGTCACTTGCGCACGGACTTTCAGCTTTCTGCAATGCGAGGTCGATTTATGCGGGCCATAAAACAGGGTTTCATTTTCTCCCACGGACTCGGTGGATGGAAACCGAAAGTTATACAACGTTCGCTCTAGATCTGCGCACCTTACGTCAGCCACCGCAGCCGTCCACAACCAGTATTACTTTCTACGCCTGCCGATTCAAAAGGGCCCACGCCAAAGCAGACGCGTGTTAGAACTAGAGGGACGGAACCTCGAACGAGCCGCTAACCAAATCTCCTGGATGAAGAGGTGAGCGAAGCGGCAACCTGGCTGGTGAGGAGAACCTCTGACACTCGAGCTACGCTCGAGCAGACGACGTAAGGTTGCCGTCTGCTAGTACCATCGTCGTCTCTGGACAGGACGGGCCAAAGCAAACAGCGTGACACATTTCATCACGCGAGCGAGGAAACAAGCCTCGTGTCCGCCCCAACAACCTAAAAAAAAAAAACAAAAAAAAAAAAAACAAAAAAAAAAAAAACGCCGAAACAAGAACGAAAAAGTAAAGCAACCGGAGGGACGACCACGCTCGACGGACATGTATCCCGGGGTTTCCATTAGGCCTCACGTCAGCGAGCGTCATTCTGCCCGTCCTTGTACTTGGATCTGTTTTGTTGTGTGTTTTTGTTTTGCGCGAGTTGTGACAGCACTACCGCGTTTCGTTACTTATCTCGCTCGGGCGGCTGTCTAACGTCGACGTTAATAGAGACCGCGACGGAAAGATGCGGTGACACTATAGCGGGGCGCGAAGAGGAGGTTAGGCCTAACATGGCGCGTGTGCAATAAGTCGCGATTTAGGAGCTAAAATAGAAAGGGCGTATTCCCTATAGTTCACTGTCAGTCAATCAAATTCTCGTCACCGACGAAGGATTACGATTGAGCTACCAAAGTTTTTTCCTTATTTCTGTCCAATAACTTCGGAAGTACAGGAAGACGCCAATTATATACAGCTTTCCAGGGCCTATAAGTTATCAGACAGGGGGAAACTGCTGTGGACCCTTGCGCGGCGTCGAATATTCCTGAGAGAGCTACTGCGCCTCTCCAGAAAACGTTACACAGCTCGGTACACAAAGATGGCAGCATGCATAGCTTGTGTAAAGAAATGTTTCAGAACTACGAAGTGATCCGTTGCGTAAACTGACGAAATTACGAAGCGTCTCGATATACTTGTAACCTTTGTGTATGCTTGCATGTAAGCGTACATGTTTGTTTGTTGTTGTTGTTGTTGTTTTTTCACCCCTGTAATAGCCTTGTGCAAGGGCTGACAGTATCAATAAATGAAATGAATGAATGAATGAATGCAGAAAGCAATTTTTTTTAATAGTTTATATAACACGTGTGCCGAAAATTCGATGAAAGGCATAGTTGTGTCAGAAACTCGTACCTGATCGTGATTTTGGGGATGACAATAGTGCCATATCTATTTGGATGCATCAAGTATTTTCACTCGAAAGAAACTGTACATTCGATCCTCTGCTATATGCTTTGAGGTCTACCCCCTATATATATAAATAAATATATATATATATATATATATATATATATATATATATATATATATATATATATATATATATATATATATATATATATATATATATATATATATTGGCTATTAAGCGTTTGTCGTTTTGACATCGTCTCAACCAGTGCGTGATCCTTAACTCGGCAGAGCGAACCACAGTGGACCTCTAACGCTGTGAAACCGAGCCGGAAAAATCGGCGACAGCACACAGGAGTTTCAACCTTCTACCGAGCGTGCATTTAGGTGGAGGATTTCACCTTCTGAATTTTCGAAACGTAATTCTCTTGGTGTAAAACAAAGAAAATAATAATAATAATACCAACGAGCTTGCCAATGTCAACGGCGGACCAGTTAGCAGATGACCGAGTTAGCGGTGAACATAACTTGTGGCGCCATCTTCCGATAGACGTAGCGAGCAGACAACGAAGTGCGTCATCTGCTCGCTGCTCCTTTCGGGAGGTGGCGCCACAAGCCACGTTCATCGTATACTCGGTTGTCTGTGCGCAGGTTCGCTCTTGACTTTGGCAAATTTGTTGGTTTAATAATTTTTTTTACACGAAGAGAACTAAAGCTCGAAATTTCACAAGGTTAAGTCCACCGCATCAAAGTACATTCGATGAAAGCTTGACCTTTCCATATACGTAGGCGCACATCTTTTCGCCTCGCTTTATAGCGTAAGGTACACTGGTGTCCACCCTATATGTAAGTTGCTGTGAAAGAAATATATATATAAATGGTAGCAGCACTATTTATAACGGCGTCGTCATCAATGTTAGAACCCCGACACTGATGAGTCGGCCGGTCTTGGACGAACATTCGAAGCGCGAAATACAGGAGCATTATGTTTGGACAAGGCTTAGCTACCATGGACAAGGTGTAAACAAGGGAGCCTTCATGTGCGCTTTCGCACATGAACGCACTCTAGTGTAAACCAGACCAGGATCGTAGAGGTACGGACTGGACCGAATCAGATTTGTACAACCTCCAGATTCTATAACAATACCGCGCAAAGACCGACCGGCCCAGAGCCGTTTATACTGAGAGAGTTCGGCCTTAGAGCACTGCACGGGCCGGAATTTCTAGGCCCAGCCCGACCCGGCCCGGTAGAGACACGGCCCGGGCCCGGCCCGAGCCCGACAAAATTTTTAATTTCTAGGCCCCGCCCGACCCGGCCCGATGGCTGTAGCCCGAAACAACCCATTCCCGTTTGAACCCGTCCCGTTTCGACCCGTTCCCGAAACGAGCTCCCCATTTGAACCTCGTCCTGTTTCGCCCCATTCTTTAAACGCCCTTACCATATGAACCCGTCCCGTTTCCGGCCAGTTCACTAAACGCCCTTCTCGATTGAATTTGTCCTGTTTCGACCCATTCCCTAAACGTCCTTCTTATTTGAACCAGTTTCCGAAACACCCTTTGCGTTTCAACGCGTCCCGTTTCAACCTACTTCTATAAGGCCATGCACATCGCAACCTCTTCGCAAAAAGTCTCCATCGTTCTAAGCCTGGTCTGCGCACCTTTTCTGTTTGAGAATATGTTCTGAAGTAGCTTTACATGTCAACGCGTTCTTAAAATATACAACCCTTGCAGGCAAGCTTAAGTTTAATATATCCCTACTTAACCCCATAAAACGTTTTTTTTGTTTTTTTTTCCAAGGTGGTTTTTAAAACGTGCAAGCGCGGAACGGACTATGTACACTGCGCGACACTGATACCGCGAATACGACGTTGGCTCTTTTTTCGAATTTTACTTCGAAATGGTGTTAGTAGGCACCAAAGTATACCACTTAGGTCTGTGGCCCAGATGAGCACTTCTAAAGACACTAATAGATTTGAAAACAGCGTTTTGATTCTACGAGATAAACATAAAAACACGACGATCGCTTGTTCGCGCTAATATAGTGCCACGCTCTGTGCAATAAGGGAGTCTTAGAATAACGTACTCAAGCACTCTGGGCAAGCTAAAATTAGCATCGCCAGAGGTTTTACATCGCAACGCTATTTTTACGGTACCCAAAGCGCTTGCGAACGTTTTTCTAAACCTCCCTAATAGTGAACTAGATATTTTTGAGAGCGATGAATCAGACAGGTTGACAAGCATATGACTGGGACTTTATTTTGTTTACAATTTATAACACTGAACCCTCGCTCACACGGAAAAAGCTTGAAGGCTTTCTAGCTTCAAGACGTCTTTTAGTTATTATTTTTAACGACGCTGTAGTGAATTTGCACTTCGCTTTTTTTTCTTGTATTTAATGAACCTAAAAGATTAATGAGCAAACTTCTTGCTATCAACAACAATTTATGATTTACGGCACAAGATTGCTCAGGCACGGCCCGGGCCGGCCCGGGCCGGCGGGGCCCGAGAACTTTTTTGTTCAAGCCCGAGCCCGGCCCGGGCCCGAGAAAAAACGTGCTACCCGGCCCGAGCCCGGCCCGCGGGCCGGGTCGGGCTCGGGCTGGCCCGGCCCGTGCAGTGCTCTATTCGGCCTTCTTATTAAAGGAGCCGTGCAACGATATTCAATTGGAATGTTTTTCTTTTTACAAGAGCTTACTGGCACTAGTGGGACTCAAGGATACTCGCACGCAACGCCACTGGCCGAGAGACTCCTTTGTTGCGGTGTAATTTCAAGGACAAAAGCGATAATTTTCATACAATCTCTCCTTTGCGAAATTTGATGACGTGGGGATCGCAGTACACCCCAATGACGATATTTGAATGCGGTACATAAATTGGACCCGAGCATTGCGTGGACACTCGATTTGGGCTCGTGATAATTAGTAGCTCGAGAAGCATACGGGTAGCGACCCGTGTCCAATCGCTGCAACGACGACAACAGCCGAGCCATAAGAATGTCTGGAACTCAGCGCGTGTCCAGTGCTTTGCCAACCCCAACGCATGGCTATGATCAACGGTGGCGGCATATAATCGGCTCCAGATCACGTGGCCGCTTGTTCTGGCTGCGAGCAACGTTACTGGAGCAAGCTTAGTTTCGCAACTCCCTATATAAGGAGTATTCACTGGGCGCCATATTTGTGGGTGATGTCTAGAGGGCATGCTCTGAACGAGCCCACATAAGTAGGATGCTAAGACCGGCAATCTTGAGTGTGCGAAATGCACGTTACAAAAATACAGTGGAAGCTCGCCATCAGCATGCGGTCAGCAGTCGTGCACACAGCTATGGCCGCCAGTGAATACTTCCTATTCTCGCCTGCAGGGGCGAGTGGCCCAGGTGGCGGTCACGAGAACTAGCGGCGCTGCGGTCGGATCTTGCTCCCCTGTCTCGCGCGTCGTCTACTATACTCCGTTTCACCTTATGTTGTACCACAGCGAAGGCTAGAAGCGCGAGCTCATAGCGTTGGCAGCTGCCCCTGGTGCACGAGAGCTTGTGCCGCCGAGATCTGCCACAGAACAAGGAGCTCGCGCTTGTAGCCTTTTCTGCGGTACATCATAAGGTGAAACAGAGTATACCACCGCGTTGAGAGCTTCCTTTTCTTTTCTTTTCTTCCTTTTTTTTTTGCTTCCATGTGTATAATAGCAAAACAAAGATGATGAAGATGAAGTGTAATACACGAGACAGATCAGTGTCAGCGCACTGTGAGTGTTCTTTCTTTGAGTGTTTGAAATTTATTTTTGTGTGCGTCTGTTTCCTTGCGCTGTGAAGGGTTATTATGAATTGCCAACTCGCCCAAGCTCAAATATTGCTATTGTAGCTTCGCGGGCTAGACGATCCGGAAGCAAGACTAGACTGTAGCGCTGCTAGTTCTCGTGACCGCCACTAAGCCAACTAAGCCCACGTCGCAGGCGGAGCTGTGAAACTGAGCTCGCTCCAGTAACGTGGCCGCGTGTTGAGGGGGTGAACGCGGCTCGTTTTTCTTTAATTCTTTTTCTGGGACTTTTATTGCGTGGGGTGAAAAACGTACGCGTGCTTCATAGGTCATTAACGTCAGGGGTCCGTTCTAAGCGGTATAAGCGCAAAGTACAAACATTGTTGCATCGTCCCTTTAAGGAAATTTTGACAGCCTGGCAACCACAGCAGCGTAGTCTGACAACTGGAGGATGACTACTTCCTTCCGCCATTATGTGGCTATGACTCATACGAACTCTGTGCGATTTCTCAGAAATAAATAACACAAAGAAGTAACGCCATTTAGTGTTATCGCGAAATCCGCTGGTTCTAGCAGGCAGTAAGCTCCAACAATTGGCCAAACTCTCTTAGTATAAACGGCTCTGGATCGGCCGGTAGATCAGCGCCTAACCGCGGCGTAAAACAGCAAGCCAGCGAGGCTAGGTGTGTCTTCCACACGCGCGTGATCTTCCATCTTCCACACGCGCGTGATCTCGCTGACCTCCTATTTCACGCCACGATAAGGCGCTGATCTATCTGGCCGGTTGGTATTCGCGCGATATTGTTAAAGGATCTGCAGGCTGTACCCCTTGGTTGTGGTTGGCAAGCTCGACAAAAAATAGACTATGATTGCGTCATTCGTACGAAATCTCAATTAGGTTATACTATTTAGACAAGTGCGTCATGCCGCCATGTTAAAAAAGTAATATAGATTCTACATGTACTTTCAGAATAAAATATATGCATACAAAGCTTACGGGTCCACGAGTGCTTGTTTTTTAACGAGTAAAAGCAAATGTTTTATTGTACAAAACTGCAGCGAAGGGAGCAAGGCACAAATGGGCTAGGGGGGAAAGGGTAGAAAAAAATGAAAGCCGTTTACAACTCCCTGTAACACCGAATTAGAGCGCAGCTCCTGAGGAGGAGGAGGGAAGGGTACTGAGGGTCACCTGTTCTCGGGGCGGGGTGTCACGTGACCTCGGGGGGGGGGGGGGGGGGGGGGGGGGTCACGCGACCCCCCAGAAAAATTTTGCCGCTAGATTTAGCTGGGAATTTTGTTTCCGCTAGATTTAGCGAGGAATTTTTTCCGCTAGATTTAGCGGGGAAATTTTTCCGCTAGATTTAGCGGGGAACTTTTTCCGCTAGATTTAGCGGGGAAATTTTTCAGCTAGATTTAGCGGGGAATTTTTTCCGCGAATTTTTTCCGCTAGATTTAGCGGGTAATTTTTTCCGCTAAATTTAGCGGGGAAATTTTTTCCGCTAGATTTAGCGGGGCAATGTTTCTGCTAGATTCAGCCGGAAAATTTTTCCGCTGGATCTAGCGGGGAATTTTTTCCGCTAGATTTAGCGGGGAAATTTTTCCGACAAATTTAGCGGGGATTTTTTTCCGCTAGATTTAGCGGGAAATTTTTTCGCTAGATTTAGCGGGGAAATTTACCCATAATGCACCACGCGGTTACGCCGACGGCGACGCCTACGCCGCTCAAGCCGGAAACGGGCGCCTAAGAGCTGCGCTCTAAAAACTGCACTTTCGTCGGGTCTTGACAATTCCAGCGGATGCAGTCAATCCATTTCTGCACGAAGATATTCATCGAACACGAATCACGTGACTTTGATCAGCTTTGGGTGCGACACCCAAAGCTTCGATTCGGGATCAAAATTTCATCGGGTTCTGCATGTGCCATGGATCGCGCTAACAGCTCGAAGATTGTCTGCGCCACCTCTCTCTAATCACATTAGCCACAGAGTGCATAGGTCATCTGTCATCATACATTGTAGATCACATGTTCAGCTAATGGGAAAAAGATATCTTAGCACTTCTCAGGAGTTGTGAATGCGAAAGCATGCATGTCGTTTTTCGCGCCGTGGCCGCTTCTGATCCCCATGGCGCCTCGGCCGTTTCTGCTTCTCTCTGCGGGAGCCGCAGCGCCATGGAGTCTGGGGTGGCGTTTCTTGGAACTATGCCGCGCACGAGCAATGGGAGGCTATCCATCAATTCGCTGCTACAGACTACAGGCTTCGCTCCCTAAGACGGGGGAATTTAGGTGCCGTTTGGCGCGGCTTCAAAAGCTGATAACGCCAATGGACCTTTTTCCAGTAAGGAGTGCCCCATGACGGTTTCGCCGCCTACTACAAATGGAGGGCAACCGAACTCGCCTTCTCCCATAGGAACAGATTAGTGTCGCAAGAAAACAGTGCCCCCAAAAATGGCGAAAGGGCGGTCAAGGTCAAGTGGAAAGGGTGTGCGCGTGCGCAGACGCTTACTGGAAAAAGGTCCATTCGCTCCATGAGACAGTTAATGCTTCCGCATTAATAAAATGTGGGAACAGGAACACAAAAGGGGAGAGAAAAACTACGACAAATGCCGAGGTAGTATAGATGCCTCGTGAAAGTATACTCAGCTAGTTAGTAGAAAACATTAGTGTCCTTTTTTTTTCTTTTTTTGCGGCAGGGGGTTTGTGAGTTGTTAGTCGGGTGGCGGAGCACCAGATGGCGCTGGCAGCGTTGTTTTGCGCTCCATACGCACTTTGTCGACGGCTGTGCCGGCGAGGTCCCTGGCTTCGAGAGTGCCTGGCTGCTCGAGGTAAGCAATGCGCATGCGCAAGGCCGCGCCTGCGTCGGCCGACAGTTTCTGTTTCACGATCTGCAAATGAGGAAGTGATCACATCACACGTCTTACGGGCTGAGGGCGAACTTCCGCTTCGCGCTATCGTCTGCTTCCGGTGACGCCATCTTGAAAGCGGCGACGATTGAGTGCCATTCAACGTTGGTTTACCCTGCTATTTGTTTATTTCGTTTTTTTTTAGTTACCCGAACTCACTAGGACAACAGCCAACCAACTTGCCCGCTAACATGAAACAAACACGTTGTTGGTGAGACTTTGTGCAGTGCTTCAGTGTGGGCAACCGACTACGAACGCCAGTGTGTTTGTAAAAACATTACAAAGTTTTGACAAACATACTGGCGTCCGTAGTCTGTTGGCTCGAAGTTGCCAGCATAATGTTTTTGCTCACGTCTGCGAAACAAGCTGAAGGGACTTTTGACCTGGTGTGACTTAGAGAGATGGCTTTGAAGAGGAAACGGATTACCAAAGAGAACGCAGAAATAAGGTTTGCGCGGACGGCAAGGCCTAACAAACGGCTCTTTTGAAATTAAAACCGAGAGGACGTTGTTGGTTTTCAAAAATATGTCTGGTCGTGTAATTACACAGCTGCGCTCTCTTCTAATGATATAAGTGCCCCCGAGATTGTAATTACCCAGCTGCGGTTTTGACTTTTTTCGTCATCTTAAAGGGGCACTAAAGTGTTTTTTTGAGATTCTCGTTTTCTGGTAGCGCCATCTGTCGTTCTGCGCCAACAGTAGATGTCGAAACTTTGATAATTTTTTTTTAATGTGCAGATCGGCCGCGCATGAATGTAATTTCGGGATTTTTAGGACGCTTAGAGCTCGTAGATTGAAACATCACAATAAAACGAGAACCTTAAAACGCACTTTAATGCCCCTTTACCACCGAGTGGAAACTGCTTTTAAAATATTTGAAAGGAATGTAGTAATTAGTCTTTGCTATCCCCTTTTTCGAATCATCGAGAGAATTAGACGGAAAGAATATGCTTAACTTCGCTGCCAAAAAACTTTAGGGTGCGCACTGCTCTCTTCAAGTTGGCAGTTACAAAGCTACCGTCGTTGCCAGGACGTCCGTTGCCATGACGACCCCTACTGGCCGCAGGTGCATCGGGAGTTCGTAGGAGAAATCGTAGCTAGTAGGCAACAAATATTAGAGCTGGAACGTTGGGTAATCGGTTTAGTTTTCACAAGAGCCGCCCATTTAGGCCTAGCAATACGCGCAAACCTAATTTTCGGGGCAGTCTCTGGGATGTTTCGTCAAGTCATCCATCCCTAAGACGTTTTGGAAGGGTTCAGAACGCTCTCAGCCACGCACGACACTCGCGATACGGCTCTACGATCTACTGCCGCTCTGTTGAGTAAGGATACAGCGACCTTTTTGTCGATTCTTTGGTTCGACTGGTTTCGCCAACCTTCGAACGTTCAGCTAAATTCGACAAAGTTCGACTTCTGAACAGTGTTGCCCGACTTCTACACACAAAAAATGTCTAGATTTGAAAAATAATTCTCACAGTAATCTACTTTATATTCCAGACAATTATCCCGGATGTTTAGGCAATATAAAAGAGCATGTAATCAGTTTAACGATGAAATTAGCTTACTACCCTTATCCGCCAGGTGGCGTAGAATGGTCTTATTCAGTCGAACTTCGGGTTAACTGCACTCTTCCACCAGGTGGGTAGAAGAGTCGAACTTGAGTCGACCTTTGGTCGAACTTTGCTTTAAAAGTTCGAAAACGGAGAACCTGGTCGAACTCCCTAAGTTTAAGTCCGCGCGGTACCTGCGTCACTGTAAAACACAAACAAGAAAACAAGAGGAAATAGAACAAACGAGGAGGAAGGGAGAAGAACTACAGTTGCCAGACTACGGATAGGAGAACAGGCCGAACACAGACCAATAATGAGGCCAAGCCATCTCAGCTAAAAATCGGTCAACTAAAAAAAAAAAAAAAAAAACATTTCAGTTGCACAGAGAAAGCGATGTTCGCCCTGAAATGAACACTGGATTGAGAAAAATGGCGACAGCGATTGTCAGGCTGATTCACACATTGGCGTTTGTCTGTGCCGAGTGCGTTGTAATTAGGGATGTCGCGAACCTGGGGAGGTTCGAGGTCGACCAGGTTCGACTTTTTCAAACTTCTTACGCAAAGCGCGAAAAAAAGAAAAGAGAAAATACTCGACTGAAGTTGGACTTTTTGTGCGCGCGAGCAACAATTAAAAAACGGGCTGTTTCCACCTGTCGGAGGAAAAGTACAACATCTGCTTCATGAATTGTTTTATTGTTTCGCATTAATGAAAACACTAAAGCCCTAAAAGGGCATATTTTTGCTTTTACCTTCTGTAAACGTCGGTAATCATTTGATTAAATACAATAGAATCTACTTTGTAAGTTATTCGTTTCGCAAAACTAGAAATATCTGCGTAGAAGTCGGGAAACACTGTCCATAAGCCGAACTTCGTCGATTTTTGACCAAAGGTCGAGGGTTCGCCGACCAGTCGAATCTCGAGATTCGACGTCAAACTTCAGGTTCGACGGAAGTTGGCGGCATCCCTAGTTGCAACCTCTGAACACACTGACACACTGGCGCCACTTATCGGGCAAACCTGGAACTCCTCCAACCTGCGTACGACTGATTGAAGGTTTTTGTGATTATTTGCGAGATTAAATCTACGCATTATTTATGAGAAAAACATAGCCGCTTACAACGTCGTCAGAATTACATTAAGCCCACGGTTAAACAATTATGCTGGCCGATAGGTGGCGCCAGCTTGCCAGTACGTTAAGCGGTTGCAAGAGCCCGCAACAGACTCGACAGAGTCAAACGCAAATGTGCGAACCAGCCTTGACACACAAAGATGAGACACGGTCAAACAAAGGTCAAAACTAGCGGGAACACCAATTAAGGTTGAAAAGAGAGAACCAGTGAAAAAGAGAAGACCCGTGTGTGATACGAAAGCCAGCTGACAGATCCGCAAGCACACACAAAAAAGACTACGTCATTTCGTGTGAGAAGAAAACAAACCACAAACAAAAGGGGGGTTAACGGATACCAGTACATATAAAGTCAAATGAAAGCAATTCCAGTGCGCACGCACATGCATCATGAACAAAGGGAAGACATTTCATTGTTACTGTTTTCTTTTTTTTTTTTAGCCATTACGTCATTCAAACACAAATAGGGTGTCTCAAGAGGACCTTCCGATGCAAAACGAACCGGAAAAATCGGCGCCTGCTCAGAGAAAACTCCGAAAACTCATCACACTTTGTCAAATTTCAAAATGTAATGCTCTTCCTGTAAAAAAAAAAAAAAAAAAAAATGAAATTAGCCATTTTGCCAAAGTCAACGGCGAACTTGTGGACAGACGACCGAAATAGTAATGAATGTGGGTTGTGGCGCCATCTCCCGGAATGCGCAGCGAGCAGAAGAAGCGCTCTGCATGCGCTCTGTTGTCTGCTAGCTCCGTCTAGCGAGAGATGGCGCCACAAGCTGCATTCATCGCCAACTCGGTCGTCTGCGAACACGTCCGCCGTTGACATTTCGCAAGTTTGTTGGTCTCATTTTTTTTTGCAGAACGGGTACTACGCCTTGATATTTCACAAACCGAAACTGACCACCTAGTCGCACATTCAGTGAAACTTCAAGCTTTTTATGTGCAGGCGCCAGTGGCGCACCACCTTGTTTTTGAATTGGGGGGGGGGCAAAGTGCAAATTAGACCCCCCCCCCCCCCCCGGGCCGGGGGACGGTGCCCTTGGTATCCCTTGGGCGCCGTCGGCCAGTGTTTGCCCTGCCCAGTGGCGGCTGTATCGGGGGGGGGGGGGGGGGGGGTAAAACTCATGTTTTGCCCGCCCCCCCCCCCCCACTATGAGAACTGGGGGGGGCAAGGAGGGCTCTTCCCCCCCCCCCCCCCCCCCCCCCCCGGGTTGGTACGCCCATGGCAGGCGCCGATTTCTCCGATTCGTTTTACAGCGTAAAACACAATGGTAGCCACCGCAGGGACGAGTAAACAGGTGATCAGGGAAAATAGTTCAGACACGCCTAGTAATAGCATCGCGTAAAACGCCGAGTTCGTTGGTAGAGTCGTAGACGCGGGAACGTTTGATGTCGGGAGGAATACAAAATGGCGTTTCTCCGCCATTTTGAACTACGAAATTTTCCTAGCGCATTGGCAAAATGCATTCCAACAAACAAACAAACACGATTACCAACAAGCGGCCGATGGATATGTTTCGGTACAAATTGCTGTCGGTGCGTTTACGCGCCCATTGAGTTGAATGTTGAACTCTATTGGCGACGCCAGGGAAATCGACGCCGTGCAACGGCAACGCCGAGAAGCTCCAAACAGGGTGTCGTTTCGACCCTGTCGTCTCCTATCACTGCTTGGTTCTCGCAGCAGAGAAAGAAACATCGTTTCCAGTAATTATTTTTATGCTTCCGCCGTGTAATTCTTACGCAGAGTAGAAGAAGGTTTCTAGCGTCGAAAAATCACTTTGCTTTCATATGTAACACCGATTTTACGCACATTAGCATGGACTACGGTTGGCCGCGCATGCTAAACGCGCGAGCTATTTGCTTTTGGTGAAGCCCAGGCGGCAGCACGAGCGCTCGTCCAGCGAGTGCTCCAGTCAAGGCAGTCAATGCTACCCGCTCGCGCTTGCACAGCCTTCGCAGTTAGTCCATGATAATCACTACTGGGTGGTGCACGTTAAAGACCCAGACTAGCGGTTGCACTGCACTGGCTAAATAGACCGATCCCAAAGCTAGTTTGAGTACGCCACCGCTGTCGCCGTGCATCGTGGGAGCTGTAGTCTTTCTGCACGCGCGACAACCCTGCTGGAGGTCTGCGCGAGCAGAGCACGAGGCGGCATGAGCTATCTCGTGAACTGGCATGTGCCTCCTATGAACAGTTATGGCGGCGTCACGCATGCGTGGAACGCTTGGTGAGATCGGTCTATTGCTCATCTACAGTGGGTGACTCGTCGCAACTTTCAAATGGCTGACCAACTACACGCTGTATAAATATCCACACAACCCCAATTATTATTAGGTGAGACGAAGTATCGACCAACACACTGTTTACAAACAACCCCGCGTTTACCCACCGGGTGAGGGCACTGCGCGCGCGCAGAAACCAGATTCGCCCAAGGCAAAGCATCTGCGCATGCGCAGTGGCGACAGCAGCACCACCGCATCGGCGTGACGTCGGAGAGTTGAGTTGGTCTATAGTTCGTTTCATTGTAACATAAAACGGCTCCCGTGAGTCAATTCGAGCGACGGAAACATGTCCCGACACTCTTATTGACACGCCATGGTCGATTGCTCGTTGAACCGCAAGCATGGCGGCCGGAAGTGATGTCTCGGCAACTTCCGGCCGTTTCAAAAATTTTTGAGGCGCCCTTCAGGGACCTAAAGGGATGGTGAACCGAAATTTGGATTTCAGAAAAAAAAAAAAAAACAATGCAGGAGTTGTAGGCGGGACGCTACAATCATTACAACACTACTCGTAAGGCGATATCTCGAATAGACGGCCGTATTTTGGGAAAAAAGAGGTCGAGATTGAACCAGGCCGACGAGGCGCGTGGCCCGTGAAGATCCCTAGTTTCCTCCTCTCTTCGCTTCGCCCCCTCAAGGCGGCGAGGCGGAGAAGACACGAGGCCGTTCGCTCTACTTCTAGGAGAAACATGACGTGAACATTTCTGTCAAATGCGCCTCCTTTTCTTGAGAAATACGGTCATCCGTTCGAGATATTGATGTATGAGTGATGTTTTGGCGTTTGCAGCATCCCGTTGCACGCTTTTGCCGCTGAAGACTAAACCTTCCTCCTCTCCCTTTCCCCTCTCTCCCACCGAAAACCCAGGTGAGGCTGCGGCGCTTAGTCGCGGAGAAAATCGTATCTGACGTGCTTGAAATAAGCCATTCAGGGCGCCAGAAGTTTCCCTGTGAATGACCACGCACTCCACATGCTTCTTTTTTTTCCAATATGCGGACCAGAAGGCACTGACTCAAACGTCATATACTGTCATCATGTTTCTCGTTTGCTCCGAAGTTCGATCCGCGCATTGGTTCGTTTTTCCTTCGTATACACGGTTGAGCTGTTGACCAGGTCTCATGGCAACCGGCAGTCATTACGCGTCGAGCACGAGCGCATCTGTACACGTGCAACGAAAACTGGGAGGACACTTAAGCTTCGCCTTTAAGACTGGAACGCGATAGCGTTATCGGGCCCCGTTAGCACAGCCTTCTCATATAACCCCCCGCGCTCGTCCCCAAGCCGTGCAAGCGTGTCTGAGTGGCTTAGTCGATAGCGTCACGTGTCACATGACCTCACGCGTGTGACGTCACAACAGCCGCGTGACGTCAAGACCCTATCGACCAATCAGGAGTTTCCGTAGCCGTCGACGCAGGATTTTCAGCGACACGAGCTTCTTAACGCTATCGCGTTAAAACAATACTTGATGTTGGAAGTGCGCACGAGGCCGACCTCGCGGAGGGCGAACAGAACCTTCCGCAAAATCGCCACCCTGCGGTGCCATTTCAAACTACAGGGGGCGCTTCGTTCGTATTTTATTTTCCGGGGAGCTCGGTGTTTACCCAGCACAAAACTTGCGGATTATTTACGTCATGGTTTTCGATCGAGTGCGCAGGACACAGATTGAACACGATTGAGGTCTGCGTCAACACTTTGCCGGAATTCGCATGCAATCGGTGATTCGCTGATCGAACACGTGCCCCAGTCATACGCTGACGTAACGTGCGGCTACGTCAAGCGAGCGTCGCGTCATATAACAGAGAGTTTTTGGGAACTGTTTTTGCACATGCGATACGGTACGACGGGCCCTCCTGCACATACTGCGCATGTGCGAGTCTTCTACGGCAGCGCATGCGCAGTTCGTACCGGAGGGCCCATCGCACTGCATCGGATGCGCAAAAACGGTTCCCTAAAACTCTCTAGTAAACGTGGTTGCAGACCCGTCGGTTTAGTTCTCAACTATGTCACTGGGGGCGCGACGGTCTGGTCTTCATCCCAATTGGCGACGTGCGCGACCGAAAGCGTCGCTGTGGTCGGCCTTCCACGATCGGCCCAAAAGCTGACTATGACGTCGGAAAGGGTATACCATCGACGGAAATAAGAGGAATGAAAGAACTTTAATTTCGACGGTGTTGGCAGTGTTGGTTTGAGAGCGCAATGATTTCAGGCTTCCACCATGCTATTTACAAACACCATCGAACTTGTTGTTCGCAAGGTAATGACGTCACAAGGGGGAACCATAGGAGGGCGCCACCAAAACATCTCGCCGCTAATAGAGCTCGCGCGTGCGCCGTTGCGACACTGCCGTGTAGCGGAGTTCTGAATCGGGCGAGCGTGAACTGCGCGGCAGGTGATTTTAAACGGAAGCTGAAGAGGTCCTTGGCATTCGAACAAACGATGTAATGTGGACGCATTATAAATTATGGGTCTCAAGTTTTATTTAGATTTTATTAGTAGGAGCTTCTTAATAGTCGATTACAATTTTGACGTAGACCCGCTCGTTGCGGCGCGCCGACGGTACGAAAGAGCGAAAGGGGAGAGGAAGAACTAGCCAAAGTGACGTCGTCAGCGGAGTCGGATGACCCTTGCACGCCGCTAAGCTGGCTTGGGGATGCCGCCCATAACGCCGTGATGCTGTGGACAGATAACAGGCGGCAGAGATGATCGCCGCATACCTGGCGGCCATCGCTGCACGTATTTTTTTTTTTTTCTCAGTATAAATGCGGTTGACGTTGTTGTAGTTGTTATCGTCTTGCTCAAGGAAAGTGGGTAAACTGAATTCACGGGACAAGATGCTATAAAAGTCCGCTCCTAACTCAGGTTTCAATACGACACCAGCTTGCTGGTACAAAGTTCAAAGGTGGAAGAAGCTTCCATATCGTTTGACTTCGGGTGCAAGATACATATTGCGCGAACGACGGCCGCAAAAAAAATGAGTTCCTTGTAAACCGAGTGTTCCCTCCGCAGAGTCGCTTCCCCACAGTACATTTGGACGGAAGTCGCTCGTGTGACCACCTCTCCAACGATAACATGTTTGCGGAAAATGGCAAACCTGGTAAGAGCACGGTGGAAGAAGCGAGACAAGTGTCTAAACGAGACCGGAAAAGGTGCCGAAATTCCACTCGGGCTTCGCGCATTTTCCGGCTGGGGCACTGTCGAGCTAGGGGCGCGGTCGACCGATTGCCTAGCGACCTTGAAAACGTGTGCGCCAACGAGAACGGTTCCTCGAGCTCCTGTAATGCTGCGCCATCTCACGGCGCCCGTCAGAAATGAGAGTGAACTTTTGACGCACTTGCCTCGTCGCGAGGCGGCGCAGTTCAAACACCATTCTTCCACCGAGGGGTAAACAGACAGGCCACTCTGGCTCCGCCATTTTCGCTAATCTACATACATTTAGTGTAGCTCCGCTTCACAACGAGCTCCACCACATTTACATGACGTCACAAGCATCAAACAACGCGTAAAAGTATGAGTGTTCCGCTGTGAACAAAGCTTTCAGCCTTCCCACTCTGGTGAAGAAGGAAGAGCAGCGGAGCTGTGTGTACTATGTGGCGCCATCTATGAGCTACGGCGGCAACCAGAGGGTTGTGTCGAGATTTTTTTGTCCAAGGACACGAAACTGGGGAAGCTATCCCCGTTAACAGCGCCGCTGTAAAAATGCATAATCGATGATGGCGTCCGCGCCACCGCCCAACATACATTATTGCAATATCTAAATGTAAAAAAAAAAAAGTTTAGACGACGAACGAAAATAAACTGCCGCAAATGACCGAAATTGCCGTGCGGCTAGCTCGGCTATGAATCGGATTCGCTCGGCTACACTTGGCTACTTTTTCGCTCGGAGTAAAACCATGATGCCGCAACCGTTTCCGGTCCCTTTTCTTTTTGTAATACTTTGGACGAACAAGTTTCTCCACGGTGCGACTGCCTCTAGTGGACCATTTCTTTGCCGCTCTTTTGAGTTTACTACAAGAAAAAACGCATATAAAAAAATATATCTTTTTTTTTTTTATTTGCAGCTTTTCCAAAAACGCTGGGTCCGTTTGCTATCTGGACATACCGTTAAGCCCAGAAAAAAACTCAAAAATACAGAACAGCAGAATGAAACAGAAATAGACGAAACTGTATAGTCGTTTGGTACCGTACCATGTCGCAGTACGCCGTCTTGTTTTCGACTTTTCTTCTTTTTTTTTTTTTTTCTTACAACATAATCCAAGCCAAAAATTTAACAAAAAGTTTACTGCACGAAAATAGACGGACCAAATAAAATAAGAACTAAACGCAGTCAAGGAACAGACCGGTTGGAGTCAGCAGATGACAAAACGACGATGGTACCTAGCGCCATCTGCTTTCTGCTCGCGCAAATAACGGTTCTTTCGAGATCATTTTCGAGCGGAAAGGGAGGCAGGAAACCAACGGGGAAAGAAAGATGACGATGAACCTTTATGGAGACCCTCGCAATAAATAATATAATATAAAAAAAGAATCCAGTAGCTGACACTTATTCGTAAATTATGGGATGTTTGAAGGAACTGAGAAAACCTCTTTGGGGATTCTTACTTACTCTCACTAAAACCAGTAAAAAAGCCGCCTCGCGACTTTTTTACTGGTTTATAATTTGCACCGAACCTGAGCGCACTGAACGTAGTAACTTAGTGAACTTTTCCTTTTCTCAAAATTCGCTTTATTTGAAAAGTTATAGGCCTATTAAGATTACAAAAACAAGCAGAAAATAACCTCCTTCATGACGTCCTTGGTACTTAGGTCCCCTCTTTTCCCGCGCGGGAGGATTCCCCTGGCCGCGGCGACTGAGGAACGTGGGGAGAGAGGGAAGAGGGGGAAAGGAGGTGAGGCCGAGGAGAGAGAGAGGTGCAAGGGAACGGGGAAGCTCTCGCTCCTCGGCTGACGTCAGGGCCAAAAACGTCACGATTTTGTTACATCCCGTGCGCGTTCGACACCACGCGGCGCCCCTGTAGGAGGAGGAGGTGTAGCGCCAAAGCGCGAGAGAGCGGTGGCTCACGCAACGTCAGGAGCTAATAGGGAGTTTTCGCAGATCGTTTCCGCCATCCCGCAACGCTCCTCCGCAACCCGCTACGCTAGCCGGAACTCTACAGTCAAGGCCATCGGCGCGCAGGCGCAGTAGCGGCTTCTTCATTGCGGAGGGCTTAGCGGAGGGGAGAACGCGGTCTACGAAAACTCCCTAGTGACATTTTAAAGAAATACTACAACGAAATTTCGGCGCTCATTCTTTGGTCGATATGTGTTCAAAGGAGCAGCATCACATCGAACATACCAATATCTTGTTAAAAAAAGTCACGAAAAGGAATTTTAAAACGAAGTAAACGATTAGCAAAGAGCACCTGGTGGATGTCGCTAACGCCTCGCTTGCAATGCCCGTCTAGGAACCTTGACAGCTAGTGACGGATAGGGAGCCTTCATGTGCGCTTTGCTAGGGCAAAGCCTTCTGTATACTCTGTGCCTGTCAAATCTCTCCCGGAGGGCCGTCGTCGTCATCGGCTTTCCTCCTCCCTTCTTCTATCCTCCCCCTCTCTCTCTTTGCTTTGCCCAACGCGAGGGGGCGCCGCGAAGTGAGGATTCAGCCAATTCAGCCGCCGAAGCAACACACCGTTCGGCGCTGTGAACTCGAAGCTGCAGGTGAACTTTCGCAACGTTCCCCTTGTTCCTACAACACTTTACTTGTGCAGTTGAGTTATTTCTTAGTTGGACACCGATCACAGGAAGAGATTCTGCGTACTGGTGGCCAGACTTGTACGTAATCCGTTACAAGTAACGAAATTACTAGTAATCCCTTACATTTATTTGTAATTTAGTAACGGAATAATTACATATTTTCTAGAGTAATTTTAAAGTAATTCCCTTACAATTTTTACGTAACGGATTCCTTGTAATCCGTTACATTTTTTTTTTAAGAACCAACCCTCCTCCCTTCCCCCCCTCCCTCTCTAAAGAAAGGGTTGTTTTTATTTTGGTAAGGTCGAGCGCAGTGACACTGTGACGCGAATTGACCAGTGCAAAGGGAGGCTTGGCGCTCTTCTGTTCCCCCAAAGCCTTTTTTTGTAACACCAAGCCCCTGAATCTATTTTTTTAGGCACTAACAATACTGTCAAAAAACCCAAATAAGCATTTTCTACAAAAAAAGAAAAAAAAAAGAGGGAAGGCAAGTTATATCCGTTTTTCTTTTTTTAGTCTCTTTGCTTTTTCTTTGTGATCGAAGACGGGGTAAGGAGGACACCAGGTGATTGTGTGCCTCTTCGAGTAGCTCGAGGCGGTAAGTGCACAGACAACAATTAACAATGTCCTTTTCGGTTATAGTGACTACGACCATCTTCATAATGTCACAACACGAGACAACACTCCGTATAGCCTAAACTCCACTAAAAGAGATGTGATAATATGTGAAGGTGTTATTGCCACAAGCATCCTCGTTCGTTGCTGCACACTTATCATCTTCTCTTCGAAAGCAGGATGCATTTTTTGTGCTACTTTTACCCTATTTTACCCTTTTTTAAAGCTACTTACTTTTTTGTAGTCCAACTTCTAGGGTTGGCCCACTTTATTTGTGAATACCAGCCAGGTTAGCTGCATCTCAGTCACCCTTTTTGTGAGTCAGCTTTTTTGCGAGCACTTCAAAAATAGTAATAGCTAGTCTTCCTTTTTTTTTTTTTTTTTCTTTCCGTTTTTACCCCAGCAGGACGCATCTTATCTCAAGCAGATAGTTTTACAAATAAAACATAATGGTGGCTGATGTAGACTTGATATTCTGGGCTTGAGGGGAGAGTGAAACTAGTGAGTGGTGCCATGGTGTGGCTTAATTAGTACTCTGCCCTTCACTGCCCGTGGCATCAGCGGAAATCTATCTGGAGACCACCGGAGTAAACTGCAGTCGGTCCGTGGTCCTCGCGTTTTTGAACGGCACCAAGGAGGTGCACACAGCAAACGTGCGTTTACATTTCCTTGTTTTAACCAACGTTATAATTAATTGTTGTTATGAGTGTCCTGGTGTTCTTTTCTCGATTACCTATATTTATATGTTGAAGTCTCTTATTCACCAACGTCTCAACCGAGTCTCGACCTGTTCAGAACCAAAAAAAGAAGAATATTGAGTCAAGCCTTATTTAATATTTTATTATCACCTTAATGTTACCAACTCTACTAAAACTCGAATATCAGGCAACGGCTGCAACGATGAAGCTTTGCTCTATCTTCGAGCTAAATAGTACTTCCATTGCTTCGCTGAAAAAGCTCAATGCAGAGCATTAAATATTTGTGAGGCACAATATGGCACTCCCATCCAGTGCCTCAGTTCAAAGGGTGATCAGCGTAGCAGTCGACATCTTCAGTAAGAAATAACGAAATATGTCTGACGAGACTTTCGAGAGTCACCTGCTACTCAAAATACTGAAGGTCAATGAATGAAACAGGTGGCAACAATAAGAACTTGATTAACCTTCTTCCCTTTGTTTCTTAAGTGAGAAAAATATTGTTGAAAGTAACGCCACGAAAGTAACGGATTACTTTTGGGGGTAACGGTCACTTACTTTTATGAGAGGGTAATTGTAATTGTAAAAAATTACAATTTAGCCTGGAGTAATTGTAACTGTAATTCCTTACTATTTTTCAGTAACGTGTACAAGTCTGCTGGTGGCCACGAGATTTATGAAGCCGCTGCTTGTGAATTTTGCCGTCATGAAGACCGACAAAAACGATGTGTACAAGGCATTTGCCACCTAGCCAGTGTCTCGCAAATATGTAAAGCTGTAGGAAAAGAATGTGAACTGGATGCTTACAGATGCAACTGGCATGAAAAATAAACCCTGTATTGTATATCTTTAACATGCATTGTCTCTTACTCGAATTGTATTGAATCCCAAGATGTTTCCTACACTTGTGTGTAGAATATACTCTAAATTGTAATATATTACATCTTGCCTTTCCATTTGCAGAAAGTCATTAAGTATGTTCCAACTTGATGAGCCTTGTCAATTGAGGACATAGAGTGGCAATAAATGACTTGCCCCTATAAGCTGTTATCTGGCTGGATGAAACGTAAAACTGATAATTTCCGACGAGGTTAAGTGTTATTTGACAATTTCCATATTGCAGTTGGAACAAACACATGAACAAAAATCGTTTATGCTCAGTTGTCGATTTTTGGATCCATTAGATACGGCCACACTGCTCACAGAAATACTATGCTTTGCCATTAAATGCTAAATTTCATGTGGCGTCCTTCAATATTCTGTAAACGTGGTGTTTGTAATGACGTTGTGATGTCAGGTCACGTGAAAACTGTCCACGCTGTCCAAATCTAAGCTATTCCGGCTCTGTTTGCCGTTGCGGCATCACTCGCAGCAATGCAAGCAAGATGATTAAAGGGAAGAAAAGTGCAATTGGTACGCTATTAGGTTCGCTTAAGAAACTTTCGGTAAACAACACTGACAGGTTATTAGCGTAGGCAAACCACAACAGTAAAAACACGAAATATACCCGGCAAACACGGTTAGACCATTCAGCTGCGCCTTTCAAACGCCTCGGGAGCTATTGTGTCGTCTGTTACGAATCCTCACATGGTGGCGCCCCCAAATGGCGTTGCGGCGACGGAGCGCAACTGCTTCGACGGTCAGCCCCCATTGTATTCGGCGCAGTCTGCCAGGCACAGAGTATACAGATGGCTATGGCTAGGGTGATGCCATCCTTTGTAATACCACTCGCCGACAAACCAGCAGCCATTTTGTTCCTCGGCGATAATCCGTGGGGCTTAGAACCCTCCCGGAAACAAGCACCTTATCTCAGAAGTTCGGAGCAGCGTTGTGGAACCCACGGAGGGAGGATTAGCATTTTCCCCCTCGGATGGGATTACCGATGGACACAAAGGCCACTTTCCGGCGCACGGGGAAACAATGAGAGGAACAAAATGGCGGTGGACGAGGGTGTGGGAAAGGGAAACAGGCAGTTGGCATCACCCTATGCGAAGCGCACATGAAGGCACCCTAGTGACGGAGGTTGTCTCGCCTCTGGCCACGACAAGAGAAGAGGGGCAGGAGGAACTCCCCTCTTCCCGAGAATGCCTTTTGTGTGTCGCTGAAGTGGCTATTGTCCCCCTACAAGATTACAGAAGATTAACCCGTCACTCAAAATTCGTAGAAAAGCAGCCGCTTCGGTGGCTGGAACGACTAGGCCATCTCGACGTCAGCCTCGGCGTAGCTATGCTCGTCCTGAGACGACCTGCGTCACAATTGCGTTGGATGTCACGTGGTCTCCGCTGGGCCTTCTCCGAGCGCTTGCCAGAGTGGGCCGTTTATAACGAAAAATACAGCCACCAGGCTCAAAATACAAACGTGCGATTGTCCTTTACGGATATTGTGGATCATATTCAACCTATTTTTGAACACGAAGGGAATATTCCAAATTTCGTTGAAGTATCCCTTTAAGCGCGCGGCACGAGTAGCACCGACAGGACCGAGCTCCGAGCTCGAACAGAACAGCACAAGCCTGGCAGCATTCGACAGTGCAGCAGGGAGGTCTCAGCGGGGCCCCCTTTTCATGTTCTTTTCAGTTTTATTGCGGTTATAAAGATCAGTTTGTTGATTTGCATCGACGGACGCCTTTCCTGACCCCCACAGAGGTTTCCGCGTTGTCCGGTTAAAATATAACGCACTGATATTTAGTTACACTCTCCGCGCCCGCTGGGTTGCCCGAACCACAGGAGACACCCATGACAAAATGCTGTATGAGGGGTAGGGAGGTGAGGAGGTCCCAGCAAAATGGAAAATTTCGGAGAGTGAAGGAGGGGGGCATGCCCTTCCCCCCACCCCCTGGCGACGTGCCTGTCATGGGGAGCCCCTGGCTACGTGCCTGGAATGGGGTGCTCATTCGAAAACTTAAAATGTATGGTATTAGAGGGCATGCTTCTCTTCCCCTCAAATCGTATTTAGAAAATCGGAACCAACTTGTTAATACCCACAATCACTCGCCTGATATTAAACCAATCATATTTGGAGTACCACAAGGCAGCATGTTGGTCCGTTACTCTTGAACATACAGCTTAATGACATTGTTAACGTTGCGCAGCAGGCAAAGTACATAATTTATGCAAACGACACCAGCCTCTTTTTTTTTTTTTTTTGTCAGGTAACATTTGTATTGCGTTTTTGCATGTAGCTAATGCCACCATAAAACGTGCCGAAATACGGGTTAGGGAAAATAATCTTATAATAAATAAAAATAAAACGACGGCCATCTTTTTGAGCTCGAAAAATAGAAGTCTTGACCTTCCAAGTGATATTTAGATTCGTCGCCTATTGAAATGGTACGTTTAAAACTTGAGGGGTGATTTTCACGAGGCACGTGACCTGGACTGATTATGTCGATTATAGCATTTCTAAACTTGCGTGAATTAGTGCTAGATTACACAGACATCGTCATGTCCTTCCAACTGGAGTTAAGTTGCTTTTTTATAGCTCATTATTTGTACCCCATCTGAACTAGTGTAATTTACACAACCAAAACTAACCGCCAAAAACTATTCTTACTTCAGAAAATAGTGATAAGAATCGTGTGCGGCGTGTCTTATCTAACAACATTTTTAAGAGGCTATGTGTTTAAAAAATATATTTAAATACTATTAATTTCGCCTTTATACGAAGCATAAACTGGGATGTCGTGAGACAGATAGGTTTTTATTATTTTTGGCATCATATTAAAAACAAACCTATAACATGCTTCCCTCGTCGCTCGAATCCCTGGAGGGTTAGAGGCGTCACGCACAGATCATGGCCTTCGGATGATTAAAAAAATCTCGCCGACATTATCAAATACGTTTCTGCACTATAATTTCGATGGAGAACCTCGTAGCAGACGTGAGATTAGGAAATAACCATTTTATACTGTCGTTGATTATTCGGTAGACTTTTTTTTTTCCTTTTTGTCATTGCTTTCCTTTATTGTTTGCTAAGTATTTGCATTACATAATTTCTTGAGCATGTTTTTTCGCAACTGCGGGCGGGGGGGGGGGGGGGGGGGGGGGGGATGATAAAATAGAGTTATTATAATATGATCCTGCGAGCGTGTAAATATAAGTGTTGGAAAGAGATAGAAAGTGTGTGTGCGTGTGTATGTGCGTGTTTGTGTGCGCTTGTGAGAGTGCGTGTACTTAGTATACTGTTAATATATGTATGCATATTTTTGTCTCTGCGTGTGTCACTTGGTGCGCATCTGCGTGCGTACGCACCTAGGCGACGCTAAGGGTCTCTCACTTATACGGGGGGGGGGGGGGGGGGGGGGGAGTAGCAGCTACAGGATCATTTACCAATTTCGAGGACCTCATTTATTCACACGGCTCGGTAGCTCGGTGCGAGCGGAGAGCGAGAAGAATGGTTCCTTCGACTCCCCCACTGGCGGAAACGTCGCCGTAAAACTAAAACTACGAAAAAGAAGAAGAAGGAGCACAAAGGAAATTCGAGAACTTCGAGTAAAACAGTCAAAGTATTTTTGAGTCTAGGGTTCGACGACACTCGCGAGGCTCGTTCATTATACACCGCCGCGGAAGACGGGCTGAAAATATACACCCGGCGATGGCGTCGTCATTTCTCACCCGCCCATCTTCGCTTTCTTTCTCTTCTTCTTTTTATTTCATACATTCGCCATTTTTGACGTTAGTGCCCCGATCGCCTAAAGCCACACCTTTTGACACTGTACCGGAAGTGTGACAATAGACACGGTCGCTCGCCCAACGAAAGGGTCCGAAGAAGAAAAGAAAAAATTAAATGTGTTTTACGAGTGTTTAGAGCGGGAATACGAACAGTTTTCGCCAAAGGAGGCAACATGTTGTGTAGTGTGCAGAGTGGGTGCTAGGATAAACAGCATGGCGCTGGCCAAATTGCGCATAGTGAGATGATGCCAATGTGCGCGCGATACATCGCAAACGCGTGATTCACTCAAGGGCTGCTAGCTTTCCAAGTAGACTTCGGGTGCGAATTTCGTACCTTTGTCTATTTTACTTTTTTTTCCTTTTGTTTTCTTCCCCAGGAATCGTAAAAGGTGCGCCTTTGCCAAAAACGCAAAAAAAAAAAAAAAAAAAAACGAAACAATTTTTTTTTTTTTAAAGCGATTAAAACACTGGACTTTTAAAAACTGAATAAAAAATCCATCTAAAAAAAGCGCGGAAGCGCTTTTTTTATTTAGAGGGATTTAGAGTGGGGAAAAAAATCATGATTTAAACAAGTCAAATAGAGCTCATTTATTTTATTTATATAAATAAATTTAGATCAGACTTCGTTCACCTGAATCAGACTTCGTTCACCTGATTTATTTAATCTAAATGAGAGTAATTTGATTTAAATAACAGAAGCTATAAAACTGTGATTCTTTACCAATATACTCTTCAACGCGGCAGATTGATTGATCGATTCGTCCGATCATTAAAAACCATGCGGAAAAAATAATTACTCTAAATGTAATGTACAGTTTAATTAATCTTATTGCTGCAATCGCCAGCATACTAGAACTACAAAAAAAAAAACTTGATATGTTTTAGTTAGTTAAAAAGTGATGATTTTTACACCGCGTTTTGACTCTATTGCAATAAAACATTCCTTTTTTTAATTTTTTTTTTTTTTTTTTTTTTTTTTTTTTTTTTTAGTACGACGTTACAAAGTGGACGAACGAAGTGCGAAGTAGAAATCAATCCCAACGCTCCGATTCGCTCAAAATAGCACTTATTTTTGCTCGCGCCCGGTCTGCTTGCAACCGTTCCTTGCTTGATGATTGTTTATTTAAATACAAAACAAATGCACATATAAAGCATAAAATAACAGACACACGCCAAATATCTTTTTTGTTGCAGAAAAGGTGTGATTTATGTATCATCCCAGTAAAATTGGTTTAACTCAAATCCTAATGTAATCCACGATTTATCGTAGTGATTTTCATTCTCCATCCTGGCTAGTGTTACCAGCGTTACTAGTCCCATTGGTGCGAGGAGGGAGGCACTTTGACGTTCACCCAACAAAACAAATTCGTCTCTACTCCGACCACACAACCACAAATGTGTGACTATAGCCGGTGTGATATTAGTTGGAAGTATCTACGTCACTACTTCCTCCACGTCGCCTCCTAACCGTAAATCATAACGATAATAATTAATAAAATAAAATAAAAACGTGTTAACGAGACGACTTTGAAACCGCGCGCAGAGGATTTTTTTTTTTTTGTTGTTTTTTTGTTAACGAGCAAAATGTATCTATCGTGTCAGGAACGAAGCAAACAGCTACAGCGAGGTCCGACAGTGAAAAATCGCGATGAAAAATGGAAACCGCCTCCGCTTTTCTTTTTCCTTCTTTTTTTTTCTCTTTTCTCAACGTCATAGTCGCGGCAGTAGCGGTCTCTGTTCTCGTGTTGGCTGCCTCAACCACTCAATAATATTTCACAGTACTCCGCACTCAAAACAAAACAACGATAAAATATCCGTCCGCCCCCCCCCCCCCCCTTTCCCGTTTAAAAGAAAAAAAAAATTAGGTGCTAAATTGTAACGTCACTGTTAGTTCCCGTTTCTTTACTCTTCCTCTTTTTTTTTAATACAGCGTGATTTTTTAAACTGGTTAAACACACTGACAGCAAAGGAAAACATTAAAGCTCCCCTCCCAAATTTTCTGAAGCAAAAAAAAAAAAAGCACGTATGATATATATTTTGTCTTGTTTCACTCGAGAGAGAGGGAGAAAGGAAAAAGGTATCGACCTGAAAACTGGAGATAGGCGGGGGAAATTATTTTCGTAGTCAGCGGTTTTCGCCGCAGCACACCGCGGCACCATGGCGTGCCGTACGGAAAAGCCGGTCTCCCGGAAGCTTCGGCTACAGTTTTCTTTTTCCCTTCTCAAATAATATGAAATCCATTAAACAAACAAATATTTTTGTTTCGGCTTGTTAGGGTGAGTTTACGGCCAGAGGCGCATAATATAAATGGTTAATAGACCGATCTCATCGAGCGTTCGACGCATGCGCGAGGCAGCCATAACTTTAGTTCACAGGAGGCAATCGGCAGTGCACGAGACTGTTCGTGGCCTGCACGGTTGTCGCACGCGCAGAAAGACTAAAGTTCCCTCGATGCTTTGCGGCGGCGGTGGCGTAGTCAAACTGGCTGGTGAGATCGGTTTATCGTCACAATAAGCTGAACATTTCGGTTAATTTCCTAGTTATATCTTAAATTGGTGAAAAAAGACATGTGGTCTCAAATAGAGATTCGCTGAGCGTCATCAAAAAACACGAAACCAGTCATTTTTAGAATGACTTTGAGCTTGTGGGACGCCAACGTTATCACGTGTACAACAGGCACAAGGCTGGCGGTGAGAAAACTAGGACGATAAAGAGACGGAAAAACCTTGCGGGCAAGAATGGTTAGAATTTCGCGCTCCTCCGTGCTTCTCACGCGCTCTAAGTCTTTGTAAAATTGACTGATCTAGTGGTTTTCGATGAGGCTCGGCAAGTTCCTAATTGTACCCATCAGTTCATTTTCACTAAAACATAATTGAGAGAACAAAAACTTTCTGCGTCTCCACTCTGGTGAAGAAGGAAGGCCAGCGAAGCGGTACTATGGTGGGTATGAAGTAATGGCCGGCCGCAAGTCGGCAAGCCAGATTGGAAAGGCTCGAAAAGTTGCCGCGGTCGCTAATAGATGGCGGTAGCTGTCCAGAGTTTCCTGTCATCATTTGTTTGCTGCCGGACACGATACTGAAAAAACCAGCCCTTAACCGCTGTAAAAAAAATGCTCGGCATTTCTGGTGCGGGTCAAACGTGTGGCGTCTTACGCTCTCGGCACTATTCATCGGCGAGTTTAGCGACAGGCTTAACGCGTCACATGTATGCATGCACTCGATAGCACTTCCCGGAATGGAAATACCGGCGCTAACCCGGGTTTTTTTTTTTTTTTTTTTTTTTTTTTTAACCGTGCGACACCGGGTGTCAAGTTCCTACTATCTGCCGGACGCACAGCGGATGCCTCGGAGTGCTTTTCCGCTTAACTGGCGCCGAAGTGTAGTGACAGGCTGGAAGGACGCTCGCTTAATGATCTAGATGTTCTTGGGAAATAGAAAAACTTTTTTTAAAGCGATGGCTTCTACCCCCCCCCCCCCCCCCCCCCCCCCAGCCAATCGGAGTCGAGCAAAGCGGCCTCGCTTATATCCAGGCTTCACGAAATGCCAAACACGTAGCCGAAGAACGTTTCACGTTCATATGTTAGTTGTAAGCAGCAGACTTGCCCTGTGTTAGTTCCCACGTCCGCATAACTCACCTCCACTGGCGGTATTAGAAGCTAGAATCTTAGCTTTCAAGAAGCTAATATTCCAGCCACAATGTCTAGTGACACCCTGAGGCTTCCGGTAGGCTTCTTTTCAAGCACACTCAACTCATGCAAATAAATAAACTAAAAAAACTTAAAAAAAAAAAAAAACGGCGGCTCCTTGCGGTGGGGCAAGTGTGCCCAAGGATCGCTCGAATCTCTGGCAAACGCCGCGAGATGGCGCAGTATACGTAGGGTCATCCTAATGGGCATCAGGAGTCCCATAAGAGCCAGGCAAGGAACCGCGTCCTCATTCGCGCACACGTTTACGAGACCGCGCTTGCGCGAAGACTCCTAACCGACAGAGGCCCCTATCGGGAGATGCGCGAAGCACGAGTGAACATTTGCCGCCTAGCCCGACCTCGTTCAGACATCTCTCTTCTTCCACCCTGGGTCTTTTCGGGGAACAAAGAACAGACTGTACATAGGTTTTCCCGGTAACTTCAGCGATTAAAAATTGACGTCAGGTGATGTCACGTGACGTCACAATACAACGTGACGCACCGATTTGATACCGTGACGTCAAGCGACCTGGCGGCGACGTTTCCAATAAATTTAGCCGCGACAAGCACGAACAGACGGAGGAACAAATTTCTGGAAATAGTGGGTTCAGCTAGAGAGCATTTCAAACTTCGATAAATTAATTACTTCAGTAAGTGACCAAACTTGGCGACTTAAAGATAAAAGCTCCATGAATACCTTTGAACGAGGATTCCGAAGTAAAGTGTGTTCTCGTCTTGCGTTAGTATGTGTCTATCATTGTGAGTTCCTCAGACTCGGGGTGCAGTCTTAGTTTAACCAAGTAATCCGTCAAACATCCCCCCCCCCCCATTTTTTTTTTCTTTTTTTCTCTTCTTTTTTTTCAATATGAGCAGGTTGTAGAAAATTTATTCCTAAGAAAGTTGTCTCTGTAGCCTCTAGTGCCAACTCAATTTCCAGCTCAAAACATTTCGTGGCCACCTGGCGGAGAAAACCGACACCGCGGAACAAACCGAATTTAGATGAGCGTTGAATGGTTCACAACGACGCATACCTAAAATCTCAACAACGAGCGCCCGCCGTGCGTTCATCCCCGTTCATAAATTAAAAAAAAGAAGAAGAAAAAAGAAAACAGGATAAGAAAAAGCAAGAGGCGATGAGCTACTACGTTAACCGTAGAAAGATGGAGAGCCCGAAGGAGTGTGCATTGTAATCTCTATTCAAATCCGCGCCGCACGCCATGCAAATGGACTCCTCGATTCGCCGCTGCGAGACCTAAAACACTCCCCGCTAGCGTTTCTGCGAAACCGCAGTCCCTTCGCGAGAAACTTTAGGGCGTACTAAATAAAGTAAGCCTAGCTCGGTTCGAACTTGAGGCGTGGCGAATCTGCCGAAGGTCGATTTCGACTAAGTTCGTACTTCTTTCGAACTTTCAACTAGAGAAAGGTGCACAAACGTTCGACGAAGAGTTCGACGAACGGTTCGACAAAAAGTTTCGAGTTTTGTGCACATGCGCTGCAATGAAAATGGAACCGTCCAGTATATTTTATCGATTTTGCGTAAATATTAGATCTTGGTTTCCTAAAATTTAGAACATGTTATAAATTATAAATCATTTTCCCTCGAAATTTCGTACTGTTACATAATCGGGCAACCCTAAAATGAAAAAAAAAAAAAAAAAAAAAAAAACTGTCTATTTTTTTGCTAGTTTGAAGATCCGCTGATCTGATCGAACCTGAAGTTCGATAAAACTTCGCGACATTGTTTAAATTTCTTTCCTTACAACCACGGTGTCCGGGAGCTACGGTTTAGACACGGCGAATTTATTAAAAAAAATGTTGATAAAACAAGTTCAACCATAGGTGGACGGGGAGAAAAAAAAATTCGATAAGCGTTTTTAAAAGATCCTCAAAAGCGTACCAAAATTCTGCGAAACATTGGCCAAAAAATACGAAAACAAAAATGGACGTGCATGTGGCAATAGTTCGTTGGTTCCTAAAATTAGAAGTTTGTAAAAGAAGGACCGCCCAATAAAATTCGAGTTTTGCACGTATTGAATGTAAGTGCGACAACAGTTGGTGGAGAGTTCATACACGGAAGCTCGTGAAACAAATGTAATGCATTCCGGCAATTGCGGTTAGTCGACGCTGAACTACAAGAACGGTTATGAGCGCGGTTGCCTAAAGCAAGACTATAACACTGAGACACCTGACCATTTTACGCGATCCCCGCAAAGGTGAGTTAACCGTTCAAAATGCCACCAAGCCACCGAAAAAGATCGCGAGCCTGAAGACTCCATCCGTTCGTGTTCCAAAGGGGTCGCAAGACAACCACACGAACACGTCTTATCATTTTTATTTTGTAACGAAACGCATTCGTTATATAGCCGCTTCTAGCCTAGACTCCCTCCCCCCCCCCCCCTTTTTTTTTTTTTTTTTAAATAAAATATAAAAGAAACTACACAAGAGACGCGAGCTTCTTTTGTTCGCGTATGCATTGTTCGCTGAATGCGGCACCCGAACCCCAAAACACGTCCGAAGCTCACATCAAACCCTTCCAAGCACTAATGCACATTGTCGAACAACCCGACGCCATTGTTTTCGCGAAGCTTAATGGATCTTATCTCGCATTAATCAACAAAAGTGTAAACACACATAAAAGAAGGTCCGGTAAAAAAAAAAAAATAATAATAATGCTAATTAAGAAGGCAGCCAAAACAATACAGACATTAAAACTAAAAACAGCAGCGCCACAAAAGTACACAGAAAAAGAAAATGTGTTGCGTGTATTACGCGGTTCCGCGGTGTTGCGATAACGCGCTCTACCGCGCGAAACTCTCCTGACGGGGGTGGTGCAAAGGCAGCCAAGCGCACAGTCACCACGCCACGCTTCGTTAAAATGGCGGCTCGGTTTTCACGGACGTCAATGACTCGCGAAGGTGGGGAAAAGCCTCCGACGCTGAAACCTGAAGCCGCGTGGGACGTCTATTCTGGGGATGCATATAACGCAAAAGTAGACGCCGAGTTTGGCGCACGTGACGCTGACAGAATAATCTGCGGACGGGGCTCGGGCGTGTTTCGAAGCATGCCCGCGCATTTTCCGCTAAATTTAGCGGGGAAAGTTGCGTCACGTGATCCATACACCTTGAGAAAATTGACGGCGGGTGGCCTAGGCGTCAACTCGGTTCCCGTACTAAATTTAGCGGGAAAATTCGCGTCTTGCCGCCAAAAAACATCGATCCAGCTTCCCCGCTAAATTTAGTGGGAAATACGATGTCGCACGAGCTTATATACACGAACATTACGATATGTTTCAGGGTGAACCTAGAACGGATGTCATGTGGAAAAAAGTGAACATGTTAGTAAAACCTCACTCTCGTAGTGACTCAATTAAAACGATTACTGTAAACGGCGAGTGCATAACTGGCGCCGCGTTGGCTGACAGGTTCAATAATCATTTCGTGGACTTAGTTGATAGCGCTCACTCCGTCAATGCTTGTGACCTAGTCGATAAGATTTTGGAGAGTGTTTTTCTTCTGCCTACTGACGACAGTGAATTGATATCAGTATATAACAATTTTAGAAACAGTAAAAGTAACGACGTGCATGGCATTCAGATCGGGCCTGTAAAGCGTGTAATTCATTCTATCGCCCCTTGTTTGACCCACATTTATAACCTCGCCCTTCAGGATGGGTGTTTCCTAAAAGAATGCAAGTGGCCAAGGTGTCCGTCCTCCACAAAGCAGGGGATAAGAACAACGTGGGTAATTACAGGCCTGTGTCTGTATTGCCGGTATTCTCCAAAAGACTGGAAAAAATTATGCACATGAGACTATATGCTTTCTGTGAAAAACACTCAATTATTACCCCTTGTCAATTCGGTTTCCGAAAGGGGTACTCGACAGAGTTGGCGCTACTAAAACAGAAAGAAATTATACTTACAAACATCGAAAACAAACTGCTAACATTAGGCATATTTATCGATTTTTCGAAGGCATTCGATCGCCTTAATCATAAAACTTTACTGCAGAAACTGGACCTTTGTGGCATCAGGGGTGTTGCCCTGAACCTAATCGAAAGCTATTTGCAAGACCGTTATCAGTACGTTGAAATTGATGGGGAGCGTTCAAACATGCGCCAAATAAAGGCAGGTGTACCGCAAGGGAGTATTCTCGGGCCCCTTCTCTTCAATCTTTTTATAAATGACATAGTGAACTTAGATGATAGCGTCAACTACATAATATACGCAGATGATACAAGTTTGTTTTTCTCTGGAACTAGCATTGACGTCATTATAAGAAAAGCAAATCAATTCTTGCAGAGTCTAAACGTTTGGACCACCGCAAATTCATTAACAATAAATGTTGCAAAAACTAAGGCAATTATTTTCCGCGCAAAAAATACAAGCTGCACCAGCAGCCTGCTGGGAGGGCTCTCTTTTGCCTCACGAGATGTGGAAATTGTAAAAAATGCTAAGGTGCTTGGCGTAACTTTTAATGAACATATGCTGTGGGATGAGACGGTGCAGGACACTACCATAAAGCTCTGGAAGGTTGTAGGCGTTTTATATAAATACCGTAATATCTTACCCCCCTCGATAATGCTGCTTTTATATCACGCCCTGTTCTGCTCATATCTCGATTATTGTTTCCTGGTTTGGGGTACCACTACGAAAACGAACGTTCAGAGACTTTTTATAATGCAAAAGAGGGCAATACGAATAATATGTAATGTAGCGTATGATCACTCCACAAAATCTTTGTTTAAAAAGCTTGACACGTTAAAAATCACCAATTACTATAGTTACAAGCTTTTGATGTCATATAAAAGATCATTAAACAACCCTATTAGCGTTTTTAATTCAGTCTCAGGTTTGGAGTCGCGAGACGCAACATACAGCACTCGTCATTCGCGAAACTGGGCCGCACCGCGCTCCAGAACTACTTATGGTGACCAGAGACTGGCTTTTACTCTCCCAAGAATTTTAAACAACCTTGAGGCAAAGGGAATTTCCGTGACCAACACAAGCAAAAAGGAAATTCGTGACCTATTTGAGTGATCTATTGAATAGGTGTTCTCATGTTTTGAAGGTGCAGAGGCAGTTGCGTATAAATTTTTCAAAGTCAATGTGCATTGCAGTGCATGTGCTCATTACTAAACTCTTGGAGCAAGCGTGTGCTACTCTGAATTATGTTTACCTTGTTTAACTCTTTCGCACTGTATATAATTGACACCACTGTCCTGTGTAAGCGCTCGATTATCTGTTTTTATATATGTTGCATTGTTCTTTCACTCATATGTTGTGTTTCTTCTGCGGATGTAAAGGGGAGGCGGGGGCTTCGTCAAGTAGCGACATGCTGCTTTTTTCCCTGCCTTCCCCTCTCAGATGGAGAGGAAATAAATTGATTGATTGATTGATTGGAACTCAGCTCAGTTACGTCACGGCGCGGTGGTGGCGCGTCGGGCGCACTTGTGGTCTGGGGCTGTTGGCTGAAGTCACCATGCGGGACGTGCATTCCTGCGTTGTTTTGGAATTAACCGGACAAAAAACCTGCCTTCTCGCCAAAACGCCGCGACTGGCCGGGGTTGTATGTACCAAAGGACTCGAGAAAGGTTCGAATGACATTTTTTATGTGTTTTCTGCCTACTCGGCTCGTTGAAAACGTGGATAGGGGCCGTGAAAAGGGAAAACCAAATGCCATCGGACGGGAAGCCCTTTTGGGTTAAATTCACGAATACTTGTGGTCGCCAGATTCACTTGTTTTGTTCCAACATGAGTGTGGGAAAACCGCCTAGTTGTACGGACCACCTGCGGACTACGTTCAGTGCGTTGTTAAGTTCAAACGACCGACTGATCGTTCGAACTGTCGTCTGCTCTCTCAAACGTTTCTGCTTGTTGTCGTTTGCTCGTTCAAACGACAGCGGCCCGTAGACCAAACGTTGACCCGGTAATTAGGATAAGAAGTAAGTGCAGGCCTCAAAAGACTTTCAAGCTTGAAGGTTGGTTGGGTTCAGTATAGGCTCCGTGTAAACAGTGTAGATACACGGAGTTGTTGATAATTGTAACCAGAGGCCATCACCGACTTGTTATGCCTGATCCACTGGGTCCGATTCTGCTTCCGATTTTCAGTATTGACGTCGCCCATTTCAGCTACGGTTCACGCTTTTGCGGCGCGAGCGACGTAATAACTGAAAATAGCGAGCAGAATCTCATCATGCGAATCAGGTTTTAGCGTCTATCCTATGGCGTCCACGCGGAATGAATCGCCGCATGTCACATCATTCACGCGAAGTTTTGCGGTGTAACGAACCTCGTTAATTTCGCTGAGGCCGCTAAAGTATCCAGTCGTTGCCAGGAATCAACCGTTCCAACGCGAAAAAGGGCGCGGTGACTCACTCCAATGCCGACAACCCCGCATTCCAATGGTTTCCTCATGGGCGACGGCGCGCGCTTCGTGTCCACACTCCATCGCGCATGCGCGGCGCCGGTGGCGTCCGCTAGGGGCGCTCCGATTTGTTTGCAAACATGAGTTGCTCCATTCACCCATTCAGTTCCCCGCTAAATTGAGCGGGGAAATTCGCATTTTGCGACTTGGACACCGATCCACTTTCCAGCTCTAGAACATACAGAAGAGAGTTTTTATGGAACCGCTTTTGCGCATGAGATACGGTATACGATGGGCTCTCCGGTACGAACTGCGAATGTGCGAGCCTTCTGCGGTAGCGCATGCGCAGTTCGTACCGCGCAAACGCGATTCCCTAGACCTCCCTACTAGGGAGTTTTAGGGAACCGTATTCGCACATCCGAAACGATGCGATGGGCCCTCCGGTACGAACTGCGCATGTGCGAGCCTTCTGCGGATGCGCATGTGCGAGCCTTCTGCGGATGCGCATGCGCAATTCGTACCGCGCAAACACGATTCCCTAGACCTCCCTACTAGGGAGTTATAGGGAACCGTATTTGCACATCCGAAACGATGCGATGGGCCCTCCGGTACGAACTGCGCATGTGCGAGCCTTCTGCGGTAGCGCATGCGCAGTTCGTACCGCGCAAACACGATTCCCTAGACCTCCCTACTAGGGAGTTTTAGGGAACCGTATTCGCACATCCGAAACGATGCGACGGGCCCTCCGGTACGAACTGCGCATGTGCGAGCCTTCTGCGGGTGCGCATGCGCAGTTCGTACCGGGGGGCCCATTGTACCGTATCGGCTATGCAAAAATGGTTCCCTAAAATGTCTGCACACTGCCTTTTTGTGTAATGTAGAACTGCGACCGTGGCCTTTGGGGCAACATCCCGAAATTGCTCGTGAATAAAGTAACAAGACATTACCAATCTAAAATCAAGTTTAAAAAGAAAAGAAAAAAACATGAACTGGATTTTTGTAACGTACGTGAGAAGAAATTGGAATCCTCTCGAGAATAAATTTACCGAAATTTTGTTTTGGCACAGTGCCTAGCGACTGGCTTCAAGGAATTAATCCAATTATTTTGATTTAATCCTTCGGTTTTTTTCTTTTTTCCTCTGTCTCTTCAACAAAAATTTAGGTGGTGCACTTCTTTTTTTTTTTATTTATGATTGGTATAATCTCTAACCTCCTGCATTTAAAACGGCATATTTTTAGTATATTCTCTTTTCATGGAACGAGTTCAATCCATGCATCCTCAGTGTCATAAAAAAGCCAAATTTACAATACTGGTTGACGTTTTCTTTTTAATTAATAACAAAGCGCGACAAAACTACGCGTTGCTAATCCTTTCCTGATATACATATTAGAAAAAAGGGGGCATGTCGCGATATCCTGGTCGCGTTCTCAATAATTAAAAAAAAGCAGGCAAAATTGTAATGTCGGGTGTTTCTCGAATTTTTTTGTAAGGCTTGTAGATTGAGTTTGCGCCATAAAAAAGGAAGACAATCTTTCAAAAACCGATTTAGTGTCCTTCTATTCCTCCTTTCTCTACTTCTTATTTCGGACACCAGGCCGCGCAAATGTTCGCGGCACATTCGGATGGCCTGCAACTCCCCACTCCTCTCCTTCGCGTCTTTTTCGCTAGGTGGCGTAGCTTCCCCCAAAGTCCGCGATGAACAATCGGGCCTTTGCTCTACGGTTCGACTTGATACTACATACTTAATTATAGACAACAAAAAACGCACACGGAAAAACAAGAGAGCCCTAATCAATTCAAGCTGAGGATTCTGCGCACTCGCAACACAATGCATGGCAAACACTTAAAACCGGAATTTAAATACGTACATCTTAGACGCGTATTATACCTAAAACAAGTAGCGAAAATCCGCCTAATTAGTTTGATGCCCTAAGCGTAGATATACGTGTAGTTTCTTTGGAGGACGCTCATCCTGACGAGCTTCCCCGTTCCCCAAATCCCTCCGGGTGTGGGATTAGCGTCCATTAGAGTAATGACACCCACACGCGGGCCCACGGTTGGGGTGCACAGCGGGGCGGCACTAATAGATCTAGCCAAATTACACTGGATCACGCGCCTCTGTGCCGCTCCCACCTACAACTAGAGAGAAACAAAAGAAACTACAAAGCGAAAAAAACAACAAAAACATCTGAGCGCAAGATGGAAAGGGCTACACCCGCATACAA
Organism: Ixodes scapularis; assembly: GCF_016920785.2. NCBI lineage: Eukaryota > Metazoa > Arthropoda > Arachnida > Ixodida > Ixodidae > Ixodes > Ixodes scapularis. Next base: position 81,638,592 of record NW_024609881.1, on the reverse strand, counting down.
CGTTCGCCCCATTCCATAACAAGCCACACCCGCCCATAGAAAAATGATTTCGCTAAATTTAGCCGTGATACGAACTTTAGGATCGGCTGGCAACGTGCTCCTCGCAAGTCTGCCGAACTAGTTTTACACTTCAGTATTTAGAAGCGGGAGGAGGAGATCTGCTGCTTTCCTTTGAGCGGCATGTGCTTTTCCCAAGTGGGTAAGACGATTGAAATGAATGAACTGAGTTTATTCCTTTACGATTGGGCTGTCACTTGCGCCATCTGGCCGCGGTGTACCCCGGTAACGTGAAAAAATACAGATGATCACAGTCATTAAAACAGACGTTAAAAAAACAAGCTTAATGTCAAAGTGAATGAGATATTCGGATACACGTCCAATAAATGCTTCGTCCATAAAACTGAAGCTCCAATAAAAAAAAAAACACGCTATGTTAACTTTTCAAGTCTATAGCGACCGATCGGCAACAGTAGTTTCTACATCTGAAGAAGCGGTTTATACTATTTCTTTTTTTAGCAAGATACGTTCTGCTTTGGTCTCTATTCTTCCATAAAGGCTGGTAAGGAAGCGTGTGACGGTGTCACACTCTGATCACGCGAAATGCAACGAAACACGATATTTATGATTGAGCGGTGAGTAGCGCCATCCGACGGAGAACGTGCGAAGAGGTTTCAAAATAGTAATTGGTAAATCCATACTTCTGCGCATCGAAATAAAGTAAACAAAGAAAAACGAAATCGCCTTGTCTGAGAGTCGATTCGTCGCACCATGTATGGATGCTCGGCAGAAAATGTTTTGTTGGTCAATTTAGGCAAGCTTGAGCTTAGGAGTGGCTAGTAACTTTGTGCGCAATGCACGGTTCAACGTTACTAAAACACGCAGTTGGGAAACTCACTCTTGAAACTTGGGCCGCTGGCGTCCACCGAGACAGAGCTAAATTAGATAACAACGCCGCCCTTTAGCCACGAGTTGAAACACAAAAGTTGCTTCACATAGCTACTACGAGATGGCGCCACCGGCCTTGCCCGACTCGACCAGAACCAATACATGCAGCCGTGCAGTTCCCGGAGTGGACGCTGCGGGAGAAATGGCGGCGTTGCGAACGCCATTAGCTCGGTTCTCGAGTACGGATCGGAGCAACTTTTTTAAAGCAGGCTCTATGGCAGTTTCCCAACTGAGGGGTTCTGGTAACGTTGGTACACTTGGAGAAACCGGCTACGACTTTCAATATTATCCGCAGGATCAACGTCCCGACGCCGCTATGAGCGAGGAGTCCTCTTAATTTATGGTGTTATTGTGCTCATAAGAGAGTGGATATGTTATACCAACCATCGCAACTATTCCGTTCAAATTGGACAGCCATTAGCGCCCTCTCAAAAGGAATTAGTCCAAGCCGTCTGAAGTATTACAGGCCACAATTGAAGATTCGTAAAACGCTATTTTCTTAAATTAATACTAAGATACAAAGCGTTTTAATCCACTATCAGTCCACGTTCGCCCACCATATCACGGAAGCATCGCCGTTCTGTAGCGCCAGTTTTTCGCGGTTTATTGTACCCCCCTCTCTCTTTCCCTTCTTTCCTGCTTTCAAACACGGCTCAAACACCAACGTAAACAAAAGCGCCCATAGATGTGTGTATGTACAAGTTTACAAATACAGCCGGCATCTTGCTGCGGTTGCGTGTCGATTCGTCTGAGAGTAACGGCTTGCTAAGGCGTTCCTCTCGGTGGCCAGACTGATGTCCCGACAAAGAGGTTCCGACGCACGGTGGCCGGACTTTGGCTTTTGAAGCGTGGCTGTGCTTGCAAACGTGTGCAGACACACCTAGAGCCACCGAACAAGCTGCGCCTAAAGCACCGCACTTCGCTCTCCGATGCGCGTGTTTCTGCGCGTTCTTTGCAGACGCGCGCCATCTATGGTAGCCGCAGCGCCAACGAGCCGAGTCCGCCATTGTTTTGGGCGCGTATTCTGAGCGCGCATTGGACACGACGACTGCGTCAGCATTCGGCCTGGACTCGGATCCAATTACACGTTCAGTGCTCAAAAAATGGAGAGCAGCAGTGTTGCTCGATGGGTTTTTTGAAAAGGGTCCTTAAATTCGGCTTTCCTCGGCCCTAGACGCTGTCCGGAAGCTCGGGCGATTTTGTTTTACGTCTGTCGCGGTTTGTTTAGAGATTTCTGGTGGACCCAAAACCGTCTCCTGCTATTTCAGATAACTGGCAACAATGATGTGAGCGCCAAGATGGTTCAAGTGTCGTTACTTCGAAGCAGCTTGAATAGACCCTTTCCGGAATTGTGAAATGATGCATAGATTATGCGCAGCCGCCATTAGTTGGTCTCATCACTTCCGGCGTGAGGCCCGCGATTGGTTCCGAGTTCGCGCCGAGCATCGACGCAGCACTCGTGTGGAATGTGGTTCGACCCGAGCGCACCCCGAAGGCTGACGAAGCGCTCGTGTCCAATGCGAGCTCACAGTGCATGACCTAGTAATGGCGGCCGCAAAGCATCATTTTGAAGGTTCGAATAGGGTCCACTGGTGGTTCCAGACACACTGAATCCCGAGCGCGCACCAAATGTTAGGAGCAAAAAAAAACAAAAACGCAAGATTATTATTTAGAATTTGCCGCGTCAGTATAGAGGCGGCGACAAAGAGGTACAGAAACCCGGCACCCCACAGCCAAAAAGGATGTGCCTCGTGCAAGCGCAAACGGCACAGGAAAAAAAGAAATCTGGGAGGAGCCCGAGAAGAGGAGGGGGCGGAGCTTCCGCCCTCAAGTGGGCGGGGCAGCCGCGCGCAACCCCCATACACGCACACACAATCACACAGAGAGCGCATGCGTCCAATCCAAGCAGCCAATCAGAGGCCTTCCCCACACCGTGAGTCCCGTCGCAAAAAAAAAGAAAACAGGAGGGGGAGTGGGCGGTGACATGTGCAGAGCGCGCGCAAGCGCAAGTCCTCTAAGAGTGTGAATCATGGCGATTCCCAAGACATTATGAGTGTCAAGAAGAAGAAAAAGACACACGCGACAATCAATCAACCAACCAACCAACACAAAAGCAGACTCACACTAGTGTTGAGGAGAGAATGTGCATCGCACGCGCCGTGTGCACACGACGACGACGACGACGACGACGGCGATGTGTATGCAACTAGGACAGGCTTTGTAAGAGGACATACGGGGTTTCGGCATGCGCATCGCAACAAGTCTAGGAATGCTAGTCAGCTAGTCGGATCAAGACCTCTAAGAGCACTCGCAACATAATGACCAACAAAGGAGACTGGAAGAAAGATGGTGATAAAACCACTATGACGCTTAAAAAAAAAAGAAACGAATAAATGTGAGAACACGCGATTCGGAAAGGGGTGGAGTGTAAAGAGACCACGCCTCCTGCGTTGAAGCCAGGCTAAATCGTGCTGTGCTTTTTTTTTACGTGTCGGTATTATTTATTTGATTTGATTTTATTAGCTTATACTAAAGCCTGAGAGTCGGATAACTTATGGACGCCTTTACATGTACATTAAATCGATTTATAATAATTGAATAGATCCTACATGACTGATCAGCTAAGCTGGATTTATAACATAGTAAAGGGGTAGTATCGTGCGCACTTTCTTAATTGTATCTTCCCAGCAGCTATCACTACTTGACTCATGTAATACCTCTGCTCTTTCTCATCCAGCGAATAAACACTTGACATTTCACGTGGATGCGATTCCGAAAATACCACAATTTCAGGGGCGGTGTTAGGTATTGCTACATTCGTAAGCTCCTCTTCTTAAATTAATGGATTGGCATAGCTAAACCGACATTATAGTTTAAGTGACCTAGCCCACGGTTCAAATTCGTACTACGCAAACTGGAAATCCCAAAACCAGGTGGGCGGGAAACGGAGGCGTGGCTACAGCTGCAGTGGGCGTGGTCTCGAGCATGATTGACGTACAGAGGGCATTGCACTCACCGTCTGTTGCTCCACCCCGTTGGTGGTGACGATGGGCAGGGCGAATGAGCCGTCCTTGGTGTCCTGTCGCTCGCCGCCATTTTGGGCGACGTACTGGGGGTAGCTAGACGCCATCTGCGTCTGCACCATGTGCTGCGGAAACAAAAAAAGGGATGTCCAGCGTTAGTTTCGTAAAACAAACGTATTCGGCACGGCTTGCATGCACCGACGTCACGACAGCGGCCATTGCGAGGGACCTGGCCGAATTCGCGCGGTACACCTTCAGCGAGTAGCACTATAAGTGTACCACCGACGACGTCATGTGCACGGTGCAAGCCATGTACAAAGCACGCATCGCTTCCTTTTTTTTTTTTTTTTTCAGTGTTGACAGGAAAAACACTTATCAAAACGTGCCGTTTACAATCCGAGTCCGCGTTTGCCCCCAAGCTGCGGGCAGTGCGCATGCGTCACCACAAAATGCTGCATCATTATAGTGACGTTACAAAAAGCGAAAAAGCATTCGTGTGTATCCTGTTTTTTTTTATTTATTTATGAAGAGATATTTGTGCTTATCTATATGGGGTGGAGACTGTCCTGTAGTTTTCGTGCTGTTCTGGAGATATTCCACAGGGCGCTTTCACACAAAGTATTCCATTTCCTTGATCTTACATTAAGCACACACCCGGCCGCACGACCTGTCATGATCAGAATTCTTTCTTCGCGATTGGTTCGTCCGCGCTCTTATCAGCGAATGCCGCACTCTCATTGGCTACGAGGAGATAATGAGATGTTGGGGACTCGATCGCCGTGTTCCGCGTTCCTTCAGTTGCCACTGGCTATCGATCTAAGCCTATATACTAGGTGAACGGCACGTTAGCTGGTGCAAAAATGAACCCGGGGAACGGGTGATCTGGCGCACGCGCCAGACAACTTATAAAAACGAAATGGCGGAGAAAATTATCTCCATGAAATTCAGCCACGGATGCCTCGTTCCATTTCGCTTCTGCTGCAGACAGAGGTATAGTCAAAATTAATTAAATGCGTCCGAAAAGGGGATGGCAAACTAGAATTCGGAAAACGCTTAGTTTAGCCGTTCTTCTTTCTCTTTTACTTCTTTTTTTACGGTTGTCGTTTGTTTTATTTTAAAACTGCCGTGCCAACATTTAATCTGCCCCGTCGGACGCAAACAAATGCGAAGTCGGTCCACAAAAGTCGCGCGACCGAAATAATCGATTACCCGGTTCCTTCCCAAAAACATACAAAACAACAAAAATCTCACATTCAGCGGAAAAGCCATCGCGGGGCAATCGTTCGAAGAATGTCCCGAACAACAGGGTGCCGACATTCCCCTGTCAACTTCCAACCACCTAACTTACCCTCCCAGCCTCTCCCTCTCTCCACACCCCCCCCCCCCCCCACGTTCCCTAGCACAGTTCCCATTTTGCTGCTGTCTTCCCCTATACCCTAGACTTCCTCTCCCCTCTCCCCCAGTCGCGACTGCGCAATAAACATGCGCGCGCACACACACACACGCAAACAAACAAACAAACAAGAAGGCGTGTGGAGTCCGTTGACGACCACAAGGGAACAAAAAAAAAAGAGAAACAAAACCGAAACAAACAAAAAAAGTGGAATCCACAATCCCGACAACGAAATTTAGAGCGGGAAAAATGCCTCGGCATTCAAAGCTCCCGACAACGGCGGTCTATTTCGAATTCAATTTAACCCCGCAAGCAAGCTGAGTTGGCCACGCCGGCAGTTTGAGACTTGGGGTAAAATAAAAACATGGCAGAAAAACGAGATATCACAACAACAACAAAAAAAGATCAATAGGGAAACACTAAACGAGATAGCAAACAAAATGAGAACGTAACTAACACCGCAGCGCCTCCGGTAGTGGACCGTGGAGGAGGTACAAAATGGCGTACGGTGGTCGACGAACGCTTTCTTTCTTATTAGTCCTTTCCTTATTTCTTCCCCGTGTTTTACTTTCTCTCTCGCTCTTCGGAACAAAATAAGGAGGAAAGAAGGGAAAAGGAACTCCCTAGGGTTCTGACCCCGCGGCCCCCGAACTTTGTACACTGGGCTGAAAGTTAGGGAAAAGGGGAAATAGGGAAGCTCAAACGTTGCGGGGGGATAATAAAATTAGACGAAACGTTAGCGCGGCTGTAACCTTTTTTTTCGCGTCCCTCCAGGGGAAATCTAGCGCAACTTGAAATAAGATCGCCACTGAAAGCCCTCGCGGGAATTTAGGGAAAGAAAGACTCAAAAGAGAACCAAACTTACTCCAAACGCTAGGGATCAAACAGTTTAATATTTGATTTCCCTCTCCGTTCAACGGGAGCCCTGGTTTCATCATAAATACAAGTATGCGCAAATATTAAAACAAAAACACGGAAACACGGAAACATATGTTTAGCTATTTTCACGACCTGTAGATTGGAACGCGTCTCCGACTGGTGTGCTTATCCTCAAACGTGGTTGCCGGGACGCTAGAACGCCGAGTTCTTATTGGCTCCGCATTGCGGCTGCTGAACCGGGGAGTCCAACGGTCAAAAGTAGTCCTAAGGGCGGCCGACTTTGGGTTGTAACCGGTTGAACGACGCTAAAATTTTAAGTTCGCCAAAAGCGGTCTTTCTCTCGCTCTTTTTCTCGCCAAAACCGGAAACACCTGATCATGCGTATATACACACCGCAACCTGCTGTATATAGACGAGCGCATTTGCACAACGGGAGAGGTTGAGCAGTGTGCGTATATAGCCTCGTTGCATATAGGCAGCGCCGCCACTGCTGAGGTGTATATCACATTCATAACAAACAAAAACGTACAAAAACACGAATAGACATACATACCGACGCGCATACGTATGTGCGTGCTTATACTGCACGCAAGATATTCAGATCGGTTTTTTTGTTTGTTGTTGTTGCCTGTTCTTGCGTGCAGCCCCTCAGGTCCCGTTGAAACTTCGTCCCTCCCGCAGACTCAAGTTTAGGGCAACGTATACCTACCGAGCGAATAGGGAAGCTTATCGGAGTCGTACGCACGAGACGGCGGGTATAAACACACGGCCGGATAAACTGGACGAAAAAGAAAATGAAGGGAAAATACATATAGCGATACAAGAACGCGCGAAATACTACATCGTGCTGCTTCCTATTAAAAAAGAATTTGAACTTTTTTTGTTTTGCAACATTTTAACGAATTCCCGAACAAATGATGCTCTAGGGAAGAAAAGGGGAGGAGTCACAGCGAAAACACACGAGAAACAGAAACAAATTTTAGAGAGATAAGAACTGCGATAGGGGAGGCGACACGAAAATAAAAGGAAAACGTATGTAGGGAATAGAAAACATATATATCAGGGTAAAAATGGAAGCCACAAAGCACGGAGCCGAAAGTCCATTTCCTCGACTTCCCCAATTTTTTCCCGTCGGTCTATATATTCCTTTTCTTTGTACTCTTCTTCCCTAGAGGAAACTCCCGACTCCCCTGCCGTATACATTACGTATACGACACAATTTGAGCAGACGACCAAATTTTAGCGGTTGACGTAGAAAAATGAGTCTTCTTCCGGAGCGACAAACAAGCGGGAACACACGCACATCAAACGTTCGCTTGGAAGCGCAGGAACAAACAAAACGAACAAAAAAAAAACACGGAAATATTCGCGAGTGCGGGGAAAAGTACAAACTGAAGCTTAAAAAAAGGTACCCTAGTTTGCACATATACGCGCAAGAGCCCAAACACACAGACAGAAAAATATAAAACAAGGAAAGCTCAAGGACAGCTACAATCACACACAAACACAGATACAGATATAAGTAGGAAACAGTACACGAAATATAGAAATGCTCAAACGCATCGAGATTAAGCTGAATAGGACCGCAAGAACCATTAACTCGCTCGCGCGCGCACGCACACACACACACATACACACACACACGCAGATATATACCAACACTTTTACATACATCGCGTCGAAAGCACAAGAACAAACTGCACAGAAGTCGAGTCACATACACACAAACAAACACATCACAAACAGAAGCCCTAAATCCAGACAAGTTCGTAACAGAGCGAAGCACAAAGGGTACAAAAATGCATTTCGCAGATACATAAGATCGCAATAAAAAAAAAAACTCAAAAAGGCCACAGATATATGCACATAACACCACGAAGAGCAGCACAAAAGCCATAAAAAGACATGCACACACATACACAGAACACGAACAGAAGCACAAAAACACGTGCACAGAAGCACGCACGCCATGCAAATCCAAAACGTCTCTCACAAAGAGCACGGCGGCCCAAGGGGCGGCCATCACAAAGGAGAACGCGTTCACTGCGAGCGGCGAGCTGCGGATACCGCGGATGAATACGCACAAAGGGAAAAGAGGGAATCGGGAAACGGACGGAAGAAAAATAGCGCTGCTCTGCGTCGAGGCGAAACGAGGAGAAATACGCCTGTTTTCCAAAAATCCGTCGCGGCGCCGACGTTTTCGGATTCGCCTACGACGACTGATAAAACATTTGTACCCTTCTCGACGCACGCGAGCGCGGCGAAATGATTAAAAATGAAGTTGGGACGCACCGCTGCCTCCTTTTATTTCCCCAAACCAAATCCCCAAATCTCCAAAGTGCTACGGCGGCGAGGGCGTAGCGACGAGCAGACGGATCTGGTGGGATCAACCGGGTAAACGGCAAGACGCGCTCGCGGCGCGTAGTGAGTTTGAAATCCGGAAGGGTTACACGCGGCGCTGTTGACGGTAGAGCTTATTTTGTCGCGACATCAACAAAGACGAGCAATTTAAGGATTTTGAAACCGGAGGTCCAAATATATTCCAAAAGTCTGTCTCCGTCAAAATGCTTCATACAACTTCGCAGGACATAAAGAACAAACAACCTTTCAATCTCCAAATTTACAAATAAACACATGCACGCACGACTAGCACGACCGACGCCGACACAAGCGGTTTTTAAACAGTTACAAGCGACTTAAAAACCGGTTGTGTCGGAGTCGGTCGTAAAGTGTGAATGCGTTTGCAATTGGGACCGGGCTCTTGCGATTTCTTACGACGGGAATACCTAGAGAGCCTCAAGAGTGTGTACAACTCTAACCATGATGCAGAGCGTTTGAAATTTAATGGCGGCGTTAGAGAAGGCGGAATATTGCCTTTTTCGCGTTTAAAACATACTTATCCTATCAAAAAAGAAATGGTATCTAAAGAGAAGTGTTATTTTATTCTTCGCGTAAAATATGCAAGCATGCCCGGGAGTTACGTTGAAAAAACCACCCGTGGCCCCCTGGACCCACAGCAAAAAATTTCAATTTAATGGCGCCTATAAATACGTATTGCCTGCCAGTAGTTGTCCACACTCTTGCTTGAGGCTCTCTAAGATTACCCTAGCAGGTTGGCGCCACCTATATCAGGTGGCCCTGGAGACGGTGCATTTAACTAGAACGAAGGTTTTGCGGTATCTCCGAGAACAAATGTACGTACTGTCTACAAATAACATTGCCAACGGTTTTTCAACCCCCCCCCCCCCCCTTTCCAAAAAAGAAAAACACACACACAAGAACGATGCGCGAAAAAAAAAAGAATACACAGAAAGTGTCATTTTTTTTTTTCCAATACATTACTGGAGCAAGTCAGCTGCCCTCCGACGCGAATCACGGTCGCCCGACTTTGAAGGGCAACGCAGCTCGAGGTTCAGATCGAAACAAACAGACGATCACACCCGAAATACCACAAGGTTTAATACTATAAATGAAGTCAAATGGCTACCGAAACAGATATAAAAAAAAAAAAAGAAACAGTTACGCCGATGCCGAATCCAAACGCGGCAAAAGTTTCCTACTTCTTCCTAAACCATCGACGATGGGATGGTGCTTGCTAAACGCACGCGCGCTGAGAAGTCAAGCTTCCGAGGATCGTGCACATGGGCCAATATCGTACGCACCTGAACCACTAAAAAAAGCTACGCGTCAAGCATAACGATACCTTAACCAGCTCCTTGCTCAAGATAAAGGCCCGTTCACACTCTTGCGACCGAGTACGACTGAGAGAGACGAGATCTCTTACAACTTCTTAAATGTTTCTAGAATGAGGGAGCACACTGACATTGTGGCGCCATCTATGCGGTGACCCTAGAACTGCATTTCACAAAAGCGAAGGTTTTGCGGGATTTCCGAGGTCCAATGTGCGTAATACCCATAGAAAGGCTCGTTTATAACATTGACAAAAGTTCTTCGAGCCAAAAAAAAAAAAAAGGATATTGCGCGAGAAATAAAAAAAAAAAAAAAAATATGCCGGACCGCCGAGTTTACACTGCTTCCCAATAGATGGCGCCAGTGTGTTCTCTGGTTTAAAAAGTTTTAAGGAACCCAGGTTTAAGAGGTCGCAAGCAGTCGCAAGAGTGTGAACGGGCCTTAATGGTTATAAGGGTATAAAACGGCTCGCGAAAAGAGCCGAACGATACCACGCCCGAGTTCTCGCTGACGACGCCGTAACTGTATCGCCAACGTGGCCAACTTTCTAGACCAATCCGTAAAAAAAAAAAGAAAAGTATACTTTTTGAGGAAATATTGAAATTCCAATTGACACGCGTTCTGCGATACCCAGGAAATTACACTCCTCGGGGAACACTACGATTCTTTTTGTCAAGAAAAGCGGAAATAGTGAATTTTGTAAATCTGGCCCATAAAAAAGTTGTGGAGCCGCGGAATTAAAACCTACCCGCGTCCAAAAGTTTACTTACTAGGTATTGTCATTTTGTGACTCTCGCCGAACATATTCCCGGGGAACACTGCGATGTTTGTTGTTGTTGCGTGGAAATTTTTCTCGTGCGCCGAGGCGTTGATGTCCCAGAAAGTTGGGAAGGCATGCACCCGCTAAAATGGCTGCCCCCCCCCCCCCCCCCCCCCCCCGAGATTCGATGAGTGGAGTGTCAATATTCTAAGCGTGGCTTACTTGGCACAAGTACAAAGTGTGCACCGAAAATGACGTCCACGCCGTTGTTGCCACAGGTGAATGTTATCATCCCAAGTTCCAGAGTCGCTAATTTCGGCTGCATCCCTAAAATCTCCCGACTCAAAGTTGGCGACACATCCCGTAATTCAGGGACGCTATAACACCGCTCAAAAAGCAGCCGTACCCCCCCCCCCCCCCCCCCCCCGCTCAAAAAAAAAAATAAATTAACCGTTCGAAAGCTTAGCGGAGAAGTCCTTTTAATTAAACGTCTAAGCCCGCAGTATGACGAAGTAATTAATTTCGAGAGTAGGCTAATTGCGTGCGCCCCTTAAAACAACCGCATCGTTCTGCAATGAAACTTTCCCAATAAACCAGACGTATCGCGAAAAAAAAAATCTTGCCAACGAAGCGTATTTTCGACGAAGTATGAGTGATGCGTCAACAGCCCCACCAATGTAAACATTATGCGCAAACACATTTCATCCCCTATCCGCCAAAGGCCTATATCCCGATCCGGACCGATCCAACCCGGCAACCACAACGCAGCATCGGGAAAACGGGGAAAATTCTCTCCTCCCCCGAGGAACTCGCTCTCCCTATTCGCGCCCCTAGCAACGGTTGCCAGGGCAACGAGCGGCGCCGGTGACGCCGCCGCCCTTGCCCATCCCCGGGCCTCGCCATGGAAACCGAGTTCAATTTTTAATGGCGTCTACATCGTCTGGACTCACTCCCAGCGCAATGCGGGCACGTGCGGGGCGACGACGACTGAAGCGAACCTTATTAGATCAACTCAAGTGGTGCAACTTCCGTTCTGGAGGAGGTTTGCGTCCCTCCTGAGAGAGGCCGCACGCTCCGCATTAAAGCGCATTGGCTAGGTGGCGTAAGCTACCGCCCGAATCAAAGGGCTCAGCAGGATTCACCCATCTATCCATTCATCCAGCAGCTGTCATCATCGCCAACTACCGTTAATTTCATGTACTGACTCGCTAGGAGCCCTTTTTCAATATAGCATTACACAAGAAATGGCACATGTAACAATGCGAAATAATAACCAACAACAAAAGCGCAAAAAATAAGACACTCACTCCGGCGAGTAAACCTAAACAAAAGAGTAAGGTGCAGGGCGAAAGACGGTTAATTTTCATTGACATCACTTTACGGCGTGTTTCTGTAGAAAATCAACGCGCCTTTCAAATGCTCGGCTCCTTTCGTACGCAACACGCTTGCGGAAGATTCACCGAGTCGTCCCTGGTTCCCAAGAAAGAAAACTGCGTTTCCATACCCATTTGTTTTAATTTTTTTTTTACATTTGTCGAGAGAAGACGCAAGCGGACGAAAATATCATAAATTGCCAGTAGCGCCACCGCTGCAAGAAGGCTTCAAAAACTGGCCTGGCAACTGTGTGTGAGCAAACGCCGTTTGGGGCAGCGGTCTGGGAACCGTGAGCCCGCCTCAGCAAAGGCTACAGGCACTCAGAGGCCGTGCTCCCTAACGTGGTATTAGCCCCGAGAAGTTTGCGTGGCGCCCCCTTACGGCGAACCGGGGTGACGTCACGGGGAGGACAAAATTTTTGCCTGACTCGCTCCGCTCGCCCTGTGGAGGCTGGGAGGACGTTAGCTTTCAGCGCGCTCGTTTCTATTGAATTTTTTTGCGCGTTTTTTGTAGGAAGTGTAAATTTTCATATGTGACTTTAATGTGGTATGACCTGTAGCTGCAGGCGAATCTTCAACCAACATTGCATTCATGGTTGACAGGGCAGGCAACGCATGAATCGCGGCTGGTATATGAAAATGAAGGAATATGGTTACAATTTCAGAAGCATCACTTTAAATTTGCATCTCACACAATGAATACTACTGATGGTCTGAATGAACAGGTAAGTTATGTATACTATTTCGGTTTTTTTTTTTTTTTTTGTATCTCTATTTTTAAACAAAAACGCCGAAGCCGAAAAGCTGCATGCTGCTCGCGCAACATGTTAAATGTAGTCTGGGCCACGGAGAGAGAATCACAAGTGAGAAAGTCGAAGTACAGAGATAAAGTAAGGAAAGAACGAACACGGGCATATACAGTTATTTGTTTATATCTGTTTATATTCCTCGCATTTGGCCTTTGGTGTCTAGCCCGTTATTAGTCCCTTAGGCTCTAAAATGGAGATTTTAGCTAAATCAAATTGTCCTGAAGCTAAAATACCAGAAGCTTTAATCACGTAAGCTGCCACCCTTCACAGGTTTCACATTTTCTGCTATTAGTGCAGCATCTACCACTGGACAGCCGTTCGAATACTCGCTGTTCCTCCTGTTGTCCTCTGTTGTCAGAGAGTCCAGCTAAAGGGAGTTTAGAGGCTGAGGAAGCTTTTGGGCACCTGCAGCAGTGTCTCCTTTAAAATGACAATTCATACTAAACCGTGTTTTTCCCGAACACACAAGGCTGGAATAAAAGAACAATGCCAGGAAAAAGTATAAACATTCCAAAGTACGGTACCATTGCTGCGCATATTTTAGGCAGTTCAATACATCTCATACAAGCAACTGAGGGCAATCCGGCCGTTTTTCCTGCTACCGCACAAACACATGTCCAGTAATTGTGCGTGTTCTCAAAAAAAAAATGCTTGCATACGTTTACAAACTATAGCATTAATCCACGAAGAAGCTACATTGATGCAAAGCAACCTTGTTCCACGAGCACTCCGAAAGGCCTTCAGACGAACCAGCACAGAGTGGCACCCGCAGAGTCGGGTTCGCGAGCTAATTGGCCGACCGCCCAAAGGCCTTTGATATGAATACAATGAAAGGCCCGCGAAGCGGGATGTAATATTTATTTTAAATCACGAACATGCAAGGAATAGAATTCCAGCGTCTGAAATACGCCGCCGCTTCACCGACCCCTTGCACGATTGCCTCGTGCCGTGTGGACCGACCGGGAGGTTCATTGGCGGAATTGCCTATGCCGTTAGCTTTCGGGATTTTCAACCCAATTATAAAGGTCAAAGTAACAAGCACGCTTATAGAAGGTACGGTAGCACGTCGGGATCGGCCTAACCTAGCGTTTTGTACACCGGGTAAACAAGGTCCCGCTGCTCGAGGTACTTGCGGCACACTACGGCCGAACCAGGAAACCGGTGCTGCGAAGCGAGCCGGATGCGAGATCTCGAAGCAGAGTCCTTCCCCTGACGTCACAGTACACCTCACCCATTCGGGGTGGGGCGACCGCAGCGACGCTTGTGGTCGCTCTCGGGACTAATATGGGAAGTTCCATAAGTGAGTAGATGTAATAACACCGAATGCAGCACAAAGCACGCGCCGCGACATCCACCGGAGGCCGGGTAAATTAAATAAAATATGGCGGTCCCGAGGAACGCGCTCGCGCCGACCACGCCGAGCGAGGGGCTTCGCCACCGCTGCTTCCAACGTGAAATGTTCATGCGGTTGGCAACACTGCACCGCCTCCCGCCGCCGCCGAAACCAGACGACCAACGCAATATGCGGGCCAGGCGACGTGCCTGCGAGATTAAATATGTAGCTTAGAAGGCGGCCGTTTGTTTTATTCATATATGGTGGCGCCTTAAAAGGGTTTGCGACAACAGCGATGCTGGAATATTTACCGAGTACATATATACGACTCCATAAGCTATACTCTGTTTCGCTGTGGAGAATGCGGTCCCCGTGACCCAATAAGGCCTCGTACCGTCACAGCAACAGCACCGTCCGCCTCAAAAAGTAGTTCTAACTTCTAGGCATCGTTTTATTTTAACGGCAATTGAAGTCGCGCGGCTGCATCTCTATCGACACTATACGCTACACGACAAGGAAGAAAGACGACGACATGTTACTTTTCAACGATACTGAATTCGGATCAAGCCTTTTCCGATAACAACGTGGCTTTCGAACGATGTTTGAACAATCACAGCCCTGGAATGGATCACTTCCGCTCAAAACATCGTCTTGGCATTAGCACCCGCCACAGATTCGCGGGTAAATTGAGCGTATGGTTGTGCCATGAGCTGTTCCCGAAGAGCTCGCTAGTCTAGCGGACGGCAATGTTGCGGCGGTGGATGTTCATCCGAAGTTGGTTGGTTTCGCAGCAAACGACTCTTTACCAACAGACGACAGCCGGTTCCTCCGGGCCTCGCATTCGGCGCAGGGACACAAACGCTCCCGTGACGTGTTGCCAGGGACCTCGCTCTGACAGTCGCGGGGGGGCCGTAGCCCCCAGAGTTCGCCAAGTTATCGTGAAACGGAGCATAGTCTGGCCACTATGGATGCAAAAATGCTACGTCTGAGCGCCACTCTGGTAACTGCGGGCACGAATTAGTACGGCTCGACTATCAGATGATTTACAGACTCCGGAAGCAAGACAGCGGCGTATATAATGCTGTATATATGTATATAAATGACTGGAAATAAAACGAGCAACTATGTTTTGAGACTGTTTGTTCGCTTTCCCTTCGTATTTCCGTCGTCTCCGGGGTTTTTCGGCACGACCGCTCACCAGCTCGCCCGCGAAATCAGCCTTATTTCGGAGAAGTGTCGTCGACCTTTAACGAAACGAATCGATGAAAGCGCCTAATGGAGTAGAACCCGTTAACCAACTTCCCCCGACTCGCGCAACGCTTCGTCCACGGATTCCTCCAAATCTCCCTACACTCACAACGTTCGCGTTTAACTTCCAAAATATTTCCCCGTCTCCTCGTGACGGACTACAGGTCCCGTAAGTTCCCGACAACACAATTTTATTAGTATTATCATCACTATTCTTAATTTTATTATAACTATACTTATTATTATTATTATTTTCGTCGTTGTTTGTTATATGCAGACAGACCAGTGTAGTAGATCACAATATGTTTATACGAATTCGAATCTGGACGAGTATTTCTTAATCTCAGAGAGAACGACACCACTAAAGTACGGCATAATAAACAAAAGAAAGACCGAAAAAGAGTCGAGATCAGACCGAGCGGAACGCGAGCCCAAAATGTCGTGCGATGACCGCGCGCGGAAAGACAAAAGAAAAACAATAAAGAAGGAACACAAGCATGGTTACAGTCGTTTCACGTTTTCGCCTGGTCTGTTGTTCTCGTTCCTCTCTCTCTCTGTCGCGCCCTTTCCACTCTCGCGTCCTCTCGCCCGGAACACGAGAGCTACGGCGACCCGTCGCACATCGTGGCTATTAATCAAGGGGAGTGTCTACATCCACGCGCGGGGATGTAGCCACGTCGGGAGGAGATAAGGCTCCATCCACGCACTACGTCACTTCCGGCGCACTTCGATCAACTTCCGGTCTAGCCTCCCATTGTTTTTCCATCTGCTCGGCGGCCATTGCACCTTGCGTTCCTGATGTTTGCGGACTACTGTCTACTGCGCCTGTCTGGTGTTCCGCAAGCGGGTTTGACTTTCTCTGAAGCGTTTTCTTTTTTTCTTTTTTTTTTTCCTGTTTTCTTGGACAAGGGGTTTGGCCGTTTGAGTATTAGCACGGTCGCGCTTCTGATCTGCCTCAAGTTTTGGTTGCCGGGGGTTCGACGGTGAAATAGTTGTCCTAGTATTTCCCCTCGAATAACCGGGTGGCTGTCGAAGTGCGGGCGTTTAGTGGCATTAGGATCGAGGCTCTGTTTTTCAAGGTGTCTGACGCCCTGCTCGATTTTGGCAGAAACAACACCAGCGTTTGTGCCAGCGAGTACGTTGACAAGTATCGTCGGCTGGCCGCTCAGATCTTGGAACGCAATCGACGATGCAGATCGCCTTTTCTTCCGTCTTTCCGAGGCGGGAGAACAGATTCTCTTCGATGGAGTGTCAGCGTAGTCAGAGTGCCGAGATCCAGGCGTTGCATGATCAGCACAGAGACGTGAACTGGCTCCTGCAAGGAGTTCTGCCGCAAGGAGGGCTTCGTGTTTATCGGTGATCTCGTGAACGAGTGGCATCGGTGCATCGGCTACTGTTTTATTTGTCATGAAATAAACTGTTTCTGGAATCTTTTACCCAGTTTTCTCGATTGAATGCTCTCAGTATGTTTGTTATTAATGGGTCTAATGCACGTTTTCCCTTTTCTCACCATCTTTGTGATTGCGAGCGTGCGCGCAAGTCAAGAACGTACGGAGCGGTGGGCAAGTACTTGTCCCCTTCGATACACATAAGCTCACATTAAAACGCTTCGAACCAAGCCAACCATACACACGACGAAGACCCTCCGCCTCGCCTCAGCAGCGATGCACACATGGGCGAAGGCCCCGGAGGCCGCACCCGCACAGCCCGCACGCACGGATGGCACGCACGCCGCCCACACGTCTGTGTGACTCCTGGACATCATAGCTCTAAAGATATATATTGGTACTATTTTTATGATGCATGATATTTGCTGTTAGTCTTAGGATACAGTAAACAATTGATGAATTCTCTAAAAATTTGTAAGGTCACGTGACATATTAATTTTAAAACAACAATCAAATGTAACCTCTTTATTTTTATATCCTATATTTACTTATAAGAAAGCATAACATGTACATGAAAACAAATTATCTCCTTAGATTATAAGTCACGTGACCTTTTGCGTGGATGGAGCCGTATCTCCTCCCGACTTGGCTACGTCCCCGCGCGTGGATGTAGCCTCGGCCATTAATCAAGTCACCCATCGGCGGGGAGGTTGCCCGCCCACGAGAAGTCGAAGAAACCCACCGAACGCCGTACTGCGTTTTACCTTTCGATAGTGCGCGACGAACGCTAAGGGTCACTCTAGCCAATCCAGTGACTGTGGATTGGCTTCGGTAGCTCGTATCGACCTCTGGAAAGAAGAAACTAACCGGCCGACTATAATCCGTCTAAAGCCGAGACAGGGCGCAGCCAATCCAGCGCCGAAGGGGTGTCACGTGGCACCCTCTCGGGGATCAGAATCAGAATCAGTTTATTTTTGTCACAGCGCTTTTACCCGCATGCGCCAAGGGGGGCCACGATCAAAGATCAATATGAATCATTATGATCCATGATGAGGTCTCTACGTGAGTTAAATCGAAGGCACCGACCTCTCGTCATTACACTTATCATAAGTGTAATGACTTATCATAAGTGGAATGACGTCATAAGTGTGTTCAAGATGAGACATCCTGCCTTGCAGCACATTGGCGAAGAATCTTTTGGGTGAATCTCTACATACGCCGTCGATGGATACAGCTCTTAGTACAACTATATGGGTCAAGGCGCTATTTACAAACAAGTCTGCGTTTGGCAATAATGAAGCGGCGAAAATCAGATTCCCACAAGGCATCGCCATATAATCCATCATTTGCGACTTTTTTATACATATATAAAATCTATAAGAACATTGTACTTCGTCACAAATCAATAAATCCAGCATCCTACATTTCTTCTCGCATTGGTCATAGTAAAAAGCGTCGGTTTGAAAACGTCGTCTTTTCAGTAGTCTCTGAGGCCCCAAAACGTCGAATGATTGGAACCGCCGTCCCGCTTCGATGCCTAATATCACTCATATTGTTTTGTTTAAGAAATAATCTAATGTTTATTACCGTTTTATTTTTTTTTTCCCCATCTCATTCCTTTTTTTAACGCACTATTGCCTCGAGGGTACTCTAAATAAATTAATAAATAAGAGTCCGGCCACAGCGATGCAGTCAGTCAAGGCGCGACAAAAAGTGCATCGTCACGGCCCTCATTTGTGCGTGATTGGTTTAGCCAGCGATCGCCAGCCCCGCTTCGCTAGTTCGCATCTTCTCCGCTACGTGGCGTCGCCTCCTTTTGAGTTGCGACTCCTCGGACTGCGTGCTTGCCCGCTGGTTGGCACGACAGAGCATTCTACAACAGATCGTTTGCGCTACGCCGATTTGAGTCTTTCTACGCAGTGAACCATTTCCTCGTTCATTTAGCCATTTAAGGATGTCACACAATAACCCTCATGGCATATGTGGATTCTTGTTTTGTTCGGCATTTTCACGTACAGTTAGAATGCTTAGACGGCAGAATGTTTGGTGCGCTTTTCGTGTGTGTCCGTGTTATGGCGTACACCAGAAAAGCCCGTAACTGTCTGGAAACACCGATAAACAAACAAACAAACAAACGCTTTACTCGCTCCCATCTCGTACTGTGCGCTACACAAACTGTTCCGCTTACAATTTTTTTTTTTTTTTTAATCTTTTAGTTGTCGGCGTTAGCGGTACTCGGGTACCAGTCTACTACCCTTTCCTCAGTCCCCTGACGGACGTCACAGCTCGTTATCTTCTTAATTAATTTAGCCGAGGGAGAGAAGGACGCAGCCTCCCCTCCCCCTCCCAACCGGCCTGTCTGCCACGTGGCGTTGTCCAATGCCCATCGACCAATCAGAAGCCAGCGTGACCGGACGGCCGAAGGGCGAGGAGAGGGGGTCGTTGAGAGCGAGGAGGAAAGAAAGGAGAGGGAGAGTAGATAGAGGGCGTCCTCCGCTCACGAGCCAACGGGGGCTGTTTTGCTTCGGTGCCTATTTATTTATCGGTAATTCATTAGAAGGGAACACCCGGAGGAAAACGGGCGCATACCACCGGGTCCCAGATCAACGGCCACGCCGACATCGGTTGTGTTATTTATTGTTTTGTTTTTTTCCTATATTTTTGCTTTACGTCTTATCTCGTTCGCTTCGATTCACGCCGGGCGTCGCGTCGGTCGCTGGTTAATGTTCCTGAGAGAGGGCCCTCGCTTGGCCTTTTAGCGAAGGTTAGGCTTGCCTCGACGAGTTTCGGGTCTATCGCCGTCATCGGGGATCCCGGTTGCGATGAATATTAAGGGTGACGGGCTTCGTCTACTAAACGATTTAATTTTGACCCATAAGGTGGTTGGGCCGAGTGTGTAATTAGGGAAAAAAAAAGATTTAAAATAAAACGTAACGCGAAAGTAACAAATCATTTCCCCGCTAAATTTAGAGGGAAAATGAAATCGGTGTATAATTACACCCCATTTTAGGTTTTCCCGCTAAATTTAAAGAGGGAATGCAGTCAGAATATATATATATATACATACACACACCGATCTAGTTTCTCCCGCCAAATTTAGCGGGAAACGTTTCCGCGCTAAACCTGGCGGGAAAGTTGAGCGTAAAACAATTCCACCTCGCAATCTGTGCCCCTCTGCTCTATCATAGGGATCAGGCAATCCTGGAATTAGTCCCTTCGGTGTCTGTACAGGTTAAAATAAACACTGCGTTCATAAAGCGTGAAAAAAAAAAAAATCAATTGCGGCAATTTGTAGTGTTCCCTACAGGTGGCGCCTATGACGAATCTCAGTACCGTCACAGAATTACGTCACGGGACGCCTCACAGGCACCGTGTTACCAGGCACACTATGAGATCGCAGCGCCACCTATAACTAAAGGAGGCCGGAAGCGAACGCAGCACTAACCAGCTACGACTTGTCGCTCTCTTAGGCAGCAAATTAACGACACAAAAGAGTTAGAACACTTTCTAACACCGGTTTCGCGAGGTTTTATGGCGTAAGAAGTCAAGACCGTCGAAGAACAGAAAGTCACACTGTGCAAATTTGAGGCAACTCGAAAACCGCGAAAGAAAAAAAAAAGAAAAAATTTAGACGATATGTGTATATGTCTTGTGTTAATTTTTGCCTCGAACTACGGCAGTAATTCACCAGCTTGCCCGGGTTTTTACTCTCCCAACATAAAGACTATTAAGTTAGGATTTTAAGAAAGTAATAATAATAAAAAAGTAAACGGAATAGAAACGACGAGCAAGACTGGCTTAGTTGTTTGGCGAGAGAAAGAAGCCATACGTTCTAGTTTTTTCAAAAGTTAAGATAAAGAAAAGGGTCAAACTGAAGCTCAGTGAAAGAGGCACGGAAACCCTAATGAGTCCATTAGGGTTTGCGCTAAACCAATTTAAGTTCGAGAATTGTGAAAAGCGGCTTTGTCACTTTTTTTCTTTTCTTTTTCAGAAAGACATTTACAAGATGGAATAAAAAACAACGGAAAGAAAAAAATGGGGCTTGCGAATACGTGCTCAAAAAGAAAACTCGGACTACGAGCGAAGTGGGCTTCGCCGCAAATAAACCTTTGTTGCGGTGAAGCCAACATGCAGTTCGTCTTTGCTTTTAAAAAGTTGACGTGCCACTCCTAAAGTCGTAACGACGCTTAGCACGGGCAATTCTAACTAAATAACGACGTTAAAAAAATCTTAAGGAAACACGTACGTAAACATTTGGATAGCTATTTATTTTTCTCTGATATTTTATCTTCTACTCGTTTTATTCAAGTATGTCAGTATTACTTATAAACATCAGTAGTACCAACAAAGAAAAACAACAAAATATGTATTTAAAAACCATGTGAAAATTCCGTGTTTTGTTGCACTCTCCGTGCGCACAGACTGAAAATTCCAAAAAATCCTACTCAAATAAACGTTAAGAAAAAGGTGGGCAACATTTCGATATGAATGAATTCATCCAACGAATAAACTGCAAGGATATACTGTATATATATAGAGAGAGAGAGAGAGAGTGAGAGAGAGAGAGAGGAAGACAGTAGTGAAGTCGCACTTTGAAGCGTTGTTGGTGTTTTAAAGGGACCATGAAATGATTTTAAAATCGAATTTCATCCACCGCACGTCGTAAAAGGTGTGAAAAGAAACACAAAAACACAAAAATAGGGAGCCAAAAAAAATTATTTGCTATAGAACTCTTAAAAGTAAACTGGATTCTTTTGCGCCTTCTTTCCTTCGAAAGCTCTCTGCCTTTTCACTACGATGCATCCGCGGAAACGGAGCACGTCAGCCGAATCCACGTCGCCTATTGGGTAAGAGTCTACCTCACCAGCACCGCGATCACAAACAATAAATAGCCGGCAAATGTTTCCTAAAATTTTTGTTAAATAATATTCAGATCCACATTTTGTAGCATAATTAGAGATGTGTGGCGAAAATTGCCGAATTTGATAATGCTGAGAGCCAAGCGCCATCTATCGTGTGGTAAACGAAGCAACTACTGCACGTACGCAGTAGGGCAGGGCCGACTTCAGTTACTTGGGTCGTGACGACCGACGAACGTTTATTTCCTTTGATTTCCTTCCTCTCAAAACTCTGACTGACTGAACGTTTATTTTTCTACGTGTTCTTCTCGCGCGTGCCGACTTCAAGCAGCAAGAAAAAAAGTACTTAAAACAGACCACGACGAACAAGAACGCTGGATCCACAAACACCCGAGAAGAGCGACAACGGCCACGAATCCACCGACTCCAACGAAGCGAGCTGCTCAGAATATAGGCCTAGCAGGCACTCCGACTCGGCGCAGCGTTGCTTCGTCGCAAGACCGTCTGTCTACGACCGGCTGGCGTGCTGAATGGAATATGCCCGCGCTACCCTTGTGGACCCTTCCTGTATTATAGTTTCATCGCTGACCTCAATTATAGATTAAGAGGTAAGGTCAATCTCTTCCCCTTGTTTTCCGAGGCAGTGTTGACGAAAACTCGTCGAAAAGGGAGTCTCGTCGATTCTATCTTCTTGTTTTGTGTGATTAGAGCTGAAATAAACGCCGTATGGATTACCTTCGTAACACGGTATGTACACTTTGTTATTGGTATGCCATTTTTATTCTGACAGACTGCACGTCACTGTCGAGCTATAACAGTTCGTGGGAGGTATACGTGCAATGTTGGTCCAACCTTTCTTTGCCGAGTGTCGCGTCAGTATCGAGTTGCAATCGCAAAAGATCGGTCCCGAAGCGCTTACCAACAATACCTGTTCACACTCGGAGCGTCCGCTCCGAGTGTGAACAGGTATTTACGTGGCTCTTGCTGCTGACACTCGAAGTTCAAACGTATCTTTTTTAACGTCGGCTCGCTCCTGCATCTCCGAGGCCGCGAAAAACGCCGCGGCAATTTGTTTCCATCTACGTCGCTTTGCAAACGACTGACACGGGCCGCCTTTTACCAACAATGACAGTTGGGTTGACTTCTGGAGTCTTCACCGGAAGACTCGCTGCACTTCCCAACAGGCATACCGGCGTATGGGACTAGACCCATGCTGTCGCTGTAGCTTAACATATCTCATTGAATTTCGCTCAGCTGCGATGCGGCGATGAGAGGCGCCGATTCAGAAAATACGTCGGTGACATCAGCGCAGTAAAACCTACCGGCGCACCCCAATTCGTCGCCGCTAACGCTCCCATTCTCCTACTGCCGAGAGAACTTCCGGTTCCGGAAACAGCGTACGTCACGGCTTGTTTTGCGGTCAGTTGGAGAGAAAGAAAAAGTCGATATTTCAATAATTTTTTGTGTAGAAGTTAATAAACCGAGACGAAAACGGATGGCTGTTCGGCATTCAGTGAACATTGACGGTTTAATGTAAAAGTTATCTGGAAAAAGTAAAAAGGTCATTTCATGGTCCTTTTAATGAATTTAGTATACATATGTTTCAAAATACAAAACCAAATAAAGACAAAAACAAAAAGACTACAAAAATACAAAAAAAAAAAGAAAAAGAAACAGAAACTAGAGTGTAGGGAAACCATACGCTATTCCCAAGTTTCGGAGCGATTACTCGTTAAAGACGTCCTTTTACTACCGATGCAATAAAATGGGCTCGGAGGAGCGCGATGTGCAATCAACGGAGCACCATCGAAGACATTAGCGCCCAAAGAGAATCACTTTCCCGAGACTGGATCCGGCCAAAGGGCGTGAGAACGGTGCGGATTTAACGACACCTTACCGAGGTTCCAACCGTGTAATGCCTTGTCCCGCTCTTCCAAGAACATGGTCGCTGGCTTATAGTTAACACTAGGTAGACGAACGGCTAGCAAACACTGTTCGCCAACAGGTCGATCTCTTAGCACTCATCCAAAAAGAAAACGTGCCTTGCCATGGAACCTTCTGCATGCCTTTCTATTCAGCATCAGTGACCGGTGATCGCTTTCAATCAAATAATTCGGAATATTTTTTAATGTATTTTCTTTTTCATTTAATGTCAGATGTTTCCATCTTCATCATCACTTACATGTTGATTATCACGCTCCCATGTTCATATTACGTGTCGTATTTTATCAATCAATGTTTTATATCTATGAATCCTCCTGTAAAGAAACTTGTAAGCGGAGCAATAAGAAAAACAATAAAAGGAATAGTATATAAAAGTAAAAATGTACCCTGACCGACACGAAACGACGTCAAGTGCAACGTGGTCTTCACTGAAAGCGTTCTTGAATGCTCATGCTCAGAACGGGTTCTCACGAACACTGTACAAAAACAAAAACGAAACCAAAAACAAGTCCTTGAAACTCGCTTGGCACTCTTGATCCAGTTTTTCTGTGTTAATTTTTTTTTTTTAAATATTTTGAGACATGAACGTAATGTAAAAGCACCAACTAACCATGATAAAAATGAAGAAGAGAAAGAATACACCCGAACACACCGAATAACTCTTTAGCCTCGTGAAGACAAATGGCAAGACTAAAAGAACTATTTTGTATCGCCAACGAAATGACGAAGATTGATCCTCACTTGTACCTGCGGCCTTCAACATCACGCTCCCAGGGGACCACTAACATCAAGGCGATTGCCCCTTACTAATATAAAAATGATGTTTTCAAGTTCCCTTTTCTCTTCTTTTTTTTTTTTTAGAACAAATATTGAACGGAATGCTCTGCCCAACGAAGCTGTCAGCTGCCATGATCTTAACTCATTCGAGTTGGTATTATGCGAGTGTTTGCCTGACTAGCATATTACTGGAAACTTCCCATGTCGAATGTGCATTTAAAAGATGCAGAGGGGGCAACTACCACGCCTGTGCTGCTGTAGTGATTCGTCCGAGTGCTGGAATGTACTTGCTATGCTCGTACAAACTTTTGTTTCTCTCCGGCGTTGACCGCAAGGTTCGCAGTATCGTAAATAAATAACAATAAATAAATTTAAAAGAAAGTGAAAGCCGTTTACAAATCCCTGTAACGCCGAATTGGAGCGCAGCTCTTGAGGAGGAGGAGTGAAGGGTACTGAGGGGAGGGTAGACCCCTCCTCCTCCTCCTCCCCTCATTGTTTAATATGCTCCGGGGGGGGGGGGGGTCACGTGACCTCGGGCGGGGGGGGGGTGTCACGTGACCTCGGGGAGGCGTGACCTTGGGGGTCACGTGGGGTCACCTTGGGGGTGAAGTGACCTTGGGAGGGGTGACGTGACCTCAGGGGGTCGCGTGACCTTGGGGGGTCACGTGACCTTGGGGAGGGGACCACGTGACCTCAGGGGTCAGGTGACCTTGGGATGACTTTGGTTACGCCAACGGCGACGCCGCTCAAGCCGGAAACGGGCGCCTAAGAGCTGCGCTCTAAAATTGCGGGTAAAAACACACACACGTAAAGAATAAGGTATTAATTTAAGGGATATAGCGTTTCCCCGCGGCATTTGGCGGCAGAATCTGAATTGGTATATAATTGTGCACCAGATCAATTTCCGAAGGTGTGTTGTGGACAGCCAAGGGTGCAGCGTTGAGGCAGACTGAGGAGGAGGAGGAGAAGGAAACTTTATTGGCTTTCCGGGATGAGGTATTGGGGGTGGTGGAGGCCCACAGGGCCACCACGACCGCCAAGGCCCGGGAGGTAGTCAGGACTTGGCCTGACTCCTCCGGGTCGCGCAACATCTGCTCCCAAAGGTGAGGGAAGGAAAGAGGGGGGGGGGGGGGGGGAGAGGGGGGAGGGGCTAGCAGACAGAGAGGGCGCCGAGCTCGAAGAAACGTCCGAAGAGCTTTATCGAAAATCCCCCTCTCCAATAAATAAATAAATAAATAAATATATATACATATATATATAGCGGAGCTGTGCTATGTGCCGCCATCTATAAGCGATGGCGGCAACCAGACAACCGGTAAGGCGGTTGTCTGGTTGACACCGTCGGTCATATATGGCGGTAGCTGTCCAGAGGGCTGCGTCGAGATTTATTTGTCCCCGGACACGAAACTGGAGAAGCTAAGCCTTAACAGCTCCGTTGTAAAAGTATCGCATTACATCGTCGTTGTCGGCAAGCAGAGTGAAAACGCCGTTGTTTATGATGGACAAGTACGTAGCAATACGTTCGCTCGTGCTTTTCGCGGGCATTTTTTTTTTTTTTTTTTTTTACGACCAGCCATTAGGATTGCGACATCGGACAGTCTAACACTCCGGCCTTCCTGGTGTCGTTTGTAGCCACTTTCGGAACACTTTTGATGCACGGGCGAAACACGGCGCTATAAACACACCAGTGAGAGGCGTTCCAAACACCGCATAGAATGGAGGGGTATTCCCTGTACGCCATATTGGAGGGGGATGTTTGGAGCGTATGCTCAGAACGACCTCACATCAATAGGCTACCAGGACCGGCAGTCTTGATGGTGTGGGATGCACGCTGCAAAAAGGACTGTGGAAGCCTAATTGCCATCAGCACGCGCTCAGTAGTCGCGCACACAGCTATGGCCGCCAGTCCATGCTGCCCAACTTTGTACTAAAAGCGTGGCAGTTTGTGTTCGTCCTTTCGGCAGTGTTTTCACAAAAGAGGGCAGTCGGACTTTGCCTGCCCGAGCGACCTACCCGTCGATGCCAGTCTCACTAATAAAATTAGAAGTGGCGTCCACATCGTTATATTTAATCCCTCTTTTTTTATCTCCTAAATTGATGACCAGCTATCAGACAACGCTACGTTAAGCGGCGAGCTCTCATCAACCCGTTAATGTGCTAAATTATTCAGAGGGGGAGACTAATCAAATAAGTGTGCGCGCATTACAAAAAAGTAAAATTCTCTTTGACTCGTTTTTTTTATCTTTTTTTGTTTTTGCATTTTTAATTCTTGCGTTGTTAATGTGAGCACCGATCATTTATTTTAATTTCTACCGGAATTTTTAACGAGGGCTGTGGTATACGGATGCCTCCTGGCAGTTTCGTACGTAACGCGCACTTCCGGTGACGAGAGACCTCTAACACAAAAATTGATTGAAAGCGAGTTCCGCGCTGGCCTCAAGTATAAGTTTAAAAAAAGAAAGACGTTTACAATTCTCTATAACGCCGAATTAGAGCGCAGCTCTTGAGGAGGAGGAGGAGAGGGTACGGAGAGAAGGGTATGCCCTTCCCGTGACCTCCACTCGTGAAGGTTACGTGAAGGTCGTGACCTTCGTCGAGGCCTTCACGACTGACCGTGACGTCATTATGGGAAGCGTCTCATGATGCAACGCGCGGGACCCTCGTGACGTTCGGTGTGACGTCATAATGGGAAACGTTCCATAATGCAAGGCGCGGTTACGGCGACGCCGACGCCGGTCAAGCCGGAAAAGGGCGCCTAAAATCTGCGCTCTAAAAAGAAAGCAGTGTGCTATGAAACACGTAAAAAAGGTAAGCTCGGGGAATTTCGCCGTCGCCGTGTTCGTTGTGTTTTTGTTCGTTCGTTTGTTTTTTGTCTTCTCGAAGCGCAAAACACCGGTGTGACTCAGTTTGAGCGCGCATTAGCCTCGGCTAATACGCTTAGACGTCATTTCACCGCCCGAGTCGCGCGCAGCGCGAGCTTCGCATGCCTTTTGACAATGCTTCCGCGTCTCGCGTGTGCCTTCCGCCGTGCGCAGTCAAAGCATGTCGGAAGGCGACGAGCGCGTGCTGCAGGAGGGCCGTTCGAGAGAGACGCGGCGTCCTACCGTCCTTCGTCTCGTCAGGGAGTAGTAGCGGCGAGACGTTATGGCGGCGCCCACCTACTTCCCTCTCGTGACGTCATTACCATGCGAACAACAAGTTGGGTGGTGTTTGTAAGGAGCATGGTGGAAGCTTGAAATCATAGCGCTCTGAGACCAACGCTGCCAACACCGCCGAAATTGAAGTTCTTCCATTCCTTTTATTTCCGTCGAAGAGAAATCCTTTCGTGACACCCTAGTCAGCACGGCGCCAATCGGGGAAGGCCAATCACAGCGACGCTTTCAATCACGTACGTCGCCAAGAGGGGAGAAAAAGAAATGCGCGGTCACATCTTCAAAAGACAGAGTTCAAACTATGAGCAGATGCCACCAGAAACGCAGCAAGAAAAACGAGAGAAAAAAAAAACAAAAAAACTCGAATATATAAAGTTTAGTAAATTCGTGCAGAAAGGTAACATCTCAACCGAGGTTTCAAATCGTCCTTTGAAAATCTACTTCAAAGCCCATATTTCGGCATAATTAAGGTACTAGACCGCTTTAAAAAAAGGAAACAAAAAAGAACAGTGTTTTGGAAGCAGTATTTGTTTCTTTTTCTTTGTTTATTTATTGAAGAATCCAACTCGACCTGCTCATAAGTTATAATCTAAGCCTGAACACGAGCTAAAAAAAAAAAAAAAAAGAATTAAACAAAACAAAAAAATTGTGAGACCGAGACGCAGCACAAGTCTCTCTTTTCAGGCACTCCAACTCTAACAATTACGGTATATAGACCGCAATAGCGAAAGGAAACGATAAGAAATATATAGATGCATAAAAACCAAAAGTAAAAAAAAACAAAAAAACACTGCCCAATAAGTAAAAAAAAAAAAATGTCGCAGCCATTGAGGCTGAATGAATAACCCCCGGAAGAGCTATAAAGAAGGCTTTCCGGGTCGTATGGGGTAACAAAAAATAAGCGAAAGTTATTATACACTATTTCGATGCGAAAGGAGCCGAGCGGGAAAGCTTGATTGATCGAAAAGAGTTTGAACTCCGGGTCCTAACTCTCAGGGTCTCGACGTGGAGGAGCGAGCACAAACACTGGGGACATATGGGGATGCACGCGGAGTGCCCGAAAAAGGTTAAAAAGTACAAAACTGTCACACACACAAAAAAAAGAACGCTTTAAAGCAAAAAGAAAGGGTAAAAAAGGAAGCGCATCAAAAAATTTTAGGGAAGAACTTGTACGTTTCTAAAGATAAAAGGAATTGAAATCCCTACGTCTTCTTCCTCAATAGGAAAAGCTGGCTCCTATGGAGCCGGGAATAAATGTAGATTTCAAAACAAAGGACCTCCACGCGCTTGAAAGTAACCAGCGTAAACACGCGGGGAAGAACGATACGCGAACAGGCGCGGACAAATGAAAAGAGAAAAAAAAAAAAACGCAAAGCGAGGTGGAAATATAATGTGGCCGAAGACAGGCAACCTATAAACGCATGGAAAGCACGGAAAACACCGGAAGATCGGCCACCGTTTTTATTTGTTCCCTTTTATCCCTCTTCAGCGGGTGGGCGTTCATTCGGGATGTCAAGGCATACATAGAAGCACACACAGCCGACGTGTTTGTGCGTAAGGGGGAGGAGTTAAGAGACGGGGGCATACACGCCAGACACGGGTACATGTCCATACATATGCGCGCGTTCACAGATTATACGCACGTAAAATACGCGGATGGAACGAGCGTATGAGATGAAACTTGCAAAATCGACACTTAAAAATAAAATCTTCAACGAGCGTCATTGCGCTTGAAGGCGCACAGCAAACAGTGCGTATCGCACAAAATGACAAGGACCGAAGCAATCTATCGGGCACAAACAAGCGCACAGCACGCGCGTACGCACAGACAAACGCGATACAAAGACGCGTCGCGGCATCCACACAGCTTGAACTCAGACTCTAAAGGAAAACGAACAAACAAAAACAACATTCATTAGAAATAAGAATTACCGAGCTATGCAAACCAATCAGAGCGATAAGGCGCCCGCGCTTGCATCGACTAAGAACAATCGCAAACGCTGAAGTCAGGGAAGACAGTTCCCTCGATCCCCATCCCTCTTACCCTGGGCCCTCGGGCGCGCACTCCCTAAGAGTCCCGTAGATAAACAGAAAATCTCGAGAGCGTCGGCGAGGCGACAGCGATAGAAAAGACAGATGCAAACACCGGCGATGGTTCGAACCTCGGGGGCTCTAGTTCTGGGGAAAGAGGGGGCGCGGTCTTCGGGGCTTTTGGAACCAAGCGTAAACACCCAGGCTCTCCCAAAAGCGAGAAGAGCATCCCTAAAGAATTGGGGAAATAAGAAACTGTTGACTCTTCGCTCCCTGTGGCATATTTCCCAACGCCCTCTCTCTCTCTCTCTCTCTCTATCTTCGTTGTTTGCTTTTGTTACCCAGTTTTCCCGCCAGATAATAGAACCGATTCTGATGAGGAGTTGGCGCTGTAATCGTCAGCGATGCTACCCCCCCTCTCCCGTTTTTCCTTTATTTTTGCTACGTTCCCTATTTTTACCCCATCTCCCGTCATTCGATCCAATTCAAAGGCCAATCTGAACAGAGTGAAGGGGTTAAGAGCGCAACAATGGCGGCCATGGTACAACAGTGCTAACGAAACACAGCTATATATAATAACAATAACAAAAATAAACGATATGAATAATAGGCGCATAAAAATGTGGATGGAAAGGAGACGAAAAAAAAAAAGGAGATAGGAGATGACGAAAATGGAAAACAGAAGACGTGACCGCCATTCGGGAGTGGGCTAGATTTACGCGGCGTCCATCTTTGAGTTATAGGGTTCGCCGGGGTTATCAGCGGGTGAATCCTGGAACTGGATGGTTCATTTTTTACGCATTTATTTATTTATACATTTTCGTTGGAGTCTAGGGAGAGAATAAGTGCACTATAAAAAAGGTATCCATTGTTATTTCCTTCCCCGTCTTTACGACGATAGCGCTTACGCTAGTTCTGTCGACCAAGTAGCTCTTTATCTATTTTTCTTTGGGGGAAGTGTATCACACCGTTCACCGCTAAGCTGACACTGGGGTGCAAGTTGTGCCCGCTGCACCAGTCACGCCTCTCGTCTTTCGCCACACGATCACGCTTCCACCCAAACCCCCACGAGCAGATAGCGGGAAACAGGAGAATGAAAAGCAGGCGGTTTGATTGGCCCGGTAAGTGGGCAGCTTTTACCGCACTGTCAGCTTCGGGGTGAACGGACGTTAAGAGGGAGACAGACTCGGATTGGTCAAAAAAAGACGCCGGCGGAATTGCTCGGCACCCTTTCGTTCATTCGGGGCACGGACAAGACTGCTGCGAGGAGAGTCGGTCGCGATAGCGAGCTCCCTCTAGCTTTTGCGGCACTTAACGGCCGGCAGAGCCCTCGGCGCCCGCACTTCGGTTCCTTGCTGGAGAGGCCGGGAGGTGGCGCTAGCGGAAGAGAAAGGGGTTGCCTCCTATCATTCTCGAGTCGACCGGCTTGCGTTTACCGAGATCTGTATGCAGGGTATAAAGCGTGCGGAGGGGTAGGAACGGAGCCCTCCTCACGATGAACCTTTTAAGTTGATTCTGTTTTATGTGGGAACCCTCGCATTTGGCCTAGAAATGACGAAAGTCACGAAACGTGGCAAATACGTGCTGTTTTCGCTTTTTTTATTATTATTATAGTTGTATAGCAGGTGGCTGGTCAGTTTTAGCCTACGCTGCATGTTATGGACGGATCATTTTTTTATTAAAAGCTTCGAGTGCACCCGACTTCACTACGCAACCGCCGTGTATTGTGGTCCACGAGAAAGCGTCGGTACTTGGCGCGCATTTCGGATGCCGCGCTTTTGAAATAACTTTTTCGCGAAAGAAATCGAAAACGTGCGGAAACTTTAAAACGTTGTCTTAATTCTTCTCGCGTGTTTTTCGTTGCGATGCGACAGCGGGAGGAAACCAAGAAAAGGACACCCCGGTTTTTGCCTGCGACGACACCGGAATTGATGCACATCTCTCGCTGAGATCACAAAAACGTCAGGGCCATCGCAATGATCCGGATGACATCCGTTCATCGCTCTCCGGCGTTGCACTTTCAGCCACGTCAAAGGGGTCCGCCGAGCGACATGCCGTCTGCGGTCGTGCCGAACGTGACGTCATCCGTCACGTGACGTGCTCTGTTCCCACACAACCGTCGCGGGATCGGCTGCCATGGCAACGACATGCTTCGCGTGTCGCCACAACGACGAAGGAGCGGCATTCCTAACTTCCGGGCTTCGTCCAATTAAAAAGAACGAAAACAAAAGAGACGCGCCTGATTGGTCCGCCGGAAGGAAAGAGGAGGAGGGCAGAGAGGAGGAAGGCCGCATGGGCCAATCAGAGTCGAGCGTGCGAAGAGCGGGTTCGGCGACACGGAGCAATTGTCCGTTTCGTGGGGGATGAAGTAACAATCCCGTGGAGGAAAAAAAAAAATGTATTTGGGCAAACATAGGGGTATACACATATAACACCGTGAAATCAAAATGGTGCCAGTGCATGGTCGGGACGACACAAAATAGACGTAAAAAGAAAAGTCAGTGTTTTCCTCGGAAAAAATGGGGTTGGTCGTATACTTCCCGCCTCCCGGGGGCAAATTGGGCGCGCCAATTCCGGGAGATTTTTTTTTTTAGGAAAACAAGAGAGTCTTTTGTTTGAGCACGAACTTGCGGGAAGAACGAGAACTTGACAAATTGCGTTAGGCAAATTGGCTTCGGTGGGGAAAGGCGCCGACCGCCGGAAACGGACAGGCGGACGGACGGACCCCAAAGCAAATCCTATACGACGCGTGTTCGCGTTCGGTCCAAACCCAATCAGTCCGGTCTGGACAGGAGAGCGCGTGCGCGAAAAAAAAAAGTGGCGACGACAATATAGAAAGCACTCGCCGAAGTCTCGGTTGGTCCCCTAAATTGGGCGGCAACTTGCGCCACCTGTAGTCTGTCGCGAATGTAGAATAGCGGTACGAGCTCTTTCCGGAAAGCCCTCCAACCTTTTTCCCCTTTAGCAGAGCGAACGCTGGAGGGGGGGCGAGTGGAGAGGGGGAAAGCACCAATCAGAGCGAGCGGAGAGCTTTGTAGCAGGAGCTTACCCCGTTATCCCAGACCTGCCTGTAGTCTGTAGTCTGAAGTACGATATGCCACACTAAAGGGACCATGAAATGAACTTTCTGCCGGGATATATGGGAATTCTACAAATCGCATATCATTTAGTGAGCCGAAATAAATCCAGTGCACGAGCGTAGAAAACCTAAAGCCTGTTTTTCGCTACGATGATTTGAAAATATAGCGGACTTTTGCGTACCTCCTTTCCTTCGAAAGCTCGCCGCCTTTTTCGCTGTGATCCATCCGTGGTGACCATGCACATCAGCCTACCCCAGCTCACACATTGGACACAAAAACTGCCCAACTCGGGTGTATGCGCTCGTCAACAAACAATCCGTCGACGAATATTGGAATTCGCGTTCGTGGCACCAACGAGTGCAGTACGTGACCGTACTTGTCATCCCTTGAGAATGGCAAGTTCCACGGCGTGCTTGAATGGCACGGTGGAAGTTCGGAGTCATGTCCTCCGGTGCCCAAGCACGTCACGACCACGTGATTCCTCATTTCGCTTTTGAGTTGAGGATTAAAACTAAGGAGGAAGAGGTTGAAAGATCATTTCATGGTCCCTTTAACTCGTCTCAAAAAGAATGGTTGGATGGATGGAGGGACGCGTCGGTTGTAGCGTCGAAATCGAACGGTGGCTGGCACCACTCAGTCGGAGTTTTTTAATATAAGAGATAGACTCTCCCTAATGTAAAGGATGTCCAGCCGACGGAGCCCTCGAAAATTATTCGGAGCTGAATCACGCCATTACCGAGAACGGGCTCCAATTTCCCATTGAGAATATTTAAAAATCACTTATAACTTTTGAATAAGACAACTATCAGTTCTGAAACTTTGCCATATGCTTCGGTCTGCTAGGGTTACATTTAGGGGGAAACTAAACAAACCGCAATGCGTTTTCGGCAAAGAAAAAAAAAATCGAGTTACTGCTAAAAATAGGTGTCCTACGGAAGCCACATCACCCAGTGGAAACGAAAAAAAATAAAAAAATGAAGGAGAGAGAGAAGAGCCACCACTCATCTAAAAATGGATGGAGAGATAGATACGGCTGAACCCTTTTAATCGGGCGGCGGCCTACCCCACCCATAGCCCATGGTTTCTAACTTCCACAGTCAACTGATCCCTTATTTTGCAGAGCATTCGGGTTAAGCCCTTTAAACGGTATAGTGCCGCGAAATTTGATGCCGCCTGGCGGCCAATGCACCCGCTGTGAGTCATGTCGCCTTAAACTGACGTCACGAAAAAAAGTATATATATATATATATATGTATACGCGAAAGAGAAAACGACGAATAAGGAAAAGGGCGCCAAATTTCGACAAGCTCAGCCCGTTTTGATTCGAAACAAGAGCCTAGCGTGCCGTTTTCACGCCAGGTTGGTGACAAAAGTGCCGATCTTACGCGAGCAGTTTCTTGCTTTGTTAGCTTGTGTCTGCTCTTTGGGTTCTTCCGTCTTTCTCCCGGATCGCTGCCTTACGGTATTTTCAGCCGACGTTTCGTATCGCATCAGTTTCGTTTGTTTGCGGATGCTCAAGTCGGTCGCTCAGAAAATTGATCGATTTTTCTTTCGAGAAAGATTACTTTTTGGATACATAGAAGAGCAAAAAACAAAAACAACAAAGGAACACCGATATAGTTATTTCTACATTACTTCCTTAGGCGTTGAAGCCATTACCGGCCTTCTCTTTTTAGTCTTCAATATATATATATATATATATGTTGTTAACTGGCAACAGTACCGTTTGTTTTCATGCGTGACCCAACTTGGAAGACATGCCATGCATCGATACATCGGAGGCCGTCTATAGTGACGAAAGGATACCGAAAACGGGTTTCTTTTATGGATGCCCGGCAAACCTGCTCGAAATAATGATCACCTCAAACGATGACGTGACCTGAAGCTTTGTGGAGGACCCAGGAATCGAAGTCCGGGAGGAATTTGTTCAAGGTAAGCGGGAAAAGAGCGACGACCGACACAGCTTGGTTAGGGTTAAAAAAAGGGGTAGAACGCTAGTGAAGACGAAGAGAAAAACATAAAGGCGAATTCTTGTTTACTGGAGTCCAGTAAGAATTTCGTTTCGAAACATAAAAGAATATAATAATAATAATATTATTATGATTATTGTGACGAGGGCGACGAAGACGCTGGAGAAGTGGTGGGCCAGATCATCGCGCGCCACACACCGCGTGCACGGCCCGGCTTCCCTAAAATCTTGCTATCTCTTTGAGCGAATACGTCTTTGTCATTTGCTGCCGATCGCACATCGTCGTAACCTTATCATTATTATTATTAGTGGTAGTAGTAGTAGTAGTAATAGTAGTTCGGTTACTAAAGTATAGAGGGTAAAAGGTAAGCCGTGGTACCGTTTTTCCGGAATGCTGGGGATAAATGAGGAATGGGGAGTGAAAACTACAAGGTACAGGAAAAAGGTGACATGAGAGAAAACTGCGATTAACTATACTTGTATTAGATGTAAGCGGTGATCAGAAAAAAAAAATAAAAACCTTACGAAGATCGGCAAAACCGCGCAACGAACAAATGTAGTGTTGAGAATATTTATGTATATTCGGTTAGGGAAATGGAAATATCATGGTAAAAATTTTGCCACAGAACAAAGAAAAAGAAAAAAAGAAAATCCAGCGTGGCCGAAAAAAAGAATTTAGAAGGGAGCGAGGGTGCGAGATTAACTACAATGCAATGAAACTGCGGAAGAGAAATGGGGATATAACGGTACAGAATCCCCAACTGAGTTACACCGGTGGTGGAATATAAGCATATGGCAGTGAAAAAATATCGCGGAGCGATTGAAACTCTCCAGAAAAACTACATTAAGCTTAAAACGTGGTGAGTAATAGAAACAAACGTTTTAATACTTCATTGCCAGGGAAAACGATAAAAAAAGTAAGAACACGAACGTGATAAAAAAAATACGACGTTGGCACAAATTGCAGCCTCTAGACGTTTCAAAATAAGACGGGAGCTGCCGTTTTGCTGACGGCTGGGAGAGAGCATGAAAGATATGGGATTCACAAGGTGAGAGAAAGAGAGAGAGAGAGAAAGAAATGAAAAAAGGAGGAGGGAAAGGCTTGGGCAAATTAAATTACGTTTCAGCCCCCGGCTGCCTGCCTCGGGAGATTTTTATCGACTCCGCGAAAACCTGATAGGGGGGTGAAAGAAGGAGAAAGGAAGAGAGCCTTCCGTGGCGAGAGACGGTTCTGGAAAACAAGAAATATCCCTAAAAGAAGCAATAGAACAAAAAAAAAACCAGGGAAGAAACAGGGGAAAAAATACCTGTAAACAAGAAAAAATGGGGAAGAGTAATAAAATCTGAAGAAAAAAAAATAAGAAGAGCAAGAACCCAAAATAGGAAAGAACAATAAATACAACAATGAATAGGCAGAAAATGGGAAATCAGACGATGAAATAGGTCGCCCAAGGAGCTTTACAATCGAAGCAATCTGAGGGACCGTTACCCCGGCTTCCGGACCGGCTGCTTAAGAACGCCGGGAATAAAAAAAAAAAAGGAAAAGGGAGGGGGGGGAACATGGGGAAGAGGAAGTGAGAAAGGGGTGAGATTCGAGGAATAAAAAAGGGCGATGAATGAGTGGATAAGGGAGGAGAAAGACTGAGCGCGAGTTGGGGAAAAGAGGATATACTCCGCGTGACGGCGAGGGGGATGTCGAGAATAAGGTGGAACGAGGGAAGAATAAAAGGGAAAAACCGAAAGTATGGGCCTTTTTCTCCCTGCTCCTCCTAGATTCGCCTGATGCGAAGTAGGGATGAAATAGGTACGGGGGCTGTGAAGGCGAACTTGGACGGCGATTACGAGGAGAGTGGCGGAGGGGAAAGGGAAAATAAGAGGGTGTTCGGAGCAGTGAACACGGTTGATATTGTTCAGAGTGTAAAGGTATACTTGATGTTATATATTCAATGACTATATGTGCTGGAACGCGACAGTGCAATGGGTAGAAAATGTTCGCAGATTGTAAGATCACTAACGCCTTCGGTGATAACCCTCGCGTACTATTCTCTATTTTACTCATGCTACAATTACTGCGTTCTTGTATGGGGAAACACAACAGCAAGAAATATACGCTCTCCACATTCTCTTCAGAAGTGGTTTATTAATATTAGATTTAGCGTTGAACGTTATACTCACACGCAACCATTTTTCAAAACGTTTAGAATAGAACACCCCCCCCCCCCCCCCAAAAAAAAAAAAAAGAAAAGAAGAAAAATGAAATAACAAATTATGGCATCCAAGTTATGAATTGTTCTTTTCCAGATGTTTTAAATGTGACATAGATGCATGAGTACGTCCAGAAAAAAATATCATGTTTCTGTTTCTCTAGTTTTAGCCTAGGTTCTAGCCGGTGCAAGTGATATTTTGCGTGCCCTGCGTCGGTTCTTTTTGCTACATTCGCCCGATTACTACCGTGACGAGTGCTCTGTGTCGTTTTTTCTTCTTTTTTTTTTTCATGTTAGCCAGTGTGCTTTTAATTTCGGTGTGAGTGTTCTTTCAAATTCCAGTACTCTGTATAATATTTTTTTTCCTCCGTCGCGGGTGCGGAGGAGAAAGTTAGTGAAGCGACAGCAGTCTACTCCTTTTCTCTCTCTCTCTCTTTCTCTCTCCACTGGAGGGAAACAATAAAGTCGAAAGTAGAAAGATAATGGGGAAGACGAAGAAACAAGGTGAATGTCCCGGAGAGAGCAGACGGCCGGAGTGCGGAAGGGGAAGAGGGAAGGAATGTGGATAGCGCGCGAAGGACCGAACAGGAAGTGTCAAAAGAGGGAATAGGGAAAAATAGTGGCAGGGCCGACTGGTGACGCACCAGGTTAGGGTGAAAGCACACATTCCGCCCTTTCCACTAAGCACAGCGAACGCTGGAGAGGAGGCGAATCCCGGAGTTCACTCTGCTAAGCGGAAAAGGTGGAGGGCTTCACGAAAGGATCTTGGCCTGCTTTTCTTTACTTGCAACAAGGTATAGGAAGGAATAGTAACAAGAAATCAAATAAGCAACTCCCCCTTTCCCTCTTCTGGGGCCCGATGTACAAAATATAGAGTTATAGGGGGGGAAAGGATATTCGGGAATATGACTACGAGGAATCGATAGAGTGACATCGGCTACGGTGGCTTTTAAAATAAGACGTGGAGCAAGTAGGGAACAGTGAAAATCAAGACGATAAGAACCTACAGCAAAATATGAGACAAACATCTGGGGAATCGAGGAATTCGGGACGGAAAGAGGATGGGGAATGGGGAAGACATAAAAGGCGCGCGAGAAACCTGCCGACACTGGTAAAGTGATTTTTGGTCTGTCTTTATTAACATGGAGTGAATGAAAGAAAAAAGAAAAGGAAGGCAGAGAGAGAGAGAGAAAGCGAAAGTAAAAGGGAGATTGCAGGAATCCTGACAGTTCGGCCGGGCTTATTTGACGGAGTGAGACAGGAGCTTTTCTAACTCAGACAGAATGAAGCGAAGAAAAGCAGGCGGGTTGAACAAGAAAGCCCGACAACGAGAGGTGGGTAAGTGTATACCACAAAAAAGCTATACACTTGTTGTTACGCGAACACTCGGGGCTTTTCTTTTTTCCGCCGAACAAAAAAGGTTTTGAACAAGGCGGTGATAATACAAAACATAGAGAGGTACACTGGGTGCGAGACAAAAAAAAAAAAAAGAGAACGCACAAAAGGACATGCGAGGAGCATCGACGGCACATACGCGAGACCAAGGAAAGAAAGAAGCAACATTAAAAGGGGAACACAAAAGGGGAATCTCAGTGCATGAATGGGAAGAGTCAAAGGAAGCGACGATTCGCAGCCGCCGTGTCAGCAGCAGCACCAAACGTGGCAGCGGATGAATGAGATGAAAGCAGACGACGGCGAGGCGACGCAGAATTTCGGGGGCTTCTTTTCGGGACGCTTGGGGAAAAAGGAGGGATGGGGTTTCGGCGATGTAGGGAATAGGGAGCGAAAAAGGTAACTCACGCTCTTTTCGATCGCCCCTTTTTTTTTTTTTAGTGAGGCGGGTGAACAAAGCGTTTTGGTTGTCAGACAGCGTCACACTCGTCTCTGGTTTCCTTTAGGAACTAACGTGACGAGCTCGCGTAATACGACGTTTTTTTTTTCTTTGTTGTGTGTTTTTTTTTAGTTTTGCGAGGGTTTGGATGTGTGTAGTGATTGCCCCGTTCTTCTGTTACTGCAATAATAAATACTAGGGCTGGGCACTTAATCCGTTAACCTACCGATTAATCGATTAATGCTCTAATCGCGATTAATATTAAAGCATGAAATGCGTTTTAACGCTAGCCTCAATCCCAATGTTTTGTCCGTCCGTTAGTCCATGCATTTTCCGCTAAATTTTGCGGGGAACTTAATGTCGCGTGACCTTTACAGAAATTCAGTTTTCCCGCTAAATTTAGTAGGAAAGTTGGTGTCACGCGACCTGACGCCACATGACCTATAGGCAAATTCAGGTTCCCCGCTATATTTAGCGGTAAAATTGACGTCACGTTACCTATGCACCAATTCAGTTTCCCCGCTATATTTAGCGGGAAAGTTGATGTCGCGTGACCTCACATCACGGGACCTCCATACAAATGCAGGTCCCTCGCTAAATTTAGCGGAAGACTTGACGTCACGTGACCTATGGACCAATTCACTCGCCGCGCTAAATTTTTCGGGGAAGTTGATGTCATGTGACCCGACGTCATGTAATCTATACACACATTCAGTTTAAAATAAAATTAAAAAATAAAAAAACGATCCCATCTTAAATATTGCATTTTATACATTATAATACTTTAAGATATATAATACGAATATATTTTTAGCACTTTAAGCTTACAAAATTTATTTGCACGTAGACTCTCGCGTAAATATTATATTTTTACACAAAGTGATCCACGCTAGCGCGTTCTGCGCTCGGCTGCGTGTTAAGGAAACTGCTTGAACAAGCTTAAAGGGGACCAGCAGAAATACTCTTCCGCCTGGCGGAAAGTCCTCCTCGCCCTCTTTCTTCTTGTATTGTAGCACGGCGAGGCGTGCTACAATACGCTTGCCATGGCGCTCAAACGCAGATGCGCGAATGGGCCTTTAGACCAACCGACAAACCAGCACGGATATATATATATATACATATCCGTGCTGGTTTGTGTATGTATGTATATGCATGTATATATATATATATATATATATAAATTTAGCGGAAGACTTGACGTCACGTGACCTATGGACCAATTCACTCGCCGCGCTAAATTTTTCGGGGAAGTTGATGTCATGTGACCCGACGTCATGTAATCTATACACACATTCAGTTTAAAATAAAATATATATATATATATCCTGGCTCCGCCAATTTTTGGCTTTCGGCGGGTTCCTGGAAACTTTGATTCTTTGATTCATTGGATTAAGTACGGTTCATTCATCTGCACATATTCGTTCATATATATATATATATATATATATATATATATATATATATATATCTGTACTTAGACTGTCTTAACTGGAGTATTAGAGATAATTATTTTTTTCATTCGTCCTATTGAGTGAGCGTGGAAAGTGGTTCTTTGCATACACACGAGCCAGCAAATCAGCTCGGGTAAAAAGAATCTTATATATCTGAATTTAGATTACCTTAACCTTCTTTGAGAGTTTGTTTTTCCATTCGTCCTATTCTATGCGGATAGAAAGTAGTTCTTTGCGTGTATACAAGCCAGAAAACCAGCTCAGATAAAAACCTTATGTATCTGGGTTTCGATTACCTTAACTCACCCTGATTGAGGTTCTTATTTTCTCGTTTCCTATATTACTTAGGCATATAAAGTATAGTTATTTACGTAACCGAACGGGAAAGTCAGGTAAACGTATGATGCGGCATTGATCCTCCAAACACTTTACTATAGGGATAGAATACCATCCTACACCCAGATAATACAATGGCCTCGGCGCGGACAGGACTGGCGCAGTTTGAATGGCTGGATGACCAGCAACCTTGGGTTTTTTCGTGAATTGGGAGTGGTGGGAGGCGCCACCTATTGGCGTGGAAGTCGCGATTATGGGGCATTCGCGCCGGTGGGCGAAGGGAACGCCGCAGGCCGTTCAATCGATGCGAGTGTTCGCTGAATATGCGTCGTAGCTTCTTCCCTAAACATTTTTAGA
The DNA here is from genome assembly GCF_016920785.2 of Ixodes scapularis. Classification (NCBI taxonomy): domain Eukaryota; kingdom Metazoa; phylum Arthropoda; class Arachnida; order Ixodida; family Ixodidae; genus Ixodes; species Ixodes scapularis. Next base: position 81,597,760 of record NW_024609881.1, on the reverse strand, counting down.
GCAAAAATATATAATTTTCTTCCGGCGCGGCGAGACGTTTCATCCGTTAGAGGAGAAATCGGCAGAGTATGGGCGGGCCGTCTAATGCAAATGAGCGCAGTAAGATGTATTCCTCCTAGCAAAGTATTTGGATCCGAAATGCATACCCTTCTCCGCAAAAGCAGGCTGACAAAATGCCGAGGGAAAAAAAAACACACACACACACATAATACATTGTGAAATCAATGAAAGGAAAAGAGAGAGCGACAGACATATATATATACATAGAGAGAGAGAAAGAGGGAGAGAAGACACGACAAAGAAAATTATATTACGCGTAAGCAATCAGGCGCATGCTCTCTATTTCTATATTTAAAGAAAAAAAATGGCGACGTGTTCTCTTTTGATCGAATGAGCGGAAAAGCCTGCGAATTTCATTTGCGTGAAGACTCTCGAGTGACGTTGGCGACCGATAACAATCCATCCCATATAAATCTAATTTAACGCAACAAAATATATATGAGGTATCTTTATTTCTGCGTTTAATAAGGTCTGAAGTACTAAGGTTTTCAATGCCAGTAAAATCTATACGGCGTCCCCAACCAAATGATGAGACAAAAAAAAAAAAAAGCGAAATAAGTCCCAGAAAAAGAGTCTGATTTGTTCACATTCTGCATAAACACGCCGCGACAATCTCGTAAAGGAAAACTAAGGGAAAGGGGGGAAAAAGTACTCCAGTACCAATTTAAATGAAACAGAATAAACGGGACTTCGTACGAACGGGATTTGAAGTGTTTTTACACAGCATGATAGCTAAGACGTCGTACCCCTCAACAAAGGGGGAAAAAAGTTAAGTGGAGACTGACAGTGTTCGAATAATGGAATATTTAATTCAAAGCTACGCAATAACAACATAAAAGAAGAAAAAAAAAAAACTGAGAGGTAAAAAAAAAAAAAGAAGCGGGCCATGCGTAAAAGTTAAGCGAAAAAAGTGTGACGAGGAGGTGAGATACTTCGGATTGGTGTGTCGTCAATTAAATTAAGCGTTGAATAGATTGGACACTGAATAAGATTGAATTACAGAACTGTTCCCTAAGTCATACAAGCTTTCCCACATTGCAATCTTTTCTCTGGTTCATCTCTGTTTTCTTACTGACACTTTAATTAGATTATACCCGACATGTACTGAATAAGCGCGAAAATTTAACCCACCTTGAAGCCCGCTATGCACTTTTAAAACAACATTTATGTTTGTTTTTTTGTTACTTAGAAAGAGAAAGAAACAGAGCGGTGAATACTCGACACTGCTGGAAAGGAATACAAAAACTCCTTCGACAAACTTTCTTTTTTTTTTTTTTTTTCGTTTTGGTTTGAAGAGAAAACGAGCTGACGATGCATGAAACGGTGGATCGTGATTACCCCGTTTACTTTTTTCACACGCACGAAAGCGTAGAAGATGGCGCTCCGATGCCAATATACTTACGGCGCCTGAATAAAAAAAAATAAAAAAATAAAAGAGGTAGCGACAATCACTTCGTCTCCGGCGTGCAGGCGGCGTTTCTAAACTTTGCTTAATCGTATTTTTCTTTTTCTTTTTCCCTTCCCCATTTGCTCGCTGTTGAGATTGCTTCAAGATAGAAGGCGTCCCTCTTCAACGGATTATCGGTACCTCTCCACGTAGAGGGGCTTTGAGCGTGCAAAGAATGGCCACCTGGTCAATGCGAGACATGCCGATAGATTTGAGAGAGGGAAAAACTCATGGCGTGGGGGAGAGCGTTCGAAATATAATGGCGGGCGCCTCCTGCGTTCATTAGTCGCAAGTGCGCACGAGCCGCGTGCGTTGTCGGGCGGCGAGGAGGAAAGGCGGAGGAGACGCTCGCGGACGACGTCACCTCCTCGCAGCTCAGATTGCAAACGAGGCCCCATAAACCACGTGACCGCGATCGATCAGAACTCTCCGTAATAGCTTTGTCTCCGCTGCACTCGTCGAACGCCTTAGAACGCCCGGGTCAGGCGTTTGGCCTTCGCATCCGAACGGGTTCGACGAGTGCAGTGGAAACAGGGGCAGCTATGCGGAGCGCAAGTTCGTCTGCTTCTTTTACAGGGGTTCTGGTGATGTCAGAACGCTGAGCTCTGATTGGTCCTTATTAAAGGAGAGTGCGAAAACCTCCAGACAGGTTGCTTTGAGGAATAGCGGATATAGCGAAGTGATTTACGATGCCCGTTGACTTCGTTATAACCGGTCTCAACGGTAATCGGAAAAGTAACGGTTAGTTTTGCGAAGTAACGCCCCATTACTTTACTTCGGGATTGAAGAAATAAGTAAGACAAGGGCAACACAACCACGTCTTTTTCAACTATACTTCGTTTCAGCTTAGCTCCGAGCGCAGCCAAAATAAGACTGGGGAACGGTTCACCACTTGGAAAAGAGCGTTCGTGCGCATCACGAAGTAGTTCGCAAAAGTAGAATTTTAGAAATACTTCGTTTGTGTGCAAACATTACGCACTTTTTCAGTTGTGTCCTGCTAAGAACTAATTATCAAAAATAAATGAACTAAATGACGACGTTCCACGTTCTTTATAATATAGTAATGAATATGATTAGACGAAAAACGCCAACCTGCTGAAAACACTGATGCGACTACTATATTTTTTTTTTTGTGTGTGTGTTTTAAACGGCCGAATTTCGGGCTTCAAGTTCGGCGCTTTCCTCGCAAAGTTGCTGGACATCACTTGGTTTTCTGTTTTCCTAATTCCCACCGACAACGCAAAATAAGAAGAAAGGCACGTTTCGGAGTAGGGCGCGAGATCGTGATGAATGTGCACTCTTCTTCATCAGGAGTCTCAAACCGCGTCGTACCGCGAAGTTGTTCAGAAAAACATCGTAGCTAACAAACGTCGGGAAATCGACCAAAAAGATGATCCGCCGACGGCGGGAAACGCTCTCCGATGGAAAACGAGTCAAGATCAAGTGTCGAGGCGGCGGTCAGAGGCAAAGCCATGCGGCGTCGGTGGAGCGCATGGAAAACGCGACTTCAGTGCGACCGGGGGGACGCTGTATGTTTTTGTTGCTGTGACGCGTTTGCGGAAAGAAGAAGACCCGTCTGGGCACCGAACGTTACCGACTCCTGTGTTCCAGCCCCGCGGGCCTTCCCCTGCCGGCAGTGCGACGGCCCTCCGCGAAGTCCAGCAGCCACCGCACAGAACCGGAGTTTTATTCCAGGAGGCAGAATGGCAGTTTTTATCATGTAGCGGACGAAGCCGTCGATACCCCCGTAGCAGACGAAACGTCTGTCTTCGACTCCTCTGCGCCTCTGCGCAGATTCCGCGCGGAGTGATATTCGAAGTGTGGGCGAAGTCGCGTCCTATCGCCGGCGTTTGATTGGCCCCGGCCACCCGTAACCTTGGCCACGCTCGGAGCCCAGCTGAAACGAAGTAAACACCTTTTCCACAAGGGCGCCGCCATCTTCAATGTCGTAACTTCCAGTATGGGCGAAAACACTGGTTTGCCGTCGCCATGCCAACAGAAGACATTCAGGATGTAAGGGTAACCGTCAACCATTCTCGTTTTGCCTCATCTCTACTTTTGTGTTATTTGCAGGTTGAAATGTGTTATTATTTATTTGTCGCCTATACCGGATATGTCTACCATGTAGCCGGGGACGAGAGGAATAGCAACGGACGTATAGGAAAAGAGACAATACGATCTTCTCGCCTCTTTGCCTCCATCCTCTCCTTGGCTGTTACTTGCCTTTCCCCCGATTATCCTGCCTTTAATTGGCTGCTTGCTTTTGGAATTCCTACACGTTCGTTGCTAGTTGAAAGATGTGACTGTGTTGCGCTTGTCTTACTCGTCTATTTTTTCTTCAATCCTGACCCGCACCAACCATTCATACTTTTCTTCTGGAGTAATGAAGTAATCTAATAGAGTAATTTTTGAGCAAGAGCAATCGTAATTCTTGTCGATTAATTTTTCTTTAGAATGTATATAAGACTGGTCCATACAGCAGGCGCGTTCAGACAGCAGGTTGAGTAAGTGTAGCCATTCACGCGACACGTTATATGCGTTAAGTACATTTTGTTTTTTTCCTTCCATAAGCTAGACCTGTGTGCAGTAGTGGCCACGTGTATTCCCCGTCTGCGTGTGATGTGGTCGCACAAATTAAACACTTCACTGGCAGATTTTCTACTGTCGATCAATGCCGCCGATGCACGCGAACACAAGCCGCCAAGGCGCATTCAACAACAAAAAACATAAATTGGAAAGAAGTAATAAAGAGAAGTGTTTTGGCGTGTGCACACGAGCTTTAGTCAAATGGACATGGGCACGCATGCACCAGGAAGCACGAAAACGCAGCGGGCGTGATCTCGACTTCAACCGCAGGAGCTACCGCGGTCCCCACTTTCCTAGTTCCAACTTTAGCCGCCAGGTCGCGACAGCTGTCGCTGTACGCTCGATTAGACAGGGGAGCTCCATTCCCGCCTCTTCGTACGCGTTCATCCATCCATCGAGTGACAAATACCGTGCAAACCTAGAATCGATTTAAAAGCAGTCGTTCTTAATATCGTTATCGGCTACGTTAGCGTCACCCTTATTCCATTTCTACGGCACTGAAATCTAGGGGATTACGCATGATCTCTCCAAGTGAACGGCAAATCTAATGACAAAATACGCTCGCGTAGCTCAATTACCTGTGCCGTCGCGCGCTAGAGGAGTCGTGACAACGAAGAACGGCAATAACAAAATCGTTCCTACAACGAATAACGGCAATAGCGAAGTCGTTGTTACAGCAGCAAGGAACGGCAATAGCGAAGTCGTCTTTGCAACGAGTAAATGCAATAACGTTAAGTCGTCATTACAAGGAGCGGCGGCAATAACGAAATCGTCATTATAACGAGCGACGACAAAATCCGATTATAAAATAAGATTGCCGCGAAACCTGATGCCTAATCTCGCAGAAAAAAAAAGAACGTATCTCCGGCGCTGTTGAGTGTAAGCATTTACAAGGGCCAAAAAGGGTGCGTGTAAAGCCACTTATGGGCTGCTCGTTCGCTCCGTTTCGAAAGAGACAAAGAAACGATTTATTTCGTCAGCGTGATTTTCTCCTACGCGTCAGACTAAACAAGCTTCCGACAAAGAGAGCACGCGTCAATTTACATCTTATGATTTCCCTCCATTTACCTTCCGCGTTCCTACTGATAACTAATTTAAGAGACATCACAAAAGACACAAGAAAATTTGCGCGCCTACTAAACTGGATCATTTTTGTTGGCTTTTTTTTTTAAAACCAGAACGACATATAATAAAGCGTATCTACCAAACTGTAGGAGAACTACCGTGTCGTGAAATGGAGAAAGGAAATGTAATTTTTTTTTTTGTCTGTTTTTACGCCTTTTTTTTTTTTTTTTTTTTTTGGCAACCGCAAAATAAAAGAAGAGAAAAATACATTCGGCATTTCCATTTCCGGGATTCGTTTCGATTTAACCGCTACAAACCTCCGCCGCGCGGGTCTGCGTTTCGCTTTCTTTCATTCGCCTACATTTTTTAATCGTAAATCGAGATTTATCGGTAACGTTTCTGCTTTCTTATTTTCGTTCCTGATGATCTTTTTAATCGTTACTATTTACATTTGAGACATGAAATTATTTGTCGTGTTTGCCATATAGAAGAGTTTATCTACGTAATTTGTTTATTCATTCAATATACTTTCAGGACCCGAGGACATGATCAGAACCACCGGGTATTAGGCGTGTTATCACCAATGACAAAAGTAAACTTGTATTAAATAAAACTAAAAACGCACGTATAAACGAGGCCTCAAAAAACTGTCTTCGTACACTTCGGAAACGAAATGCTTAGAAGGAATCATTGACGTTCGTAATGCAGAAACGACCCCGGAGTTTTAGCGAGTGTGTGTGTGTGTGTGTGTTGTCTTCTTTTTTCGCGCAGTAGTTAAACTGCTGGACAAAAAAAAAAAAAAAAAATTCAGAAGGTTTATGAAACTTGCTCGTTCCAGTGCTGCGTCAATATTTGCGTGCGAGGGAGCCATGAGTCATGCTCGCCGTGCATTGCAGAATTCGTCGCCACCCTGCACCCCCCTTACACTTTGCCACTTATAACGCCAATATAAACACTTCAATAAGGGGCTCTAGGCATATCTAGCTTCTTTTACTTCTTTTTTAGCGTTATTAAAGGTTTGGGTAAATAACGCGCCGTACGCTAGACAAACACGATGAAATTTTGGAAAGCATCCGGTTCTCTCTACACATGAACAAAAAAAAATATATAAAAAAAAACGCGCGCGCAAGTTATAGTGACAATATCTTATCAAATTTTAGCTGTATATATATATATGTGTGTGTGTATTTCGTCCACGTGAAGGCATGCTGAAACGCAGCCGTATCGAAATCACTTAAGGCCCGTTCACACTCTTGCGACCGAGTATGACTGAGAGAGACGAGATCTCTTAAAACTTCTTAAATGTTTTTAGAATGAGGGAACACACTGGCATTGTGGCGCCACCTATGCGGTGACCCTGGAACTGCATTTCACAAGAGCGAAGGTTTTGCGGGATTTCCGAGGTCAAATGTGCGTAATACCCATAGAAAGGCTCGTTTATAACTAGGGTTCCGCGTTTTCGGTTTTTATTTTTTCGAAATTCGGCGTACTTTTTTCGGTGTTTATTTTAAAATTCAATTTCCGGTTTTTTTCGGCGTATATTTATTCCCAAAACAGTTTACCGGTTTCTTTCGGTGAATATAAAAGAAGCATCATCGGCATTTGTAGCTGTGATATTTGCTATCACTCAAAGAATAACGACACATACCTACGTAGTCCTCGCTACAACTTCCGTAAGGACACACCTCAAAATCCCGGAATTCACGGGCATAATCTTCAGTGCGCTTATTTTTCCTTCCCACTCTGACGACGTGACCGTCTGAGGTGATGACTGCACAAAAACCAGCGGAATGTCAAAAAAAAAAAAAAAAAGTCCATCGTGTTTATGTATTTAAGAACGGGGAGGTTTGAGAGAGCGTGTTAAGAAAGGTATTGACGGCTTTCCTCGATGTCCTTTGAAGTGCATGAAGCGAAAAACCTGATACTAGCCCACATCCGAACTTTATTTTTTTTCGGGACCGGAAATTTGACACACTAAGCCCGATCACAGAAAAGACACAGATGTCCCGGGAAGGCCAATCCAAGACCTCTTTGGTTGCATGTTGAACCTTGCAAGAAGGCAATCACGAAGACGTCACATAATTTCGAACCTGGCAAGGCTCTCTCTCTCTCTCTCTCCCTCCGCCAACCACCTCAGCGCGGCCCTAAAAAACTGAACTTTTTCGGTTAAAATCGAAATCTAGAAAACGGATTAGACGTACTTTTATCGGTTTTTATCGGTTTAAACCGAAAACGCCGAACCTACAAACTGACCTTTTTCGGTTAAAGCCGAATTTCTGAAAATGGATTCGGCGTACTTTTATTGGTGTTTATCGGTTTAAACCGAAAACTCCGAACCCTATTTATAACATTGACAAAAGTTTTTCAAGCCAAAAAAAAAAAAAAAAAAGATAATGCGCGAGAAATTAAAAAAAAAAAAAATATATGCCGGACCGCCGAGTTTACACTGCTTGTCAATAGATGGCGCTAGTGTGTTTTCTGGTTTAAGAAGTTTTAGGGAACCCAGGTTTAAGAGGTCGCAAGAGTGAGAACGGGCCTTTACTGCGCGAGCTAAAAGCACCGTTCCGCGCTATTTCCGCATGTCGTCTCCAAAACTCATTCAGGACGGCAGAAGACATCCGTTCTTTTTTTTTTTTTTTTATACACATCGTCGATTTCTTTTTCGTTCTCCTTCGTACCGGTTTCCGTTTACGACAGTTTTCGCCGTTGCCTCGTTTATTAGTTCCTGTGTATGTATGTGTCTGTGTGTGTGGCACGGATGCGCGTGCGTGCGCGTGTTGGTGCGTCCGTGTGCGTGTGTGTTTGTGTGCGATACTGCTTGTCGCATGCGTGTACGTATATTGGAACAGTTACGTGTGTGTGTGTGTGTATTGGTATATTCGTACGCGCATACTGGTACAGTTGCGCGTGTGTGTGAGAGAGATCTGGTCGTTCGGGTTATGTTCGTTTGGCAAAGTTTTTTTTTTATTTTTTTTTTTCGCGCGCGCGCGCGTGTGCGCGTGCGTGTGCGTGTGCGTGTGTGTGCCAGAGAGAGAGAGAGAGAGAGATCTTGTCGTTCAAGCTATGTTCGTTTCGTAACGTTTTTTTTTTTTGTTTTTTTTTTTCCTCGCTCTTTGGAGAGTCATATCGGCGACTCTAGCGACATCGGCGACACCTAGCGGCTAGAACAGTAAACTGCGGCGGCCATTTCGCTCTCCAGCCTTCTCGAGCGAATCGGATATTCACAGCGCCCTGGCGGCCTGCAGATGAAGACGTGAACGTATCGGTTTGAAAAAGACGCGCTGGAAATCGCCGATATTCGCCTCCCTTTCCCCAATCCGCCCGAACTTCCACGAACGACATCTGAAACGTACAAACAACGAAGCGGGGTACGTGTGCATTCAACGACCTATGCGCCCCTCTAAGCAAACGGCTACAAAGGAGGAAACAAAATCTCGGAAACGACGTAAGAAACGAATAAGCCGATCAAACAAAATACCATACAAAAAGAAAGAAAAAAAAAAAAAAAAAAAAAACGATGCCATCTGAAGAGGAGAAACTCTGAAATAAGCTTCTCCAGTATGCCCGCCCCCTCGCTTGATCCGTTTATCATTCGAAACGTGGCGCATTTCGAAGCAGAATATACGCGGGAAAGGATATAAGACGGTTTCCAAGCAGTTTTCAACTAAAATATGAAACGACGCTATAACGACACGGACTTGGCCGTCCTTCTCTTTACTCCGGGTGTTTCCTTTCATGTTTAACATTTTTATTATTTTGCATCGTTAAAAGCAAATACTTTCCTGGATCTCGTACACGTGATCCTATTTCTGTTTGAAGCCTACAGTATCTCGTATAAGGTAGTCTCTACGCCTTTATCGCTTCGTGCTTAACGATTTAAAGATACAAAAAAGGGGCATATTTAACGAGTAACAAAATACTCCCCCGTCCCCATTTTTTTCCCCGTTTAAAACTAATCGCCTTTTTTTTTACTTTTTTTTTTCTTTTCTGAAAATCTCTACAACGAGCGTTGTCCCTTTTTTTTCCTTACAACGAGCACCTGTAAATAATTAAGGAACTCCCCCAGAAAATTATAATACTGACTCAGAATGGCCGAACAAATGTTAATATTAATAATAATAATATTCGTAATCGTAGTATAACGAAGCGCATCACTCGAGCACAGTTATAGTACGCGCAGACTATACGGTAAATAAACGGACACGCCCCCCTTCCTTCCCGGGTAATAAATGGGCGTCACGTGACAAACGGGCATAATGGATTTCTCTGTTGTTGTTTCTTGTATCTCTAAGAGCGTCCATTTTTCTCTGGCGCATGCTTTCTCCGTCTTTAAACCCGCTCGGGGTAAATAAGTAATACTAAAACGCGATACGGTGGAACCGAAACGACACGCGAGAAGAAGGGGAACAAAAAAAGAAAAAAAGGCGATTCCTGCATTTTTAACGTGTATACCTACCGGCCGCGAGGCGGCGCTCCGTTAACGTCGCCTCCCCTACCGCGAGGATATGTATATACACGTTGAATTATGCGCACTTTCCCGTATTGCTATACTACTATGCACAGGTACGATTCCTTTTTTTCTTTTTCTTTTTTTTCTTTTTTCGCGATTTTCGGTTGTTGGAAATGCATCATGAACGAAGGTAGACCAATATTGCAGACAGCACTAGTATTCTTCGCGGAAACTAGTTTATCTCGCGTTAGCCGTACGACGCCCCTTTCCGCACACGCACGCAGAGATACGCACACACAGAAACATAAATCTGTAGGCCTACCTTTTCTCGAAGCGCTATGCACCATTGTTTAATATTAAATGCGTCTTAAAACGTATATATATATATATATATATATATATATATATATATATATATATAGTACCGGATATTGGAGACAAATGTCGTGTCTGTATGCTCACAGGAGTGCTCATAAATAGACGAATCTCGTTTTGGTCGCACTCGCCTCTAGCTGCGGTAGATGCACAGGCATTTGCGACATGTTTTCTGACTGCAATTTATATTGTTAGCCGCGTTGAACTTGCATTTGTTTGTGTAAATATTGGTTCTTTATGTACCATTCCTATACAACGGTCCTGAACAAAGACCAATAATATACATTTAAAAAAATATTAAAAAATATGCACAGCGCGCGACAGTGTTGGGACGAACAAGATGTGTGCGGTTTTTTGTCCGACTTTACTCAAAACAACATATAACTTGATGGGCAGCAAAAACTTTCGAGCTTCATTTACTGCAGGAAATTAAAAATTTTCGCAAGATTTACTTTTTTTTTTACATCTGTTTAATTTTAGAAATATATGTATACTAACTAAATGATCGTTTATAACATTGTCCAGGGGTTTTTAAGGTTGTTTTTTTTTCTCGAGAGAAAGAAAACAAAAAAGTATGATACGCGAAAATACAGGAAATGTACGGAACCTGGCAGTGTTCCACGACTGTCGGCAGATGGCGCCCTTGTGTTCTCTCGTCGTAAGACAGTTTAGAGAGGTTTTGAGGCACAAGGTCGTAAGCCTTCGCAAGTGTGTCAACGGGCCTCCGCAATGAAAGACGGCATTTATGATAAGCCTCAGGAGTAAGTTATGGCTTTCCGAGCGACTTCAGAAACAGCTAACCTCCTAGACAACAAGAAAAAAAAAATATATATATATATATATATATATATAAAAGTTAATAGTATTATGGCGAGGACTTCGACTTGAACTGGAAAGAGCAGGGAAGTCGTCTGCTCATTTTAAGAGAGCGTGGGTGACCCAGCAATCGGAAGCTCGCGAAATGCCGCCCAGTTTTACGGACGTGCCACCGAAAACAAGCGTAACACAGTGTGACACTCAAAGCCAATTTCGCTCCTGAATATATTACTTTCTTCCCTCTCACCCTTCGACGTTCTTTTTTTCTTCCAATCAATACATCCCTTTCTTTCGCGACCCCTGTCTCCAAAAGAGAGGAGGCTTTAGAAATAGCCGATAGACTAACCAGGCAATAAAGAAAAAAATTAAAAAAAAATATATAATGCACTTACGCACAAACCTTGAAGCCCGTGGCGGCAGGATAGAAAAGGACAGAGACCTGACAGGTATATCAAAAACGCAGAAACTAAAATTTTATCAATCCCTTTATAAGAGCTTCTCAGCAGTAACGCATACACTCCGGTGGTAGCACCGCTTACAGTTCCGAATTTGAGCGCACATTCCTAAAGAAAGTTGTAAAGATTATTTTCTTTTTGACGCGTATTTATTCGTTTATTTATTACCGCGCACGAAGTGGACCATTTTCAAAGTTCCCTCTATCCACGAAGAATGTACACTATTTCATTCTTAGTAAGCGACACCTTAGCCACACCGAGCGTGTGGCATGCCCTTATGCCCGAGTCCCATCTATTATGGAGCGACAGGCAGAAACAACCGACAGGTCTCGAGCACGTGCGGCAAGCCCGGGAGGGATCTCTGTGGAAGGCTTGCGGTGCTCGTGGATTACGAACGAGTGATTGAGAGCCTTACAAAGAAACCTTGGCGTGCGTTGCCGCACGTGCTTGCGGCAAAGCATCCGTAGGTTTATGTAGGGTGGCTGGGTGGATGGATGTTAACCAGAGCCGCATATAGTTTGGGATTGGTTATTGGGAGGGGCGGGCAGAGCCAGGGCGTGCACGAGCGAGACGCAGATTAGAAGGCATGACGTGCTCTCTTGGCCAACCAGAAGCCGAAAATAATTCCCTAGCGGTGGTAACGAGAAACAATGTTAATACGTGCGTAAGAGGTAAATGGAGTAACTCTTCACGGTTGAAAGTATGGTGCGCGTGATGTTTCAATTATGATCATGCGAAAAGATGTAAGAATCGAATCTGCCGCTCGAACTCTGGTTTGCTCGGTCGGAGTCTGACCGTTCGGACGGCGTTTTCCCGGCCCTCGGCGCCTTGCGTACGGAGCACGTCGATCGTTCTCCTAGATTTTGATTTTGCATGACTGTGATCGAAAAATCGCGTGCACCATATTTTCAGTCCCCGAGAGCTACTCTGACGCACTTAGTAATTTTGTTTCTCGCGACCACCGCCAGGATATTTTTATTCGCAACTTCTGTCTGGCCACATTCGAATATGTGAAGACGCCCTGGAACACGCCCAGCCCGCTCTCGGCCAATGGCGCCCTCCTCGTTTGCCTCCTATACTTCCCAACGAATGGCCAAACTCTTCCTATATACGGCTTCGCTGCTAACGACTGTACTCTTCATATCGGGCGGTAGCTTGCGCCATCTAGAGCAAAACACTAAAAACAAAGTTATGAAAGGGTAGGTGTGCTCCTGCATCGATTCAGTCCAGCGATCCAGGAAGAAAGTAAATGGCGCGTTTTTTCTCATATCCTGTAATGGTCTCCTGCTACGAGAATGAACTCGGGCCTTCGTGATAACCATAATTCCCGGGGACGACGAATACGAAAAAGGAGCTGTCCGACAGCGGGACAGTCCGTTAGAGGGTGCTGTGTCCTTCTCGGGAAAGTATGATCGCTTCGTAGAACGTTGCGGTGTTTCGGCTTATAGCATAGATACAGCGGCGGCCCCTGACAAAGGCGCCGTTCAAAATGAAGCTCGCGCAAAATGCGGTCCAAATCGCTATCTGAGGATATTTGTTTCCCGAGGTTTGGAGACGTCTCCGCTAGATTGAGCGGGAAAATTGACGTCACGTCACCTCAGCGTTAATTCTGTTTCCACGCAAAATTTTGTCACATGACATCATGTCACGTGACGTATACACACATTCAATTTCCCCGCTAAAGTTAGCGGGAAAACCGTCACGTGACATGGAGACACCTGGAGGCACAGCTCGAGAAAAAATGCCTTTTAGGTACTAGCGCTACACCAAGAACATTTCACGTAGCAATACAATTGCGAAGCAAATCGTCCTGCAATTTCATTTTCTTTTTTTTTTTTTTTTTTTAAGCAGGGCACAGCGAATATTGGCGGATATTAAAGATGGCAGCCACGCTGAGAGGACCATCCACGCACACTGGACGCCCAGCTCGACGTCGACGTGAACGCGCCGTAAAACCGCGCCAAAACGAGCGACCGACGCGGCACGGCCCGACACTTTGGGTCCGGATCGCGATCGCGTGGACGGAATAATGCCCCAGCCAATCGTCCCTTTTACACCCATCGAATGGGGCGGTTGGGCCACAAAAAGACGTCAGCCACATCCCTGGACGTGGACCGACGCGCGCATCTATCCGCCTGTACACACGAAGCAGACGAAAGCGCCAGCCCATTCGCACGGCGCCGATACGAAACCCGACCAAACGACGTAACAGCGACAGCTTTGTTTGTTTGTTTTTCGCTGGGAACCCGCTTAATCTTGCGCAGTGTCACGCCTATTATCCACAGACGTGTCCTTGGCGTTGTATCGATATAGCTGGTACATTGCTAGAACTTTAAAAAAAAGTTTGTCTGCAGCGGTGTATTTGGCGTGGCAGGTGCGGTGGTTATTCTTACAAGTGTATAACTGAATGTCGTTTGTTTGTTTGTTTTTCAGCTCCGATAACGATACAATGGCAGAGGAGTACCGCGGGTATCGTTCTCGGAGTTATTGGGAAGAGATCTACTAAAACTCTCTAATATATTGCCCGTTTTACTGGGTGTAACAATAAGGTTCGCTGACTCGAGTGATCTGTGTCCGACGGGACTGATCTGTTGTGGCACCCAACTGAGGTGCTCTTTCGGCGCGAATCGTCTGCTGTCATGTCTGGACGGAGCGTTATTATATACCCGGGCGATCTATTGCGCGGGTGGCAGACGGACTTATTCAAAGAGCCATAGAAAGAAGCTTTTCGTCTAAGGAGGCACCAAAAAAGGGGGGACGGGGACTTTTCTTTCTCCATTTTGTTTTCTTGTCAGCTGGTGGCCACGACGAATCCCAATCATAAAGCGATTGCGCAGTATGCATGTTTCTTCATTGCGGGTCCACCATTTGTACAACGAGAATCTTCTCCTATGTGCGTATGATGGCACAGAACTGACAGAATGCAAGCTGGTTTTTCTTTTTGTGTGCGTGCGTGCGTGCGTGCGTGTGTTTGTGTGTGTCTCTATTTGATCTCACGTGGGTGGTTTTTTCGGAGAGGAGCTGAGTCGCAATTGGGACTTCGAAGAACACTCGCGAGCAGCGGTTTGGCCGCGCACCCCCTCCTCTCCCTCTCTCTCTATCTCTCTCTCTTTCTCTCTCTCTCTCTCTCTCTCTCTCTCTCTCTCTCTCTCTCTCTCCCCCCCCCCCCCCCCCCCTTCCGTCGATTGTCAAACCCTCGTGGTCTGCGGCCAGACCCAACTATTCCGCTGTCATATCAAACTGACCAGTTTCGGACACAACTGGTGTGTCAGACGCAGTAAGCATGTTGTCATATCTAGTCGCCGCCGGACCAGGGACATCAGCGAAGCAATTTAGATCGACGCCTTCACCTGCCAACGACGTCACGCCCCCAAAATCCTACCATCTGTGGTCTGTATACGAGACCCAAGGGTACAATAGCGAAAACATGTTCGGAACTCAAAACCTTAAGGCCCGCTACAGCTTACATTCCAATATCTTCCTTCTTCGAAACCAGAAAGAATTAGTCGAGTCACACTGTGAAGTGCTATTTAAAGTAAATCCTGAGCATAATACAAAGTCGGTTCAGGCTAGACACCTTATTGCGGACCTTGCGTGACAAAATATAAAGTAATGAAGGTTGTGGACTCGGACAAAGTTTGTCGCGTGCGCGGTGATCGAGTGTGAGCACACTTACGAGGTAAGGAACATCAATTACACCCTCTCACTCAACATGACGGCTCAGACGACTGTGTCCTAGATCAAGACCTGGCTAATGGGTTCGGAGCACGGAAATATCGGGCAAAACTTTCGTTGACACGACGTGGTCATTTCTTTTGGGCGCTTCTCGTATTATTGTTTGTTTAAATGATGGGGGAGACGGTTTTGTGTACATGGGAGAAGTGAAAAGGGGGGGAAAGGCAACACTGGGGCAAAACACTGCGTGTCATGTCCTTGAGGGCGTTTTCGGGCTCGCCAAGATACGTGAGCGGCGAATGTTTGCACAAACGAAACTGACAAAGTTGGCAGTCGGGCTAGAGTAAAGACGGGAAAATTAATAGGGAAAATGGGGATCTGCTGCGAAGAGCGAAGGGGGAAAGGCGGGAAACACTAGGGAAACAAAGAGAAGAGAAGGTACGAGAGAACGAAACCATTAGGGAAACTACTGGGAAGTGAAGAGAAACAAGCTACAGCGAACTAAATTGGGTAGGACGTGGAAGAAGATATGAAAATGTAAGGCTTGCGCAAGCGCAAAATAAAAATAGAAAAATAAAATATGCGTAAAAGGACGTGCGACGCGCGGATACCGGGAGATGAGGTCCACGATCGAGAGGCCGTTACGTGTGAAATAAGAAGAAATCGATAGGGACTAAGGGGACAAAAGGTGATTATAAAAGAGGGGAAATGGGGAACAAAAGTGTGTGTGTGTGCACGGGGGGGGGGGGGGGGGGGGGAGAAAAAGGCATCAAAACAGAGTGTCAAAACGCGTGCTAAAGGGTAAGGCGCATCATTACATCGATGGAAACTAGGGAGGAGAGAGAAAAGGTATAAAAAAGGAAAAATGGGGAACTAAAGCGGCGAAGAAAGGGAGCAAGGCGTCAAAACGAAGTGTGCAAAACGCACAAATATTGGAAAGAGGGTAAGGCTCATATCTTTACGTCGACTGGAATTCGAAAAAAAGAGAGGTTTTAAAAAAGGGAAAATGGGGAACGATCGTGGGACAGAAAGGAAATAAGGCGTCCAAACACAGTGGACAACATGATAATTGAAAACCTGAGACTGTGGTATGAAAAACGGAAACGCGTGAAGTAGGAAGAAAAAGGGACAGACGTTGCCTGTCCTTTTTTCTTCCTACTTCACGAGTTTCCGTTTTTCAAACCACGGTCTCAGGTTTTCAATCATCATGTATAACTTACACCAGCTCGTCTGCACTTTAACCGTTTTTTCATAGAGTGCACAAAACATATAAAAGGGGAAAGGAGAGAGAAGCGAAAAAGGGTAACGTGCATCTCTATTCGCGTGCTCGAAGTCCATAGCGCCATCGGGGGCTGTTGCAACGTCTACACACACAAAGAGAGAGGGAGAGGTGGGGGGAGGTAGAGGCGCGGTCACGACACATGGGGTCGTAGCCTGGTTTGCGAACGCGCCCTCAAACAATCGGGCCGTGGTAACGAGGCTAAGTGAGCTACGGGGCTTTGGCGGCTAGGCTTAGCGGCTCGTGGACCCGAGGGAGCTCATACAAAATCGTAGAGTTACTCGCAGGCCGCACACCGCCCATTCTTAAACAAGCAGATGGTAAACAACCGCGAGGGCGTTTCTTTGGGATTGTGCGCGTTTTCGGGAATCCGGTGAGTGTTTGGTTGATCAATTAGCATAATCAATTAGCATAAATAGCTCTACGGTTGAGCACGCAATAAAAAATTGAACTATATTCGTAGTGAAGGCCGTCACTAAGCACCGAAGCAGAACGACGGCGACGTTAATAACATAATGATCCTCACTATCATGTAGTTACTGGTTTATTCAATATGCAATAGTGAAGTGTTATAAAAGCGCTAAAAAGCTTGGTTTTAAGCCCCTTATGAAAACCCTTGCTCGAACTTTGGGGGCCAGAATCTGAGCCCTAAAAAGACGTGTTCCTCAACAAAGTGACGTCGTTTTTTTTTTGTTTTTTTTTTTTTTCTTGCCTAGCAAAAAAATGTTTTTTGTCACGCGAATGAAACAGGGCCGTATCAAAAAGGAAAATAGGTTACAGATCACCCAAATGCACAAATAAATGTCAGAACGAAATTGCAGTCACCCGTTTCTTTCGGCGAAGACAAGACAGCCAATATGTCGGCCTCTCCAGAAAGCCAGAGCGAGTCGATAAGAGTCAAGCCAAGGTCACTTAACAGTCACTCTCTCGTAGGGGTATTGAACCCTGGTTAAAAACGCCAAAAAAAGACGTACACAAGGTAGAAGACAAACACGGGCGCTACTCACAACTCACTCTCTCGCAGGGGTATTGAACCGTGGTTCAATACAGTCAACATCAAGTAGCCCAACAACAAGTTCTCGTAGGGGTGTCGCAGACCGGCCGAGGTTCGAGTTCGACCAGGTTCGACGTTTTCGAACTTTTAGTGGAAATTTCGACGAACCTTGTATTGAGGCTCGACTCGTGTGCGCATGCGCGACAGGCTGCAGCCAGTTGGCTTCGGATTGCATGGCGATGGCTAAAGGATTAATCAAGGGCAGCGCTGATTCGTTATTTCAGTTAATAGTGTACAAAAAAAAAATAAGTTATTAACTTCAGTGATTAGAACTGGTTTCTTTTAATTGCAACTGTTAATAAAATTAAAATAACCCTTTGCATAAAAAAAACTCCAAACCTAGACACGATTGTATGAAGGTCTGGCTACACTGTCGACAAAGTCGAACCGGTCGAATCTGGTGAAAAGTTCGAAGGTTCTTAGAACCGGTGCGACCCAGTCGAACCCGGAGAGGTCGACCTAAAAATCTGGTTCGACAAAAGTTCGCGACATCCCTAGTCTCGCGACACCGGGCTATGGACGCACGGACGCCAAACAGAAAGAAGCCGAAGCCAGAATCCAGTCCACAGCTTGAACATATCTGGAAGAGACAGGTCAGTCAGCCGGTAACTGCAACTGGTCAATGCAAAACTTCCACATCGATGTCCTCTGCAACTTGGAAGTGCACCTAATATTTTAAGAGTCAGGCAAAGGAAGATTGCAGAGAGGGACATCGATTATGTGAAGGACTGGTCACACTAGAGCGACGAAAACCAAGTTTTATCCGCCAACAAAAAGACGAAGAGCTCTTTGGCAACCCGAGCAACCTTCCGGCAGTACCGCTGGTAGGCAAACACTGTTTCTGTTGTTTTTTGTTGTTGTATGTTTTGTAATCAGCTGCTGACGTTTAACAGTAAACCAACAAGGCGTACCGGACACGTTGGCGACGAGGGTTCGGTGTTGTCGCAACACATGAATAGTGGTGATTTATGTTGGTTGAGCATTTAACGATTTTAGAACGCAAAGGAAGAAGGCCGATGACAAAACAGGGTACGCTTTTTATGTGTTCGTTCTGTTTTCGTAATGGTCTGAACTCGCAGAGGTACGAGAGAAGGGCTCGCGCAGCTTCCAGGATGTACGCAGCGTAAATACTTTTGCATCGCTTATCACCCAGGTGAAAAATGCTGAGTCACTGCGCTGTGGACGCATGCACTGGGTCTGATAAGCCGCACAGCAGAGCAACAGCGCATCCTCAGAAGGCATTCCGCAGCCCAGCAGACAAAGATGCCAGATCGCAGAAGGCGAATTTTGCACAGGTCTAATACCGTGCGGCCAGAGCGTACATCGCAACGGCCCCAGAATTTCTCGCGCCGCACGGTGAAATATGGGGACGCCGAGATGCCTTGTGAGATTTTTCGGAAAAGCCCATCGAGAGATAATCCTGAGGTCCAAAACACGAAAATACCGTGTTCTCGCGAGCCGTACTTTCGCGTTGTGCAGCGTCTCAAAAGAGACGCTGCAGAACAATTCATGACCGCTAACAGCGATTTTTCCGCAAGACTGGCAACCACCAGACCCGCAGCACTGTTTGCGTTGCTGCTCCTGTCACATAAGAGACTGAGTTGGGATAACCAACAGCAACCGAACGTTTCCTAGCCCACGAACCTAGGCCAGCGAGCGAAAACACCGAGACCGACCAAAAGGGTTCGCTGTCACTGCGACGAATAATCGTGGGGAGCTGCCAGTTCTTGCGATGCTCAGGCGTAATTCGTGCTTAGTCGTTGTGGGGCTGCCAGTCGTGTTGCGATGCTCCGACCTAATCCGCGTTTAGTCGTGCCGCGACTGTTGGTCGTGCAGGGACGTTGCCGACCGAAACGAGCAGCGCGCCCAATTAACACGAGAACTTTCGGTCGGATTAGGACCCTTAATCTCCTAATCTTAATCCAGTAATCTGGGTCCCAAGAAGTTGCATTTGAGACTCTGTTTCGATTGCGTTTCCCTTTTTTCTTTCCCCCGTCTGAGCTGGTTTAAAAACCTTTCCGTACGCGCAAAGGCGCCAAAGGGAACCTCGACTTGCCCGGATTAACGCCAGCGGATATGCACCGGGGATTGACGGCCTAGGTTATTACACCGCTCTCCCTCCGGACTGCCAACGCCGCACAACCCTCGCAGTGCCCTGCGCCCTTCCTGCGCTCGGCTCTTAATCCACCTTAATCCGCTATGGAGAGCGCGCCCGTTCACCGTTCTTCTCCCTCAAACCTGCCGTCCCATCCCGAAGAAGAGCCCGAGATTAAGAGCGCGCGCGCGCCGTCAGAGTGCTAAGCCTAACCCTACTTCTATATACCGTAATAAAATAGACGTCTACAGCGCAACTTGGGGAGGGGTAGAAGAGGATGGATCGACCCAAAGGGAACAAACAGCGTCCGAAATCAACGGGGGGAGATCGGTCGGACCGTTCCCTAGTTCTGAAATCCGGTTAATCTATAGGACGGAAGGGGAAAGTTTACAAAGAGATACTTTGTTGTTGTTGTTGTTGTTGTTGTTGTTGTCGTCGTCGTCGTCGTCGCCGACAATTCTCTGCGGGGGAATGAGCATTAAAGGGGCCATGAAACGATTTTTGAACTTTTTCCTTCTTAGCTCTCCTTCTCAACTCACAAATTGCGCAGAAAGCGAAAGGTTGGGATATTTTTAAGACTGGTTCACACACTGGCGTTTCAGTGCGATCCCGTGCATTGCAGCTCCTCGTAACCGCTTGCGACGAGAAAATACACCGGCGCCACCCATCGGGCAGCCCGGGAACGCCTCCGATCTGCGCATAACTAAAGGTTCCGCGGTATTAGCGAGAACAAACCTTCGCACAAGGTGTGAGACCTGGTCGCTTGTGACGATGAAAGATGCGATGGTGAAAGAACTTTTGCGTAAAACGTTGGTACATAAACGCGGATCGGATCTGCCTCGAGGTTACCTAATAGATGGCGCCAGTGTGCTCTCTTTTTTGTCATTGGTGACAAGCGAAATCAACGCGGCCGATCAGATTCAAACGCAAATGTGTGAATCGGCCTTTGGGATGCCGATTTTGCGGTCCGATAACGATATCGGAAGATGGTTATCGTTGACGTATCTATTTTCGGTGTCTATTTTTGCCTGACATCAAAAATAGACACCAAAAAACACCGAATATGTAAAAAAAAATATACGCGTCAAAAATAAAATCTTAAATATGAATATGTTCTAAGTACAAGGTTTAAGTATATAGTTTACACTAACACAATACACGGGCTACTCTACTATTACCTTAGTTTCTCACCGAAGTTCCGTTTACCGAACGCAATCTCCGAAATTGAACGAAAAAAAAAAATTACGTTCTGGTCCCAAAAACTTGCCACACCTGGAGGGGAAAAAAAAAAATAAGAACGCACCGTCTTAATGGAATTCGAGTGCTCCGCTGGCTTCGCAGTTTTTTCCCCCGGATCCAGAAGCAGGCACCCCAAGCCACAGCCGGCAATAAAATCAAAAGGAGTTCTGTTCTTTTAGCTAAACGGTCTGGATAAAAAAATTTAAAAAAAAAAGATACAGAGATAAGACAATCACTTTAAGACTACGAGGATTGGGAGTGCACACCATTTTATCAAGTGTTCGTGAAATATCGTTATGAACAGTGCTCATTATTTTACCTTCTTTTTTTTTCCCCTCCGAGAAGCAATCTGCCAAAGTGCGCCCTTGCTCGACATAATACCGCAGGAGAAAATAAAAAAAAAAAAAAGACGAGTTATATAAACATGATATCCGTAGGTTTTGGAAGGTTGTGCGCTTATACGACTAAAAAGGTGGCTTTTAATAATAAAGGCAAACTGAAGCGGTTCTGCATTTAAGTAAAAACGCCTCAATCGTCTTCCCTTGGCCTCCAGCATCACGAATATCGAGATTATTTTTCTATTTTGTGCACAGAGGCTGCAGAAAATCATTTTCAAAGTACCGCGCAAGCCCCACCTTCCCGGAGCGTTACATCTTCAGGGCCAATCAAAGCTAAGCACGCGCACTCTTGCTTTTAAATAAGAAAAAAAAAAAGGGTCATAAAAACCCGTCGCGACTGGTTCAGTACGGGGGAATATACCTGGCAAGCTGGCAATGCCACGCCCTGCCCACACGAGCGACAAGCGCTTGGCGACCGAAAGATCCTTTCATGACATAACAAGTAATCAAAGGTGTTCTTTTTTTTTTTTTTCGCGTTTAGTTACACTTTTGTGGAAAACGATCGTGACATTCAGATTCACGAGATAAAAAAAAAAACTCTAAATTTCTAATTAAACTGTTTTTTAAGGGAACCCACGACTCACAATGAACTCAGACTCACCGGATTCACGATGAACTGAAACTCACGGATTTATGACGACGTAAAAGCTCGCTGGCTTCATAAAGAAGTGAATATCACTGGATTCGTGATGAACTGAAACTCACTGGAAAAATGAACTGAAACTCCTTGGATTCATAATTAACCGAAACTCAGTTGATTCGTGACGTGCTGAAAACTCATTGGATTCATAGCAATCTCCAACTCACTGGATTCGCGATCAAATGGAACACATATTCCAGTGCTTTTGTTTATAGAGCACGTGCAGAACGAGACCCCACCCCTCGTCTGTCAACTGGCCGACAATCGCGATGGTCTGCGCACGCGCACAAGCCCGTTTCTGTAAGAGTGATGCAGTAGCGCCTGCGCCGTCCGACAGCCAGCGCCACCAGTCGGGCGTGACGTCACAAACGTGCGATATCGCTTTAAGGGCTGTCTGCTTTCGTGCAAGAGCTGCAAACGGTTAGATGGTGTCGCACCACAAGGTGGCGTCACACGACGCAAACGCAGAAGACGCCAGTGCCGCTTCGTACGTATTTCTTTTTATTATTATTAACCGGAAATGACGCCATATAGATCAACTTGCACAAACCTAGCGTCCGTCCTAACAGCTCCTTGATAAGGGGGCCGCATAGTGCCACGTTTTCTATCTCAGCTAACGAAGGAGGTCGGCGTGGCCGGCACAATTAGATTCTTCACGAGTGCTGCGTGTATGTTCGGCTGGAGTTAGTTCGTGTCCTCGCCGATGGGACACCGAGTCCCAGCCGAGCCCTGATGCAGTCCTCGTATCCAATCCGCGTGGCGCGCTGACACCCCCCTCCGAACGGTGTGTAAATCTAAAATACAAACCCCCCTCTTTTTTTTTCTTTTTTTGTTTTTACAGCGCGTTGAACGCTTTCGCATTGAGTGTTTTTGTAAAAGGGTTCAAATAAGTGATCCCTTATTGCCTGGTAACGCAAACACGGTGCGGTCGAACGCAACTTTGAAACGAAAACGCACAGACGTGAGCATATACGTACGGAAGCACACATACACGTACGAGCTGAAAAGATCGTTATTCATTTGAATAAATCGATTCCATTAATGACAGTTTCGCAGTTACCCAGAACGGCTTAGCGAGTTTACAAATTCACCGGACGCAGACTGCGCATCTTGCGCCGGCTCATTAGCGCCAACTTGGAGATTTGCATAAATTAAACGGAGTCGGAATGCAACAAAACTTTCGAACCTTCGACGCCGAAAAAGTTCTGTTTCCCTTAATGCAAAAAAAAAAGGATGTTTCTCGTGGTTTTTGTTGCACCACTACATGACCAAATACTGCGCCAACTATAAGTTGCTGAGCAAATTATCGAAGGCCGCCATTGCTTGGGCACGTTCTCCTCACGTATTAAACACGAGGGCTGCGTAAGCGTACGGCGTGATCTGGGATCCAATCACAAGCTTCGTGCACAACTAATTAATGGCTACCGCCAATGTTGCTTGATGGGGTTTCGAAAAGCGTCTATTCCTTTAGCTAAATGTTGTGTGGCACATTGTGCACGCGGCATTATAAAAGATTCGCCTCACTCGGTCGTTGTTGGCTTCCCGAATTGACCGTTACTTCATTTATAAATGAAAGTCTAGGCCCTACTAAATAGTCGCGTTATATCACGTTCATCTAGAAACACCGAGTAGGAAAAGTGTACTAACCTCGCATGCAGAGGACACCATTTCCCATGTTTCATTCGGGCACATTGTAGTGGCGGCGAAGATTCGTAGAAAGCATCACATAACACAGATATATGTATGTGCATATGTTGTCGTGTTGCTCGTCTACACAACCTCATGATTCACAAACAGTGCAATCCGCCCATGGGAGCTGTAGGATCAGCTACGCGTGCCCGTTAATTTAGTTTTCGAATGTGCGAAGCATTTTGGCATGATTCCGCTCCATAGCCGGCACCGCCGCTTTAGTGTTACGTCAGAAACATGACTCCTCGTGCCTTTCAACACCCATTCCACAGCTTCGCTCTTATGACACCAGGTGACGGAAATACTCGCCGCGCTTCCCGACCAAAAACGTTTACCGTAAACGACTTTCTTATCGCGGGCTGAATATTTCACGAATCTTGCGAAGGGTAAATTTGGGGAATATTCCACAGGCGCAACATCTAGCGAATGGGAGTGGCATATGGCGCACGTACTCACCATCGCGATATTCTGGAAGTCGCAAAATTCGCGAAAATTAACTCGTTTACAGTATTCAGCCATGAGATTGTGGAGGGCGGTTGCACTGCGGCAGACCCCTTTATGCGCAATAGCCTTCCCCGCTTCGCGCGTTCCCCTCTAGGTGGCGCAAGTCGCCGCCCGATCTAAAAGTGATCTATCGTATTGTTGTATCCGCTGCGGTCGTTGGCAGCGATCGACTAGGAGCACTGATCTCTATGAAAACTTGCTTGATCGCGCTTCCCAGCTTCATCGCTGCAGTGTGAGTGCGGCCACCGGAAGTTCTATATCGGCCATCTTGTGTCCACAGGAAGTCGACCGGTTGGAGCGTTGCGGAGGCTGGGCGGCAGCAAGCTGGGAAACTCGATTTTCTGCTCATTTGCCGTCATTCGCCGAAAAAGATTTTTTCTTAAAAAAAGGAAAGAAAAGAAACTGCGTAAAATTTTGTAGTTGCCTTTGAGAACACGTGGAAATTTCTTGCGAAAGTGCAGCGCCGCAGGAAAAAAAGCACGACTCGACGAACGCAAGTCTCGCGGTGTCGTTAAAGGACACCCCTTGGCAAGTGAAATGCTGCGGCTCTGCCTTGGCACGCTTGGGCATCGATCAAGAATCGACGCCGTGTGGATGCCCTTATGAAAAGTTTTGAAGGCTTGTCGCGCGTAGAAGTCTTTGCCGTATGCATATGGGTCGCGGAGTTCTGGATCGTCCAGCTGTTCCGGTAAGCTGCATGCACTGATCAGCGGTTGCTATCATGCACTATCAACGATGTTCGAAATCCACTCGAATGAATCCGAATTACTCACGTCACATGGAAACACAAATAGAGCAACGCAGTTAAAGGGGCCCTGCAATCATAGTTAAGCATCCACGTTTTTTGCGGCTTCCACGTCTCTTGGGGTTCGGGCAAGCCAGCGGGCACGAAGAGAGTAACTGAATATCAGTGCGTCACATTTTAATTGGACGACGCGGAGACCTCCTCCACCTACGGGGCGCGACCCGCGGTGCCGAAAGCGCGCGATATGTGAAGTCCTTGATCTTGGCGTTACTACTGGTCAGAGCCGCTAAAAGCTTCTTTTTAGTCGAAGTACAAAATATAAGTGGCGCGAATCGTTTCACTTTTTTTTATGAAAGTAGTTTTTGTTCAGTATTTTAGATTAGAAAAGAAACAAATTCATTTTATAAAGTACGGAAACAAGAAATGACCTTGCTTGGTAGAAGAGCGTGCTGGTTTAAGTCATGGATGAAGAAAGAATAAACAATTAAAACAGGGACAACACAACCACATCTTTCATGTCCCTGTTTTAATTGTTTATTCTTTCTTCATCCATGAAGAAATGACCCTTCGACATACCCGCCACCAAGCGGTGGAAAAGGCGACCCATACTAGAAAGGTGTAGTGGGATCAGGTACCGACGAGCGGCTAGCATAGAAAGGTCCCGTACGCGGCGGCGCTGCGGTCGTATACGAGATTGAGGATCCGACCGGTTCCGAGTGTTCCGAAGGCCCTCGGCGAGAAAGTTTGGCTTACGGTTGGGCCATTGGGCGGTATGGCAACGCGAAGTGGCTCCCGTTCTGAACTGATATTTACCGCGTGTTTGCTGTCGTTTGCGGCCAATAAAGTGTCACCCAGAATTAGTGTTTACTCGCGCAGCAAATGCAATGCGAGCCGCCCTGGCTGCCCGCTTCATACAGCTTATCCGGAACATGCTTTAGCGGCGCCCCCTCGAGCTGTCGACACGGAGTGCGGCAGCCGTGCGCGCTCGCTGAGCTCCACGTCGCCGCTTTTGAACAATGAAACCAGGGGCGTCGGAAGTGTTCGGGAGATGGGGGGTGGGGGGTAATCGCGAAATATAGATTTCCGTTCCCTCCTAATTAATTGACTGCTAGAAATGTCTCGAAGGCAAAGTACGATCGCCGCCACCGCCGCGCTATGCCTGCCTCCCTCCCTCCCCCCTCTCCCTACCCCTACCCCCCCCCCCCCTCTCTGTTCCGTCGGCAAAGAATCAAACTCGTTTCTGGTCCGCGAGTGCCGCAAGTCACAAATATACAGTAGTCTGAGTAGAGTGAAACGCTGGTCCAGAAACATACACACATTCACGTGCCGCAGGCCTTCAAAATCATCCACACGGCGTCGATTCTCGATCGGTACACAAGCGGGCAAAGCCAGAGACGCGGCGATTCGACGTGCCAAGGCATGTTCTTTGATCACACCGCGAGACTTGCGTTCGAAGAGTTGGGCCTTTTTCTCGCGGTGTTGGGCTTTCGTACGAATTTCCACGTGTTCTCAAAGGCAAGTGCAATCGTTTACACAATATAAATATATATATATATATATATATTAATCTTTTTTGGCGAATGACACCGAACTAGCAGAAAACGTGTCTTCCAGGATGCATGACGCCCTGCCTCTGCTACGCTTCACCCGCAGACTTCCTGTTGGTCCAAGATGGCCGCCCTGTGGCAGCGTTCACGGAGCGGGGAAGCGCGATCCAGCAATTGTCATGGAGCTCAACGACTAGGAGCGCAACTGAATATTCCAGGCTCGTAAACTTCCTTGTATATCCATATCAACACCTTCGTAAAACGTGAAGTTAATTCAGCGCACTGAATGCCCCAAAACGAACCTTCCTCCTTATGCCATCGCTTTGCTTCACACGCCGAAAAGCAACAAATGCCGTACAACTTCCTCGGACACCGTATACCAAATTCCTTTTTTTTTCTTTTTTGTGTGTGTGTGTGTGTGTGTGTGTGTGTGTGTGTGTGTGTGTGTGTGTGTGTGTGTGTGTGTGTGTGTGTTTTTTCTTTTTTTGCGCGTTTCTTGCTAGGTGGCGCAAGTCGCCGCCCGTTTCGAAGAGTTTACTCGTATGCCTCCATCCAATGCGCTTGACTAGTAGCGCAACAAAATCGAACACTCGTAAACGACATCGTATACCCATATTAGCGCCTTTCATAAAACGAGAAACCGATTCGGCGGACCGAAAGTCGTCCCAAAACGAACTTCCCTGCGCACGTCGTCGCACGTGGCTTCGCTCACCAAAAACCCAAGCACAAGGTACAATTTCCTCTCCGGCGTCCATGTGCAAACAAATTTCGCAAACATATAGGAAAGACGCAGCAACAACAAGAACAACAGCCGACACAAAAACAACAAGCACGTGCGCCCGCTTGCACGAAGAGGCGCGACAGCCAACGCACGGTACACACGACTGGATGCAAACGTAAACATAGTGCCTCCCGTGTTCTATCTAGCGGCACAGCAAACGAATTTCCGGTGCGTCCGATATTAATGGGACAGCCCCGAATCCAATCTGAAAGGAGGGGGGCGGAAGAGTGCTCAAAGAACTCGCCATCCATGTTGTTCCTCCTTCCTCTCTCTCTCCCTCTCTCTCTCTCTCTCTCTCTCTCTCTTATTTTTCTTTTGCGCGTGCCGTATTTTGACATACACGGTATAAGGCTTTGACTCCTAACACTTCGTATAGCTGAAGCGGCTATATATCGCCAGTTCGTTATATAACAGTCATACGGCATCGGATAGACTGCGATGCCTCGTGGCGTTATCCGCGGTCCATCCGACCAAAGAAGCTGAAACAGAGTACGATAAGCCTCCCGTTTGAGCTTTTGAATCCAACTGTATTACTGCGCGCGTACGTTGGGAACAGGCTCTTTGTGGGGCGGACCGGGGATGGACTTTCATTTCGGAATTTCCGTGATGAATAGAGGCCTGATTAACGACTCGTCCTGTTTAGAATTGGACGGCGGCTAGCTCTCCCAAGCGGATTTTATGCCAACTACGAGAGCCAGCGAACGGTCGCGGCTTCGTTTTGAGAGTAATGATCTTTCTTTTGAAATAATCGTGTATGAATTACTGGAATGAAGGTGGATGTGGATATCGGTGTCGTTCAATGGAACGGGGTTTGGCGGGGGTGGGATTTAGCGTGCAAATGGAACGGGTTGGTCGTGCTGCCCAGCTCAAAACGTCTGAACCGCCAGCTTCATCGAGCGACGTCTACTGAAATGTGTAGGCGTTTTTATTTCGTTAATTACATCGCGGTACCTTTAATCTCAGTGGATAAAAGATGGGTTTATAAGAGTATTTTAAAGGGTAAACGTGGGTCTTTGGCGAATTCAAATAATTCGAGTTTGAGCACTAGGTCCTGTGCTTTGAGTCGGAGTTGGACGAAACAACTGACACACACAAAAAAAAAATAATAACTCATGCGATCACATTTTAACAGTTGAATAGCCACCGGCTATTCAATAAGCTGTAAAAATATATTGACGAAATATAGAAAAAAAAGCACTCTGAGGTGTGGAAGAGCATAGTATTTATTCATCACTATATATGCATCTGCCGACGCTCACACTGATCACATACAACAGCTGTCAAAGAAATTCGCCCAAACACCTCCGCACAAGAGACACGACCTCATTGTTCACAAACAGGAGTCGTTTGCGTCCCATACGCGCAGAAACCGCTTCTTGCGAAGAGCGAACCACATACATGGCTTGCACACGACATCATCCAAAGAGCGCTCCGATGGCCACCAGAGAAGAGGGGAAGAAGGAAGTCCCCTCCCCTCTTCCCAGGAGTCCCTCCTTTGTCTCCCTTAGATTTGCGGAGGCGTCGCTGTTCTCCCCCAGAAGATAATAGGAGATTAACCCGTCACTCAGAATTCCTACAAAAGCGGCCTCCCTCTCTCTCTTTCATGGCGGCCAAAAGCACGCGATGTGACGTCAATGAGAGCTATGTATAAGCATGTTCCGTTCTGTCGTCACTCCTTGGCGTGACGTCAAAAACATAAATCGATGCATATGCCGGTCCACTGTAGCCGGGCTATCTGTCGGTGCCATTCGGAGAAATAAATAGATGGATGAATACAACTGAATCCTTCGAATCGGGCGGCAGCTGGTGCTACCTAGCCAGATCATAAGGAATGTTAGGGAGTTTCAGTAGATCGTACCGATGACTCCGATAACGATACCCGATGCACCGTCGACGTCTTTGCGCATGCGCTGCATCGTTATCGGATATCGTTATCGGAAGTCTCCGGAACGATCTACTAAAACTCTTCGTTCACGTAAAGCCTCTAGGTGGTATAGCAATCTCGAACTCAAACCGAAGGCGCTCCACCGCGGACGCAGACGCCGGTCTAATCGTCGGCGCCATTTAAACGGATGAGCAGAAAAATGAATACGTCTGAAACCGTTGAATCGGGCGGCGGCTTGCGCCACCTACCCGGAATATATGAAACATTAACGTTAAACCTTTTTTAGTGGTACTCACGTCGAACTCGACCCACCCGCCTCATACGCGGGCAGAAGACCCCCCGAAAGTCCGCATAAGCGTCGAATCAGCCCAATATGCCCGAATCTTTCCCCCAGGCCAGTGTCCCAGAGGAATTGCAATTTCAGTCGACAAGTAGGCACGCCCAGACCTCCCTCCCGCATCTCTCGCTCTCATTCTCCCTTTACACCGCTTTCAATTAACTCCGTTCATTAGAAGGACTGCCATCCCTCTCCCGCCCCAGAAAGAAGCCTCCTCGCAGCCTTTTTCTCCCCTCTCTCTCATTCTTTAGGTCGCACGCACCCATTCCCACATCGACGCAGGTAGGAAGTTTACGCACAGATGGGGTGCGCCTAAAGTTGGGAGTGTATCCCCCAGCTGTTCGGTCGGGGGTCACGGGGTACATGTGGGATGTTTGTTTGAAATACGAGCTACCAGGAGGAGGAGGAGGTAAAAACGACGATCGTCTAAAAGCGACTCCCAACTTTGCTCCCCGCCCTTCAAATATGAATGACAATAAAAACTAATATTAACTTTCTTTTTTTTTTCATCGATCTTGACTAATATTTTTTTTTCATCGATCTGTAGTCTACAGTTTGACAGGGCCTCGGGCCTTGTCAAACCGTACAATAACGATCAACAAAAAGCAAAAGAAGAAAATATATGCATAAAAAAATATCACTAACGTACATGCTGGAACTAACGAAGGTTCAAGAGAACAAAAAAAAAAAACAAGCAGCAAATGCCTTACAAAATGCACAAACCTCAAATAAAGTCGCATATTTCGCAAGTATCATTTTCGGAAACGCAACATTAAAACTTTGAATGTTATAGACCGCCTATACTCGTTGTAACATAAAAAAGAAAATGAAGTTTTACGCGTTGCGGAAGAAACGATGTTCTTGCCGTTTGAGACATGTACGTCTTGATAGATAAGATAGCATAAAGCTAATCAAAGATACGCATGCACATATCCTAATTCGGCACAGAAAAAGAGGAAATTAGTAAAACAAAACTAAAAAAAAACGGACTTTTTTTTAATTTTTATTTCATTTATCCTCTTCGCCGCGTGGCAACGCACATACGCGTACACGCAACCAATCTGAGCAGGGGACGTCCCCATGGTTCGAGTTGCCTACATCTCTCACATCCGGGCTCTCCTACCCGGGCGCACAGTCGGTTAGCCGCGACCCCTGCTGGTGGCGAGCTCGTTCACCGCGCGGTCCTTCTGGTTCGAGCAAAGAGCCGCTGAAGCTTCCGGGCTCTCCGAGGAAGCCGTACACCGAACGGGGGGTTAATTAAAACGACGAGGATTCTCCGGCTTGTCCTAATGCGGTTTCAATTTCCCGAAAAGATTCGCTCGCTCGAGAGAAGAAAAAAAAATAATAAAACTCTAATGGAAGAAGCCTCATCTGTGCTCGCTGGTCTGCGGGGAGAATGCGGTGGCCGCCATTGCTGACCGGCCGCCCTAGTGAAAAAATCTTGTTTGGGTAAGAAATTTCTTGGCCCTATAAGCGCCTACGATCAAATAAGACCATATGAGGAGCTTATTAGACCATATAAGATAAGAAACATGTAGACGAACTCAACTCTCTGACGTCACGCCCGTGCGGTGGCGTTGCTGTCGGCTCTGCGCATGCGCGGATGCTTCGCCTCACAGTCTGGTTTCCGCGCACGCGCAATGCCCACGCCGGGTGAGGGAAACGCGGGCTTGTTTACGAACAGTGAGTCGGTCGGCCAAGTTAAGTTTCTCGTAACTTCTTATGTAATCTTATATTGTTCTCACGAGTCGTTATACGGTTCTTACAGCTTCAAATATAATCTTATTTGATCATAGGCACTTATTGGACCTAGAAATTTCTCGTACAAATATGATTTTTCGCTAGGGGGACTATATACGGACGTCCGGCTTCAAAGCGTGGCGCCATCTACAGACCAAAACACGCGTCACTGGAGTGATGTCGCTACGCTGACGCCGCTGATGGCATGGCGCATCCGCGCAGGTTTTACTTCACGCGAATGTGGTTCCTACGCGCTGGCCTATACACGCCTTTCTGTCGTTTATCACGTAAGTGAAAACTGCCAAATAAAAAAAAAACACCGTCGTAAAAAAAAAAAAAAAAAAAAAAAAAACACGAACGAGTGTTTATACAGTCCGAAGGCGATATCGACAACTCGCGTCAGAGGACAAAAATTGCCCATAAATAACGTATTCCCCTCGAAGCGTCGGGTTGCCCGCCTTCCAGAACCCTCGCGTCAGTGAGTTCATTTTAACGCAACGGTTTACAAAGGCCCGTTCACACACTTCCGACCTCTTAGAACAGAGTGCCTTGGAACCTCTTAATATCTCTCACGATGAGAGGGCACACTGGCACCACCTATTGGGTAGCAGTGTAAACTTGGCGGTCCGACCTATTTTCTATCTCTCTCGCGCATTATCCTTTTTTTTCTTGGCTCAAAACACTTGTGTCAACATTATAAACGAGCTTTTCTCGTAGCCATTACGCACATTTGACCTCGGAAATCGCGCAAAACCTTCGCTTTCGTGAAATGCAGTGCCAGGATCACCGCATAGATGGCGCCAGCGCGCCAGCGTGGTCTCTCGTCCTAAGAAATTTTAAGAGGTTTCAACGGGTCTCGTCTCTCTCAGTCGTACTCAGTTGCAAGTGTGTGAACGGGCCCTAAGCCGCTAGTTACGCAGCTCATACACCACACCGAGGGTGGAGTGTTCGCCGCCGCAGACGTGGTGGCAGACTTATCCTCGAACACGCCTCCTCAAGCATGTTGGAAGCACGCGTTGCTTCACAGACATCTATGCGCTTCGAACAAACAAAAAAAAAAAAAAAAAAAACGTTTGCGTATACGATTAATATAATAATAATAAAATAAATATTTCATTGTCTCGTTTTCAACACAGCACATAGACCGGCTCGCAAAAGCGTGGGTATGCTTGTCCGCGGGACCTGGCGTGACGTCGTGAAACCAGAAAGAAACACGAACCCGGGCAGCGCCTGCATACAGAGTGTCGCTTTGTATGATGTATTAGGAGAGCGAACGCGGCTGTAAATGCTGCCCGCAAAAAAAAAAAAAAAAAAAAAAAAAAAAAATTAGTCTCGAGAAATATTCCGGCGAGTGAAATAAATACAGGACGGAGACATTCGTGTAGCGATCACCACCGACCCCCGCAAGTTTTGCCCAACGCGCGTAGCAACTGGGAAAGAGCGTCGAACTCTCTCCGACTGGAAGGACTAGTGGATATAGACTCAGACCGGCGGCGTTCGAACGCCTTGCATTAGTGAATGGAGACAAAAGCAGCTGGCTTTGAGTCTATAGCCACTAATCATTCCAGTCGGAGCTCGGAGCTCCATCCGCGGGCTCTCTTCTTTCCCCCTCTCTCTCAGTTTCTACATG
Source organism: Ixodes scapularis (assembly GCF_016920785.2). Taxonomy (NCBI): domain Eukaryota; kingdom Metazoa; phylum Arthropoda; class Arachnida; order Ixodida; family Ixodidae; genus Ixodes; species Ixodes scapularis. The sequence goes on along the minus strand of NW_024609881.1, from coordinate 81,565,268 downwards.
CGTATGTATTGTAGCAGTTCTACTTTCCTTTTTTTTTCTCTTGACCGTAGAAAGCCTTTCCGTTTTATCAAAAAAAAAATTTATATATATATATATATATATATTTAATGTAAAAAGAACCCAAACATTTTTATCATTATGTTCGGGGGGCTCATGGTGTGAAAAGTGCGCTCCAGGGACTTTGCACAAAGAGAGAGGGAGAGAGAGACTGACTTAAAGCCCTGGACAAAGAAAAAAGAAGACAGCATGTCTACGGTTTTGCACGGTCCACTTTTCTTTTCCTTTTTTCACAACCCCATTACATTCCGTGTTTTTTTTTTGCGTGTTTTTTTTCTTTCCCGTCGGACCATCGTCTGACAAGTAGGTCGTTAGGGAACACGTCGACGACGGAAGTCATTATAGCAGATGGTACGCGCACCCACAGGGGCGTAGAGAGGACTACGGTCCGAGGAGTGGCTCCCAAAGATGGCGTCGTGACGACCCCGAGCGGTTTCCCCATTCGGGACGTGTTCTCTGTAGGGAATGTTTTGGGGACTCTGTCGTGTTGATGGCGCGTAAATGATGAACTGCTAGTGGGTGCGCCCGTATTTGGAGACGATTAGACGAGACGTGGCATGTGGTAGCGTGTATTTCATGCGGCGTTTACTCCTTCTTCCTTACTTTTCAGAGGCTTTCAAAGGACTGCGGAAAAGACCTGCGACAATAGTTACAATTTATTGCGAGGTGTTTACGTTTTATGTCTCCAAGTGGTTTTAAAACTTGAGGCTCCAGTTATCTGCACCGTGTCACTTTCGGGGAGAAATTGGGCTAAACACGGTTCTGATCAAGCATGTTTAGGGTTCGACATTCAGGGTAAAATTAATGCATTTTTAATCCAAACACGGAAATCTTTATAGTTAAACTCTAACAACAACAAAAAAAGTCGCAAAACAACGCCAACAAAAGAGCGGTGATCGCCCGATCGACGCGACGCGCAGCGGCAACCCGAGGCGGCCGCACTAGGAACAAACAGGCCAGAACAAAGTAAACAGGCGCTCGGCCCCATCAATTGCGGCGTCACCTGTGGGTGGCAAATACAAATACGCATTGAGCACCCGCACAATTTCCCAGTCCACTCGCGGGGAAACAAAAATCGAAAATGGCACCGCAGCGGCCCCCTTAACTGTGGCGCCATCTGTGAGTGGCAAATATAAACACATACTTCGCGCGAGATTTCGCAGTCCACTCGTGGGGGCGGCAGCAAGCGCAAAGGGAGCAGCAGCGGTCGAGCACGCCGGGAGGTAGAAGTGGGGGAAAGTAACGGAGTTCCAAGATTTATGTTGCCAACTCGGTCCGGAGAACTCCGGGTTTTCAAGCTCGCAGTAGTGGCCGGGCCAAAGCGCCGAGGATGCACGTAGCCATACAGTAGAGTCCATAAATCACATGTCCGCGGACTCGTCCATTGTATATTGCGCTTGCCTTGTTTTATGACTCCCTTTTTTTTATTTTTCTATTTTTTTTTATTTTTCAGGGAACCGTCGCATTTGAAATGGCACCGGACACTGCACCGTGTTCCCAATGGAGGTCGCGAAAGTTCACCAACGGCCATATTAAAGCATATCGCTTCAATCGTGTTTAGAATTAAAGAAGCTTAGAGATGCTTACATCTTTTCAGTGTAAAGTAAGAGCTTGCTTACTCATTGGCGTTTGAGTTGAGTGTGATTAAGTACGTTTTAATCACCTGTGACTGCTTCCGAGTAATAGTACTAGTGACATATTTAATATTATAAAAAGGGACTATAAATTCCTTAACACAGTGTTTCCAAACAAGCCCGCTTTTCCCCCACCAGGTGGTGGGCACTGCGCGTGCGCAGAAACCAAATTCGGGAGGAGTGACGCGTTTGCGCATGCGCAGTACCGACACCAGCGCCACCGCCGTGGCGTGACGTCAGTAAGTTGAGTTGGTCTATACTTCGCTTCACACCACCGCGGCCAACGCTACGTTCCGACCTCGCCGATCAAGCCACGCCAAAAGTGTATCGTCATGGCGGTCGCCGTCTCTTTGTACGTCCGCTAAGCCAATCACGCAGAGCGAATGTCGCTTTGGCCCACGTACGTCACGTTGCGTGCTCGCCGGGCGCTCGGATTCGGCTCCGAACTTCCAGGTACCAAAGTTGCTCTATAGACATATATATATAGGCTCGTTCACAAACTTTCGTCTGCTTACGACCGACTTCTGGTGATCCCCTTACGACCAGGGAGCATGCTGGCACACTGACGCCATCTCTGAGGTGACGCTAGAACTACATTTCAATATAGAGTGACGGTTCGACGGCTACCCGACAGATGGCCGTTGAAGATGGCGTCGTGATCGACACAACGGGGTTTGCCACACCCCGTTGAGTGGTGGGATAAAAGGCTGTTTTGAACGTGTTTAATGTGCCGTAGGACGAAAAAGAAAGGGTCTAGGCTGGGATGAGGAAAAAGTAAAAGAACAGTTGTTAGTCAGCGGTGTGATTGTCCAGTCCTTTCCTTCGTGTTCTTTTTTCCGTGTTCAGCTGGCCTGATTGCCGACAGATGGCGCCAGTCTTTTCTCTCGCCTAGAGTTCCTGTATATGCTACCTACGGTAGCAGAGTTGCGCATTCAGCCTCGGCGAGTGGCCGTAGCGTCGGCTTTCCCGCATGCCCTGGTTGCTTTGCTCCTCACGTGACTAAATTTGGCGAATAGCGGCGCCGCGCGCGCCGCCGCGCATGGAAAACAGGAGAGGAGGAGAAGGAGGGCGAAAGCAGGGGTACATACGCCGGGGCGCGAAAAACGTCGGCGGAGCGACCGTAAAGGTGGCTTTCTTGCACGCCACCGGATGCTTTGCTCCTCACGTGATGGGTCTCGGCGAATAGCGGCGTGGCGGCGCGGGGAAAACAAATGCGCAACTCTGGCTCCCGTAGGGAGCCTATACAGGAACTCTACTCTCGCCGTGAGAGTTCCCAAAAAGTTTTGAGGCACCGGGTCGTGAGCAGCCGCAAGTGCGTGAACGGACCTTGAGGCTGATACACACGCTTATACGACTGCTTACGGCCGGAGTAACTAAATCCCGGTTGTTGTTTTTTTGTCGTCTCTTTTTAGGGCTCTCGTGACTGCTTCGACCGCTGCGCAGACAGTCGCGAGCCTCTCCGGTTGTAAGCAGTCGCAAGCCTGTGAACCAGCCTCGACGCGTCTCAAGCCGGCACCAACATCGATTCAACATACTACCGGGGGAAAAAAAAAACAGAAGAAAAAGAAAAAAGGCGGCCGTTTGAACACGATAACGTCCGTACACGGGGACACGCCCGGGCCAAGTACCGAGCGGTTCTGTCTGATCCGCCGTGTGGGGAAATCAATATATAAAGAAGTCATCGGAGAAAATATTTTAGGACTTTCCGTCGCTCGAGTGGTGCGCGACAACGAGAAGGCTCTGTAGGGCCCTGTAAGCCCGCGATATTGATTCGGTGAACCAACAAACCGTAGGCAGGGAGAGGGAGAGCTCTTTTGTGAGGAAAGAGTCAACCGAGCGCCGCCGTGGAAATTGGCCGAGCGCGCAGTTACGCTCTAACATCGACGTTTCAGGACGGAGGTATTGGATAGGAACGCTATTTCTAAACGGCTTAGACGGGGTGCTTTTGTAAAGGCGAGCGAAGAGGTAGCACGGGCAACGATCGACTAGGGGGAGATTCAATTGCCAGATATATTGACTCGGTTATTTTATTTTCTCCCGAATGCGTACATCACTGTAGTACACGCCCATTTTCTCATAAATACCGTTGCCTTCGTCCTCTCTCTGTTTTATACTTTCTGTTATCTAGTATTTTGGGCATCGCGGTTTCTGCGAGAAGTTTTGTGTGGCCACATCCGAGTACACGCCGGGAGCTGAAGCAAAACTCATATTTCCACAGACGGAGTCGCGGCGTCGAATTATCTGCGGAGATTCATCTGCAGATATCTGCAGATAAATCTCTGAAATAGCGTCTCCGCAGCATTATCTGCGGAGACGCCGCCCTTCAAGCGTGTTCGAGCCACGTTTTCTTCGTACAGATGTATATGCTTAAAACATGAGTTTTTTTGTTTTTGTTTTTGTTTTTACCAATGGCTGAGCGCAGATGCGTCTGCTTCTTTTGCAGGGGTTCTGGTGACGTCAGAGGGACGCCGAGTTCTGATTGGCTCTGATCGAAGGATAGTGGGTAGAGCTCAAAGCAGGCTGCCTTGATGTCTACCCACTATACTTCTGTCAGAGCCTATCAGAGCTCAGCATTTAGACGTCACCACAACCCCTGCAAACGAAGCAGACGCATCTGCGCTCCGCATACCACAGGACCGGCATGCAAAGAAGGCCCACGCCTGCGTATGTCGTATTAGCAGTGTGAGCGCGATGTAATGAACGCCCAGTGTCGGACCCCGAATATGGCGGATAATCGTCGCAGAAGCCGCTGGAGTGCGCGCACACTTTTAAAAAAAAAAGGGGGCTTGTGTGCTCCGACGGAAGCTATATGACCCAGATTCCTTGCTCGTCCCACGGCGCGTGACGTCACGTCGTGTTACTCGCCGCGCCAAGTGTCGCGCGGCGACGTCGCGATGCCACCTACGTTAACTGGATCGATCTGGCAACGTTGACTGTCGAAGTCGTCTGGCGTAACGTGACGTTAGGTCACGTCACACTGCGCCATAGGACGTGATGTCGCTTGACGTCATGACGTCGAATCATTAAGCGACTGTGTGCCAATAAAAATAAAAGTCACGAAAATGTATCGCTTTTTTAATGCAAAGTGTGTAACCTCCAAATGACGGTTTCGGGCGAATGCAACAAGCTGCCAGCGTTTTTTTTTTTTTTTGTTTTTTTTAGCGATACAATAGTTTTTTTTTATTGGATCTAGATACTTTCTCAATAAGTAAAAAAACAAAATTTTTCAACAGTAGCATCGTTCATCCGGTCTGATGCACCTTGAACCACCTCTCGCATCCAACACGGATAGGAAAAAAAAGTGGTGCAAGAAGTCGCCACCTCGCCGCTCATCGCCCTCCGATTCCTACCGTATCCGACCTAATCAAAAGTCCTTTCAAGGCTCAGTAACCTCATTGTTAACTCCCCGAAAAGAAGAAAAAAAAACCGACAATCGAAAAATACAAAAAGAAACACGCGAGCAACGCGGCGACGGTGATAACAGCAGGTGGCGGTACGGTTCTCTTTCCCTTAATCGCACATCCCCCACTCCCCCTTTCCTCCCACTCTCGAAAAAGAAACACTCGATCCGTGAACACCTCCAGCGCCCTTCCCAATTTCCGATAGATGGCGCAACTTGTAGCGATAACCGTTAGCTTACTCCCACCGTTCCCTGCTCAGTCATTTCGGTTTTTCCCAACCAGTATTTCATTTTTCGTGCCCAGCAAGAATCAGCCGGTCTGCCCAGAAAAAAGGGATGAAACGAAAAAGCCCCTTCCTTCCATCAAGTCCTAATCGACTTCGTTCAAACTCAACAACACCCTTCCCTCAGCCTCAACGTTGCGTCCCCCCCCCCCCCCCCCCCCCCCCCCCACAAAGCTACAGAAACGATACACCGTTCCCTCCCCAAATCCCACCCCCCTTTTTTTGCCTCCCCAAGCAATCGCCACCCTTCCCTCTTTTCTTCCTCACCTAGGGAATCGATGGACCCAACCATCGATTCACCGGTCGAACTTCCCTCATCATACAGCGCACAGCTACGCTGTCTTGGGGGAAGGGAATCGGAGGCCACTTTTATTATCCGCGAGCGATGAGAGCACCGACAACCAGCTTGGCGGCAGCGCCGGCCCCTGGTTAGTCTTGGCTCTCCAACATCTTTTAAATAGTTTTTTTTTTCCCCGGGGGGGGGGGGGGGGGGGGGGGGAGTTTAGTGATTTGACGAGCGCTACAGCGACCACGTACTCTGGTGGCCTGTTTCTGCTTATTAAAGTGCACACAAGACCCCTTCTCAAATTTTGAAGCTGTCGGTCCGTGAGGTCAGAAGTGACCTGAATATCGAATTAATCCATGAGTTTCTCTCTTCCCTTTTCTTCTTCGCCTGGCCATACACTTATCGGATATCGTTATTGATTGTTCGTTCTTATCTCAACCTCTTAATCTAATCTGCCTTCGTATGTAAATCAAAACAATACTCAATTGCAGTAGTATTTCAAGCGTCCGACACGTATTTCTACTCGTTTGATACCGTCGGTTGGTCCTCACAAGGGGGGATTTTAATGAACATGATTTCATTCGCTGTATCAGTAAAAGCCCGTTCACACAAATCTCTTCGAACGGGAGAACACACTGGCGCCATCTATGCGGTGACCCTGGAACCACACTTCTTTAAAGCGAAGGTTTGGCGGGAATTTTGAGGTCAAATGTGCGTACTGCCTATGAGAAATGGTCTTTTATAACGTTGACAAAAGTGTTTCGAGCCAAGCAAGAAAGGACGATGCGCGAGAGAAATGAAAAATATAAGGGACAGCCAAGTTTCCACGGTTACTCGATAGATGGCGCCAGTGTGTCCTCTCATCGTAAGAGATTTTAAGAGGTTCTAAGGCACCCGCTCTAAGAAGTCGCAAGCGTATGAACGGGCCTTAATCCATCCAAGCAGGAAGGATATTCTGGAAGAAAAGAAACGAGTCAAAACTACTTCTGCCAAGAATGCAGAAAGAAGGTGGGACATATGGTACTAAACGATGATGTCTCACACGATCATGGCACGCTGAATGCCACAACGCACATCTAAATTTTCGGGTGAGTGTACTTTTTTTTTCTCCCATCACTTTTGTTGAATGGACTGCGTAGGTTGCAGCCGACTACCTCACTGCTTTCTCTGTGGAGAGCTCTGCCGCGTAAGGACGGCTAAGAATTAGCCTGCGTGGTGAGTGTGCTTTTTGTTGGCCCCTGGTACGGAACGGTACGGAATCCCGTACCGTTCAGTACGGAACCCCGACAATGGAGATCGTTCCGATATCTCTTATATCCCCTATATAAGACATCCGATAACAATACGATGCTTGCGCTAAGGCGGCAGCGGAGTATCGGGTATTCTTATGGAAGTCATCTAAACGATCTACTAAAACTCTCTAATAAAAAAAAAAATTCTTACTAATAAAGAAAGCGGGTCTTCTGGTTCCAGAGAACTAGAATTAACGTCGTTTGTTTTACCGCGGGTTACAATCCTACGGGAAAAAAGGGGGCTACCCCGGCCGTTACTAATCTCTCGGTACAAAAAGGATACTTTTGAAGGAAGGGTTAGTATCCAGTGCACTTCACAAGCGGACGGCACCCTGTCAACAGCATACACTTCTCGTGAGGTCTCGAAACAGTCACGTTACACCCCTACGTTGCCGCGGCTCCGATCACGAGGACATCCGACTACAGAAACGAGGATACTTTGTCTCCCCAATCCCTCAACGTCCCCACCCGTACGATCCTTATACCTCATCCACGACGTGGACGAGTGCTCTTTTGCAGACCCGTCCAGTCTCCGCTTCTTCCCCATTTCCCTGCTTGCGTTTTTTTTTTCTCTCCCGAAGACAGCAAGCTCCGGTTTCAAACAAGACCCGCAGTGGCCCGTCCTAACTACGTTTGCACACCCGTTCCACCTCCCCAACCCTCTCCTCCTAAAGACTCTTCCCTGTTGAGGTTATTTTTTTTTTCCGCTCCTTATCCCGAGACTCCATCGGTCCCGCAAATCAAACTAGACTTCCCCAACAAGGAGCTATAGAGAGAGGGAAAAAAAGGAGGCCTAAGAGAGCTGAAGGGGAGAACAAATAGGGACAAGGAAAAACTCAGTTTGTTTCCCCGAGTCCCGGTCTTTTCCCTGGTAAGGATATCCCCTTTCTCGTTTTCCCGCCAAAAAAAGACAATAAAAGAGAACACAGAGACGCGCGAAAGGGGATATAGGGAACTTGGAATCCGACACAGATCCATCTTAGCGCTTTTCCCTGTAACTCTTCTGGGCTCGCTGTCGATATCACGACTTTTGCTTTTTTCCCCCATTTTATTTTATTTCAGGAATTTCCCTATACACCTTTTTGTTATTCCGCGATTTGGGGAAAAAACAGCTAGATGCCGTCGGCATCGAAGCAAACATGATCTACGCCGTTGCCACGTGCTTAGTTGCGTAACGAACAATGCGCGACACAGTTAGCGCGAATACGACTCCGGCGTTTTTGAGGATTACACTTACGGATGGTAATAAGAAAACCCAAATTCTACAAGGCATGTTGATTCCCATCATAAGCAGGCATTCAATCATGCTGTTAGTTTCGATAGCAGTATTTAAATTACGGGGAAAAAAAAAACACAGACAAAGAGTCGCCACTTGCTTGTTCGTGCTAACAGTGTCGCGCCCTGAACATTAAACATTCTGAAGTAACAAAACGCCTAAAAATCAGTGCCCGGAAACGTTTTGATGAGTTTGAGGCAACTTCGCATGACGTGCAGAAATGGCGTGAAGTACTAATAACAGTAGGAGTAACAATAAAGAAGATAATAATTATATTTAATAGCTCAGGAGAACCCGGCACAAATCAGAGGCAACAGCCTGCCCGCATCATGGACGCCGGCAGTGGAGCGTCTAATGATGGTTGCTACGTAATGATACATACAAGATGCCGAACTATACAAGATTTATACATTCAAGGGTAGACGAACGATGATGACTTTGGGTGTCGCCAATAATAGCCTGGCAATAAAAGGACTTCAATTGTGAATTGTCGGTGCTCGAGTCACCATAAAGATTTGTTGTTGTTGTTGGCGAGGTGTGTTTGTCGTCTGTTTCTCTCGTAATGTCCGAGTACCGCTAGAGCGACAAACAGAAACAACGGACATCGGCAAGCCTTCATTAAAGGGGCCATGAAATGAATTTTGGGCTGGGATGAATGATTTTGAACTGGGACTTTACTAATCGCATATCGTTTAGTTGGCCAAAAGAAAGAGGGTAGAAAGTCAAAAGCCAGCTTTTCGGTATACGAACATTTGAAAATATAGCGGACTATTTTGTACCTTCTTTCCTTCGAAAGCTCTCCGCCTTTTCACTATGATACATCCGCGGTTCCCAAAGCGCGTCAGCGGTGCCAACCTGACGTCAGCCGAGCCCAGCTCACGCAATGGACACGAGAACTGCGTCACTCGGACGTGTGCGCTCGTCAGCGATCAATCCGTCGACGAATATTCGGATTCGCGTTCGTGGCCAATGAGTGCCCTGACGAAACTTATAGTCACTGGGGAATGACAAGTTCTATGCTGTGCATAAAAAGCACGGTGGAAGCTAGGAGTCATAGCACCGGTGCCGAAGAATGTCACGACGACGTGATATCACAATTTGCATTTGAGTTGAGGATTAAAGCTAAGGAGGAAGAAGTAGACAAACCGTTTCATGACCCCTTTAAGCAAGTGCAATATGTACCAAAGTATTTGATGTACCTTTGGCGAGCCTGCGGTCTCCGTCCGGGTGCTCATGAAGTAAGCACGGGTGATTGCAAGCTTGCCAAAGGTACCAACCAATTTGCGTGCACGCTGCACATGCTTTAGGCTTCTCGGCGTCGGTGGTTCTTGCTCGTCGTTCTCGTGGAACTAGGGAACAGCAGAGTGAAAGTGTGCACCGGCCGACTCGTCAGAGGCAGCCTGTGGTCGCGGCTGACAAGCGCACGTGGCGATGTATTGATCGGTGACCCTTCCCCATAGGCTAAAATTGGCAACACGTGAAGAAGGAGGAGACGCGAGGGAAGAGGGAGGCGCGAAGTGAAAGTGTCACCCACAGGCGCCGCTTAGCCATCCAGAGCCTATCCGAAAAGCCGGGAGCAAAGGGCGCCCATCCAAGAGGTAAAAACAAGGCTGACAGGTCTTGAGTGCGATTAGGGTTGAGAGAACTTAGCTCGGTTAGGGAGAGAGAGAATGAGAAAGTGGGAGATGGAGGACGTAAAAGAGTACGAACTTGCAAAACGCTTCCAGTTATAAATTCACCAACATGCGTCCCTGAAGTCACGGCGCCGCAGTGGCGCGGTTGAAGGCAGAGCGCATACGCAGACGTTTCCCTTTGGGGATGAGCGGGAATCCCCTGACAATACACTCTCAGCAATAAATAGGGGGTGTAGTACCTACACCCCCCCGTCCTGTATATAACACCCCAAAACTACATTTCGACGTTCAGTCCACTGGCGTCGAGCTGACGATACCAACCTTTACAAACGGCTTGACAGCTGTGTCATCTAACTTACTAAATAACTAATGTACGTATAAAATACTAAAATAAATCTGGGCATTTGCGGCAGGGTTAACAAAACCTTGAGTTTTCCTGTAGTATTTACTGCGTATGTTAGATATTTTAATGCGTTGTAACACTCGACTATCAAGCCGCTCGTGAAGGTGGGTATCGTTGTTTCAAGGTTAGTGGACTGAACGCCGAATCGTAGTTTTTGGTGTGTTATCTATGGAGAAGGGGTACAAGAACTACATTTCCTATTTCTGAGATTGTAATAATAATAATAATAACGGTGATAATTATGATGATGATGATGATGATTATAATAATACGTTATTTTTCCTTAATGCCTTGTGTGTGGTGCACTGTCAGTTCGAGTTTACAGCAACACAATTTAAAACGTACAGAAACCCGGAAAAAGACACTAATACCGGTTCGTGAAGCAGATACGGCTTTTACACAAACTCCGAGTCAGATAAGATACACTTTTGCAGGGCTGGCTTAAACGAAGACAAACGTCTAGTTGATAACTGCCCATGTTATTAAAAGCACACCGAATTCGAACTCTTTTTACAAGCCAGCGCTATCACCTGTCCGCCATTGCTTGATGACGCACTCTGAGCACGTATTGAACACGAGGACTGCGTCAGCGTTCCGTGAATTGGATCGAATTAGACGCTTCGTTATCGTGAATGGATGGATGGCTGATTTCGACTATGCCCTTTGTAACGGGCGGTAGCTGGCACCACCTAGTCTGAGAAAACCCTTACAAAAATATGTAGCTAAATTATTTCCAATTTCTGTTTAAAATTTTCTGGAATCCTATTGAATTTCTTTTTAAGCTTTTTTAATGTTTTTTAGACTTTATTTTGAAAACTTAATTCCTAGCTGAAATTGGCCACTTAATTTTTTTTTAATTCCTCCTTACATACATTTTTTAGAGTTCCTTCTTACATAAATTTTGTTGAATTCCTTTTGACGGAACCGCAGACTGACGTTTAAAGAAAGATCCTCAATTTTTTTAAATATATATTTTGAGTTTCGTTATGAAATAGCGTTCCTTTGCTACATGCACATCCCATAAATAAGTATTGGAAACAAACACAAACACCATGAAGCACTCAAAACCAGAATCACAGTCCCGTTAACTGCTCCACAGCCTTATATAGCCTACATATTGAAGGTAATCCTTTGGCCGGTGACCACCTCAGCACTAACTAAGGTTCCAAGTGTCTGATCTCCTTCTCGAAAGTCTGTCAAAGGCAAGAGAGTGTTTCAAAGCTCGTGGACTCTATCTCTTACTAAAAAGCATTGGTACAACTAATGATAATTCCGCGTAGTCGCTAAAACAACATCCACAAAAACGGCTCCTAAAACAAATGTTATCGCTTCTCTGCATAGCACCACTCAGGACAAAGCCAGTCAAGGCGGATGCTCCACTTTAAAATAGTCATTCTGCTTTACTTTACTAGTTGGCTAGTTGAATAGGGTCAATAAAGTCACGATAGTCACTTACAAAGTGAGAATGGCAGGGCGTGTTTTTCGAACGCCTGGCCTCCAGCACGCGCCCCATGCCTTCCGTCGTGCTTTGGCTGCGCGCTCGAGCTCGAGGGGCGCGAGACGTCAAAGCGTTGTCAAGGGTAGAAGGCTCGCGGTCGAGGCAGGAGAACTGAAGCTCCTCCCAACGGTTCTCAAACTTGTCAGAGACTATTAAGAAACTTAGTGACTTTTTACATTTAGTCAAGATGTGCCATGATCAATAAGAAGTCAACAGAAAGTCCGCAGCGTTTCTATTGACACTGGCTACAGAAAGTCAACTGAATAATTTCAGCACGAAGAAAACAGAACGTCTGCAGTATTTCTGATGACACTTTCAACGGGAAGTCAGCAGAAAAAGATCAACGTCGAATTAATAGGAAGTCAACACCTTTTCTTTTGACTCAGGCAGAAGAAAATCGTCAGAAAAGTTTCAACACAAAATCAACAAACTTTCTGTTGACCATGTCAACAAGAAGTCAAAGTCCAACGAAAGTAATCAGAGTGAACAAGAAGTCAACACATTTTCAATAACAAGTAATAAAAACATTTTTATATGGGTTTGTAGAACCGTATCATATATCCATCGCCGTCATGCCGGACCCCGCACACGAAGGCAGACCATATAAAATATTTTTTTAATAAAATAATATAAAGAAATAATGTCAAAAAGTTTTCTTTTTTTAGAAAATAACCTACAAAAAACGTCGTTAGAACTTCTTTTTAATTTTGTTTATAAAAAAAATCTACAAAACAAAATCTTGTTTTTCCTTTTGCAGAAAAACGTTCTTTTAATTTTTTTTTATAAATAAGCCTACAAAAAAATTGTGTATTTTTTTTCTTTTGAAAGTTGTTTTTTTTTTTTGACAATAATCAAAACAAAGTGCGCTTAAAAAGGAATTCAGTAGGATCCCGGAAAGTCCATAAGAAGTCTAAAAAAATTGAAAAGAATGTTGAGACCTGTTTTTGTAAGGGAATGCTTTCCTCCACCACTTAAATACCCAAATTCTTTCCCTCTAGATTCCTGCCCCTATCACCGAACCGGGTAAATGAATCACCAGGCCGACCTTTGAAGGATCAATATCGACCACCAATGTTGCTTTGGTGGGGTTTCGAAAAGCCACTATTCTGAAATGGTAAACTTCTGGCACCGAAGAACTCACGCCGCAAAACTGGCCATACAGAATTGGCACTCAGCACGTGAAAATTCCCACACAACTTTGAAAGGAAGAGAAGTGCTGATGTCACGAAATTCGCAGTACGACATCGACAGGAAGTAGTGACGTTGCGAAAATATCGCCACAGCTTTTGGGCAGGAAATACCGCCGTCACGAAAATGCACGGGGTACCGACAGGAGATAGCAACGTCAACGGAATAAGTACTTTACGACAAACGGCGGAATTCGGATCCAATATACGAGACGACGACTTTAGACTCTCTCGCCGCAGGAGGAATGTCCGATAATCGTTCTCTCTCTCTAGTCCAATAAACATTGCGCAGCGGTCGAGAAATTTAATTTTATTCCATTCTCGGTGCGATGTCCTCCAGACAAAAGTACTGCAAGGAGAACCTTGCCACGATAGTAAAGAAATTCGCATCCTAACCTTCCAACGGGGAAAAAAAAAAAAAGAATCACCGACGAACACTTTTAGGGAATCTCGGTATGTGAGCGTGTTCGTATATTAATTGCGATTCAATCTTATATCTGAGGAATTGTTACCTACGCTAACGTGCAAACGAGGACAGCGAATAAGATGTAAAAAAATGTAATCGAAGCGACTTCAAACGAAACGTATTACTCAACACACCAAAAAAAACTTCTTTTTTTTTTTTACGTAACTTGCATTTGCGCAGATGAATGGGAGTGTAAACCAGTCCCTTTGCAACATCAAAGTAAAATGTATAATTTACTTTTTTTTTTCTAGATTCAAAGGAACAAAACGAGAAAACAAAAATCTCATTTCGAATTCCATTTAGAACTGATTTTTCTTTTCCGTTTCTTCGCCTCGGTTGTAATTCCCTTTTTTAAGGGCATAAAGACCGCGATATCGGGCAAGGATATAAGCCCCATTTCCTTTTCTTCAGGTTTCTTGAGCATCAGACAGAGGTTAAGGCGTTGAAGAAAGAAAAAAAAAAAAAAACTACAGGTTAAAAGGAAGGATATCGAAGGAAATGCCAGGCCAAATTAGTTTCCCCTTAAAGTTGAAACTGGTCTGGGATAGAAAGGGGATTTCCGTGCTTCAAGCGCTCTTCCTAATTTCAGAATATTTAGTTTTCAATGCCCTTTATTTTGTTTTATTTTTCACCGGGCTCGTTTTCGTTTTATTTTTTACTTCAATGTCTCGACATTGCCGTCTCGTTACAATGCACAAGCTAGGAAACTGCGGTCTAATCAAACTCGAATTCCACACATGAAACAAACAAGAAGTAGATACATAATTACACCAAATATTTTCTTTCTTGCTATTGATTTTCACTATTTTGGAGGTCTCCCGTATTTTTTTTTTATTATTTTTTTTACAAGTCTTTCTTTTTTTTCCCAGTTCTGGCTTGTTTATTCATTTTATCTCGGGTAACTAAACTATAAAATCCGAGATCTTCCTGTAACAGACGTTACCAAAAGAGGAAAAGAAATGAGGACATTGGGTCTTAGTGTGGACAGTTAATGATTAGAAAAGCGACCTTACGCAGGTTAATCTCCCCTTAATTTATCCTGATTATTATTTTTTGTTGTTGTTTCAGCTATAAAGGTAAACCAAGCTCATTTAGGAAATAATACAGATTATGAATCGTTATTACCTCGGAGATGCCCATTCAACGAGCATCAACTCTATACGGAAAATCACTCAAAAACCGACAACGAAACGTTCTCCTTCACTTTGGTGTCAACTTCCGTATTTCCTCAGACTCGGGTTGCTTCAAAATGTTCGGTGTACACCAGCTCAGTGCTTACGTTCTGTTCGTAGCAACACCTTGAAGAGACGTACAATGTGCGACGCTGTAAGCGCGAACACGACTTGGACGTTTGTTCGCGTTTTACTTCGAAGGGGTACTGCTGGGCATTGAAATTTGCCGCTCGGGCTAGTACCTGAACACTTTCCACAATCATTATAGCTTTGATGACAGCCCTTCAAACTGAGAGAATAAATTGGCTGCAGGTTTGGTCATTCTGCCAGAGGAGTTCTAATGCGGTAGCTTTATGGGGTAGGTGGGGTTCTTAGTTCAAGTGGTGCCTACCTAGAGCAGGATTTTGTATGGAAACACATTACGTCACACCATTGTCTCTTTGTGACGCTTAGTGCGCTTCCCTGCAGCACCCCCCGTATACAAAGTCTTTGCGCTGAATTTTCTGGGTCACAAAGAGAAGGGAAGGCGCGCTCTCCCGCCAACTCCTCGTACCGCGCGCTATCTCTACACCACCTGTTTCTGCTCCTTTCTTTCTTGCCCTTTCCAACCCTCTTTGCTCCACGCGCTTTCTCACACCACCTGCCTTTGCTCCTCCCGTTCCTGTGTGCCGGGTCAGTGACTCAGTCAAGCAGCGCACTCGGCTAACACGCCGGCGGCCGGGGTTCGATCCCACGTCACTGGTTGCCTTTTTCTTCCAGATCGTTTAGCGGTTACGGACTGACCGACCTACACATGTCGTGCTTACGCAGCACCTGGGATTAATAGGCCCTATTAAGCTACCACTTTCATACAGAAAAAAACTGAAGATGGCTTGTCCGCGCCAAGAGTGGGGTGGGTGTACGTTGTGTTAGTAGAGAACCCGATCTACTTTTCTAACACCAAGTTACGCCCCTGAAAGTTTGACCTTAGCGCCCAGAACCCGATTTCCATGCCATGAAGGGACCGTGATAAACCGAATTATCTTCTTCTGCATAATCCGAATATAGCACAGTAACTCTTATGAAATCACGTGACGATATCTAATAGCCTATACTTCGTTTCAGCTAAAGTACAGGCGCAGCCGACACTTTACGAGGTAATGGGACCAACCAAGCAGCGTCAAAAGTGCAAATCACTGGGCCTTCTCTGTTTATCATTGATTCAGCGAATACAGAACACGTACACAAACATGACGAACACCATGATGGTGCGCATTTGACGCTGTCTGGTTGGTCCCCTCAGTTCGTAGCATCGGCTGCGTCTGGACTTAAAGTAAAACAAAGTATAGAACCCGATTTTATTTTTATTTAAGGGAATACAAAACGAAAGCTGACCGGAAGATTTCGAATATCCATTCTGTAGACATAGAATTATGTCCTATGTAACTTTCGGTTGTCGCAAGTGGTTATCGGTTGGGGGTATTTTATGTATTTTCTATTTTTATACCGTCTCCTTAAGGTGCGCATCCTTAAAGCGCTCCTTCCTACGCCCTCCTTGCGATAGATCTATATACATATATTGCTTCCTTTCCCGCCGTTCCGCCTGTATGAACGTATGCAAGTACCTCTGGGCGCCGCCATCTTGCCTCTGGTGTGGGTAGATCGCTCGATGGTCAAGGATTGCTAAGGCATACCCACGAGTTCCAGACTGGCGCCCAAACAAGGTGTTTTCCATGCACGGTGGCCAGACTAGCTCTCGAAGCGCGGCTGCCTGCAAACGTCTATACGGCGTGCAAGTACGGCCGGTATTTGCGGACGTCGTGCGTTTGTTTACCCCCCGACATCAACCAATGACGGTACGAGTTTGGCTGCCTCGTCATCGCTCGTTCTCTACGCGCTCTCTGCGTTGCCATTTGATTGGCGTGCCCCTTTTGGGGTTCCACTGCGCCATGACGTGCTTGAGAACACTCGCTCGCTGTATATGTTATTTTATCTAGACGTACACGCTTTGAACGTCAAAAGCGTTGCGTCTTCCCCCGACAGCCGAATGTTCTAAGAACCACTTCGTGCAGCGCGTGCGCCATCTGCAAAACTTGTTTTTTTTCTTGATGCCCGAAAAGGGGTTTCCTTCTTCCCAGCCCTTAGATGGGTGCATCAAGAAGAACTGCGTCTCACCGCGGGAAACCTGTGCTGCAGAGCCCGCGCCGATCCGGGCGCCGATCCGAGCAGTAGCAGGCAGGGCAGGTCGGCGGGAGACAAGCCACCGGGTCCCGCCGACACGGGACCTACGCCACCGGGGGCACCAATCAGCCTGTGCGGATGGTGGTGGTGCGGGTGGTGATGCGGATGGTGACCCGGAGGAGGTGACCCGAAGGCGGCCGCCGCGACTGCTGCCGAGTCCGGGGTGAGCACTTCGACAAGCGGCGGCGGAGGTCCCCACCACTTGTCCAGGGACGGGAGCTGATCCTCCTTGAAGGCCTCCGGCAGCGCTGCAGCCACACTGGCGGCCGTCGCTGCGTCTGCGGCGACGCCCGGGACGTCCGAAGACGCCGACGGTGACAACGCCTGCACCTTCAGCCTCGGGCCACGGGTCGCTGACCCTGGCGCCCTCTCCGGACGGCCGAGGCGCCTGGACCGGTGGACACTGCTCGAAGCGGCGCTGGTGGCCCTCTGGCCTTGCTGGAAGGCCGAGGAGCGTCAGTGGTCTTCGCCCCGCGAGAGGAAGCGGTGCCTTCTCTCCAAGAGCACGAGGATACTGGAGAGATCCTTCTGTAAGGTATGTCGCTATGGCTTCCTTGCTGTTGTGGGCGACTGAGAATCTTTAAAAGTCTTCGGGGCCTATTGGGCACAGACGAAATCGTCTGGACCAATTGTGTTGCGGAGTGCACCGATGGAACTCTTAAACTCGTGAGTGACTCGGGTGCTTCAGACCGTCCTTGACAAGTGAGGACTTATTGCCTTTGCCAAAAAGTTACCTTCAGGCTCGTGGCATCCCTTGTGATGAAAACTGCGTTCGCTGTAAATATTGGTTTTTCTCAAAACTCTGCCGTAGTGTACTTCGACTTGGAAAGATGGCTACAAACCGGATGGCGCTGCGTGGTGAACGAAGCGACAAGCAACAAATGCAGAAATCTTATAGTAGAAACGATTCTCAACGTGCGTGTTAGTCTTCTGACAAGCTTCTACTTCAAGAAATCGCCCGAAACTGTGACTTACAGGTTACAACGGGTACTGATGAGGTAGGGGACAAGCAGACGGTCCGTTGAATTTAGTATAGATGAATGTCTTCTTGATTTGTCGGGCTGCAAAGTCACAGAAGCTGGGGCGATTTGGCGAAAATGTTGCAGCGAAAGTCAAACGAATCCCCCGGACTTCACCGCCGACAGCACCTCAGTAGTGAGCACCAAACAAACTCTGGAAGTGGTGACCAGGCGAAGTTGTTTCAACACTTCCCAGACCTGTTCCTCTTGTTCGGTCGAATCTTCCACTCTCCCAGTAAGCTGTCCTAGGGATACAGCGCGAACCCTTTGAAAAACAGAAAACAGAACAACTTCAGAAGGCACGCAGCTCACGCAAGACTGTTTCGCATTCAGCCTAAGAACGAGCTTCCTACATACGTTCAACTATTTTGTGGTGACCACATATAGACCTTCCGGCGCGCCCAACGCGATGATTCGTCGGTCTGCAATTCGGGCCGAAGTATTCCCCCTGAGAACGTTATCGAAGATGTCAATATATCGAGCCCAACGTCTTTGCGCTCCTTTGAAAGATAATCCAATGAATACAGCCTGGCCCGTATAACGTTTTTGCAGCAATCGACTAGAGAGGACTGCAGAGTCAGCCTTCCACGATGCGCCGACGAGTAATCTCAAGATTGTTTTACGTCAGCACGGTCCACAAACACGCCGACTTCCGAAGGCGCACGCTTTCCATATGGCAGCACTCCTGCTCTCAATCTGAAAACACGACGTCGGTCTCAAAACGTCGCATCTACGTCGCTATAACCTCAATAAAATAAAAAAACAACCACCGAACAGAGCCGCCGTATGCCGGAACAGGTCAACGATTCGCGTCCACTTCCACCCGCTGTGACCCGAGGTTTCGGAACACACACACACACACGAGCGCACAGCTGCGACCAGCCAAACTCAGTCTTTCCCGGGCCCGCAGCCAACAGACAAAGGATCGATGATATCCAGGCGGCCGGACGACGCAACGACTGGGGGGGACACTATCCTTCCCGCCGGGAAACCGGCAGCGATCTGAAAAGAGCGCGCCGCAAACGCCGACAACATCGTGGCGTCGGCGAGGAGGGGGCGAAATAGGGAAGAGGAAGGCAGTGCGCATGCGCCGCGGTTTCTCCCGAATCCCTCTTCCCCCAAGTCGGAGAGAGAGGAGGGAAAACCAAGAGCAAACGCGGCAACGCGTGCCGGAGAAAAGGGGAAGGTTGGGACGTACGAGAAGCTTCCCGAATTCTTCCTTCCCCAAAACGTGGGGAGAGAGTGGGCTTGAGGGAGGGAGGGGGGACGCAACGGTTGCGACGACGCGAGGGGCACGCGGGAAGGCGGCGAAGAAGCGTAGGGAAGAGATAGGGGCAGTCGTCATAGATACGACACGTCGATACGACGAAGGTGACGCTGGGACCTCCGGTTCCTTTCCGAGCGATAACATGGGTAGGCGTTGGAAGTCGATGGGGAGATGAGGAAGGAAAGCGTCCCCTATTTCGTTGGGGGGAGTAACAGCGGTGCCGGAAAGAGTGTAACGGACGGGAGGGAGCTGAAAAGGAGTAAACATAAGTCGAGGGGACGGAACGTGTCACGCGGGAGAGAGTGTCAGGGAGACGATTCGGGAGAACACATTGTCGTGAATGGGGGTGGGCAGGAGGAGGACCGCCCTCGCATGAGATCTGTCGTCTGCAATATGAAAAGAGACGGTTCGAGGCGTTCAAGGCCGGGATAGTCTACGGCTCATCGAAAAGAAGAGAACAGCAGCTGATATCTCCCCTTTCAATCCCTGTCGTGCCCTCGGGGACGTACGCTTTCGATTCGCCGAATCGGGACACACGTTGGTCGCTGTGGTTCCCTGACAGTCCCTTTTCTTGAGCCTGTCTTGGATTCAGAGCTCGCGTGAACAGAACAGACTACACGATAAAAAGCGGAGTTGCAAAAAAGAAAAGGGAACTGTGTCGTTTTCTTTTTTTTTTCGCGGACGTTGCAGCGCGTTCACTGATTTGATCGCGTTGGATTAGGACTAAAATCATATAAACGGCCAGTTGGCTAAACATCTTGTTAAAATTAGCGCTAACACGAGGGAGGAAGAACGTAGACAGAGGGCATAGCGCTATACTGGATCCAGGCGAGAGGCACACGAAAAAGGGCCCATTGTAGCAGAAAACGAAACTGTATTTAAATCATCCGGTGGGCTAAAATTGGCTATACATCCTTTAGAATTCGCGCTCTATATCCTGTCTCCACGTTCTTCCTCCCTCGCCTTCGCCCTAATTTCAAAAAGTCGGATCAGGATGTTTGAGTTGTCTATCGATCGACTATATACGCAGTCTCACCTTGTCATTGTCTCTCTTTTTTTCTTTTCTTAGAAATAACGGCGGTGAATTGTCAGGCGTATACTCCGACACCACAAAGTTGCGAGTTCGTCTCACGAAATAATTTCCCATTTCCCCAACGCAACCACTTTTGCGTGCGTTTACCTGCGTACCCACACAGGCGAATACCAGGTTGGTGGATCACCGACCGACCCGCCCCAAGCGGCAAACACGCCGAAGTCCGGTGAGAGACGCCGCGTAGCGGCAGACGCGTCCGTACGCACTAGGGATGCCGCGAACTTTTTTCGAATCGAAGTTTCGATGATCGAATCAAGCGGTTCGAAAGGTTCGAAAGATTTCGATTTTTCGAATTGTCTACATCGTAAAATTCGACGGAGGTCGAATTTTCGAACTTGTTAAGCTAAGAAGTTCGACGCTTTTCGAACCGTCGAACTTATTACGCTAAAAAATTCGATATTTTTCGAACTTTCGAATTTATTGCGCTGCAAGGTTCGATGCTTGTCGAACTTTCGAACTTGACTGACCAAAAAATTCGATGAAATTCGAACTTTCGAACTTATTTATCAAGAGAATTCGAAAAGTTTCGAATTTTCGAATCCTGAAAAGTCAGAAGTTCGACGAACTCGAACTTTTAGAGTAAAAGTTCGACGTTCGTCGAACTTCGAAAGACCGGCGGACGGTTTCATTTGATTTCAAGTAGTGGGGTACATTCGTAATTTTTTTTTTCTCGAACTTTTACAAGCGGTGCTGCGTTCCTTACGAAAGACAATGTCGTTTATTTCAATGTTCTGGCATGCTTAGGTTTAAAGAAATAAATCTCCGAAGGGGCGAGGCAGGACGACGGGTTTTTGACGATTATCGTTTGTGCCAGATTTGAAGCACGCTGCAGCCGGAGCTATTTATGGTAGATATGTTATACTTTTTTTAAGAATGATCTATGTATAGCCTAGGTAAGTGCCGTCTTAAGATGTGATTATTGTTATTCAACGTGAGTTTCGAAGAAATGTACAAACATGTATCTGCATGCAATTATGACCTAAACTTGATATTTATTTTCGTCTAAGTTGTTTGAGGTATCCCATTTAAATTAACACCACAGACAGTACATATCGTTGCCATCTGCAGAATACAAAATAATATATTTATTGTTTTTTTTTTCACATTAAGGAATAAATTAACTCATGGGGAAGATTTCTAATAATGTTCAAGTTCAGCACGTCATTAAATGAAACATTTTTTTTTTTTTTTTCGCTTCACGTTCCTGGGACGTCTTTCTTTTAGCCTGTACACATTTTGGTAAAAGAAACTTGTTTCGAAGTTCTGAACCTCTGAATATGCAAGAATAGAACACTTCCGACGAATTCTTGATAGTTTTTTTTTTCTCCTGCTTTTTATTCCCGCATTTATTATTATTATTTTTTTTTTTTTTTTGTTACTACCGGCACAGGTGTTTAGGTCGAAAAGACAGCTTTGAACTTCCGAACCACTAAGCATGTGACGAGCAGAAGAATAAATAACTTCTGACAACGAGTTTCTAACAATGACCATCTACGCAACCTTTTATGCAGTGAAGAGCGACATTAGCTATACATATGCATAAATAATTTCAGATTAAAATAAGCTCGACCACGCCTCTTTCCCCGTATTGTTTCTTTAACAGTCCAAAATACCTGCAAAGGGAAGAAGGAGGCTGAAGCCCCCCCCCCCCCCCCCCCCCCCCCCTCCCCCCCGCTACCCTCTCTTCCCCCCGTTTTTCCTCTTCCGACGCCAGTTGTATGGTAGAACGCTCCTCGACCTCGAGTTGTGTCGGCTTTTGTGCTTTTTTGCGAGGCGATTCCTCCGTCCCAGAAAATAAACCTCCAGGACAAATACAAACTTCACCGGATCGGATTTACTACCAGCGTGCAAGGGGTGGCGGGCTAGTTTGCCAGGTCGCTTCAAGGTTTTTTCTGAGCCTCAACCTCCTGCCCGCCCCTGGCCGTTTCGAACTGGATGAGTCTCGTAAAACAGTGTGTTCGTGCAATCACTACTGCGTGATGCAGGTTAAAGAACCCCCCCCCCCCCCCCCCCCCCCCCCCCCCCGGGGCTGGCGGTCACAATTCCTGCACTGCAAATATTCTAGCACGCCCGGGAACACTCGTCGTCTCATTTAATTGCCCGACCAACTTCGCAGAATCTAGATATCACACCCTAACTTTTCTAAACTTGATTTTGTGAAAACCAGTGAGTCGTGAAAACGTTATTTGAAACTGAAACTGTGGAAAAACTTGAAAATCGGACTTCGAACTTTGAAAACTTGGATTAGAAAGAAATTCAAAATCTTCAAAGTTTTTTTTTTTTTTTTTTTTTTTTTTTTTTTTTAATTTAGCGTTAAAAGAGAATCGAAACCTTCGAACTTTCGAACTTTATGCTAAAAAAAATCCGAAATCTTCGAATTGTTCGAACTTCATGTCTATAAAAATTCGAAGCGTTCGAAGTTTTCGAATTTTTTTACAAAGAATTTCGAAATCTTCGAATTTATCGAACCTGAAGTAAAAAAATATTCGAAATAATCGAATTCGAAATTTTAGAAACCGTGAAAAGCTTCGAAATTTTCGAATTCGAAACTCCGCTGTGGTCAAAAGTTGCGAATTTTTCGAAATCGAACCTCGGTCGGTACGAAAATATCGAAATTTTTCGAAATCGAACCTCAGTTCGCTTCGCAAATATCGAAAACCTTTCGAAATCGAACCTAGGGTGGTTCGCGACATCCCTAGTACGCACCGCTCGTTGCGAGACGCTGCACGACCGTCAGGGGGCGATGCTGACGGAAGCTATACGGAGCGCAAGTGTCGTCTGCTTCTTGCAAGGGGCTTCGATAGTGGGCAAGAACTCGAGGCACTTAGCCATCGAGGTCTACCCTACTATGCGTTCAATCAAAGCCAATCTAAGTTCGGCGTCGCAACTGATACGCAAGAAGCAAACTTAAACTTGCGCTCTGCATAGGCTGCGCTGAGTGGATCCACTAGAGTGCGCTCCCGTGAACAGGCCCTTTCCGGAAAGGCCTCCTTCGGGCAACACTGGCGGTCGCCATTTTTCTGGGCGACCGCGCCAATGTTGGGGAAAGAAAATTGGTTTCAGAAGGGCGGGAGGAATCATATTTGTCTGATTAGACTTAGGCTAGGTGGCGCAAGCTACCGCCCGTTACAAAGGGTATCGTAGAGCCAATAACATCCATCCATCCGTTCATGGGGCACGAAGCCACGCGTGATTAGATTTCAGTCCGGGCCGAATGCGGACGCAGTCAGTCGCGCCCGATACATATCAATTAATCAATCAATCGTTTATTCTTTCAAGTCAAATCCAGTATTTGACCACTATGCTTAGAGTACGCGTGATCAAAAAATGGCGAACTCGGAGAAATCGGCGCAGCATGCTGTTAAAGCTGGCGCAAGCATTTCTTGCTTCGCGATTGGTTCTTTGGCGTTCTTATCGAACGAACGCCGCCCTCTCATTGGCTACCCAGCGATAATGAGATGCATATGGGACGATGTCGGCGACTGCAGTTGCGGATACCAATCATGTGCGCGAGGCGCCATTACTGGATCCGACTTATAACTTTGCTTGAAATACAAAAGAAAAAACTTATGGTGAATTCCACTCGTAGATCTGGAGCGCTTTCCAAAATCCGCGAGGGAGGCAAAATTCCGCTCCGTGGGACCCGCTCCGTATCGACGAGGGGAAGATAAACTTGCATTTTTGGAGCGACCTCCCCCACACCCCTCCCCACCCCTTCTCCTTCCGCCGTTCAAAATAGCCGCTGCTCGAACTTGACGAGCCCACCAACGCCTCAGCCGGCTGATCTTTCCGACGACCAGTGACGACTGTCACTGCTTAGCTGCAGAAGTAACACGCGACACAGGCCGGGCCGAAATATACGTACCACCGGCGTCCATGTCACAAATAGCGAAGACGTCCGCGTTCGGCACCGTCACATACCTTTCGGCCGCCTCGAAGCGGCGGGGCACGGACAGCGATTTCCAGCGGTGGAGTTCAGATTGCTAGTACGACTTTAATAAACACAGAGGTAACAAACCATCACTTGCGCGGTCGTTGCCTAACCACTTCTTGCTTTATTTCACGGGAAAACGCCGATGGAATGCAGTGTAAAAAGGTAAACAATCACTGGCTGCAGAATGAATAGGCCTAACCTTGCGTCTGCCTCCGGCTTTTCTGTCGTTCTTTTTTTCGTTCTTCCTCGGTGATCACAGATGTCAGCGCTTACGATTTCCCACGCTCCACATTCCCGGCTTTTTATCCCTGATCTACGCGAGGTAGAAGCGTTCGAGCCGTCACAGTCCAGAGTAAACAACCGACGCACCCGAACAGATCCAACTCCACGACCCGATCGTGGCCCGACCGGCCCGCCGATCTCTCCAACCTCGCCGCGCATGCGCACCGCCGATTTAGACGGAAATCACGTGGCCGCTCTGTCAATTTCCGGAGAGATCTGTGAAATCCCGCAGAGGCAAGTTCGGCGGAGTTTGGGGCGCTCCGTGGAGCGGGCGCTGCCAGAGATCTACGAGCGGGAAGATGACCAACTTGAGCCAGATCTGCGAGCGGAATATGCGCGCTCCAAATGGAGCGCTTTTGGAGCGCTCGAGATCTGCGAGCGGAATTCACCATTAGGGAAGGAACTTTTTTTTTTTTTTCTTACGGGACGAGCTCTGAATACTGCTTTTGTTTCCCTTTTGTCTCGTTTCTCGTCACCTCGGTTTCGTCCATCCAATGTATACTGTAATCGAATTTGGTTTAATGCTACTTCACACTGTTACCGCTAGGGGCGCCTTTCCGCACCCATTCGTCCAAACTCGCTCCCGATCGGCGGCGAGAACTAAACCAGCGAAGCTTGAGTAATGTTCACTTGCTAATACGATAATAATAATAATAATAATAATAATAAATTTTTGGCCACAAATAACAAGAAACTAATATCCACGCTATGTCGACACAAGCAGTTTTCCGCGGCATCCCATTTTTCTCAAACACGTTCTTTTGTGGTTAAATGAATGACTAATATTGTTTATCATTTACCCCCCCCCCCCCCCCCCCACCCCTGCGAAGGGATTTAAATCTAACACAACTCAAAACCATTGCAACCGTGCGAAGAAGAAAAAACCGTCCTAAAGAATGTGGATTGTTATACCTTCGGCATCCTTCAGTCATACCCACCAAACGTAAAGCTAATTAAAGACAACGACCGGTCAAGTTTTGCCCGATGCTTTCTGAAATAATCCGGCGGTCACTTGCCGAGACACCTCTCTTTCAGACGTGGCTTTATTACGCGGCGTTGCACCGACGGCAAGGGTATACACAGTAACCGTAGTTGGCTCAACGCCTGCCTCTGCACGCGGACGTCGATCAAAAAAGATCAAGTGGGCGTGTCAAGACTGACCGCCTGGGGACCATCGATTGACTGCCCGCCTTGCTCTGGTCAAGCAGAAGGCACAGTCAAGATGAGTCGAGCACAATAGATCGATCCTTAACGAGTTTTTGTTTGTTTCCTTGTTCCTTTGGATGAGGTTTATTTATAATACAAGTAGACTCAAGAACACACATCGCTGTGGGCTTTGAAAGAACGTCGGTGATTGCTACGCGGACACGCTCGGAAAGCGAATGATTGCTCCGGAACATTTTCCATCAGAACTGCGTGTGGCCTATGCGGGAGAACAAACCGAGCAGGCAAACAATACCACGGTGATGTTTGCAATATATTTTTTTAGATGTATTTTCTATGTCTAAGCGTCGCTAACCATCCCACAAAAAGAACACATCTGCAGATGCAGGTATTATTGAGCTTAATTGTACAAATATCAAAATAGTCTTCTTTTCTTTTCTTTTTTTGATGCTTACAAAATGAATACTTGTCACGCGTGCTGAAGTAGGCTATTACAACCTAATCTCTCTAGTAGTGAACAAACAGCCCAGAGTGTTTGCCGACAATACAGGTGTTTTGGGCAGCTAGTATGCATGGGGCACCTGGCATAACTAACATCAATCACTTGAGACTGCTTCGGAAAAGGGCGCTGAGAATCGTCCACAGATGTCCTATATTTTCACCTCTCTATGCCCTTGTTTGAAAGGTATGGTATTTCAGATGTATTGCATTTTTAGAACCCAGCGTCTTGCTTTAAACTACGTCACTGCTGTAAAGGGGAAATTCATATATTACTTGAACTCGCTGGCATCACGGAAAATCACGCTATAGTATCTACAAGAACTAAACGACCATGGCATGCGCCACTATCACGAACTAACCTTGGCTTGCATAGAATGAAACACAGGCTGCCTCCTCTTTTGAACAGTCTTTTTTCACGCGATATAGATATCAATTTACTCATTCGCAAATCCATAAGGTACCATATTATGTTAACGTTTTATCGCGTTTGAGTCTTTTAGTTACACGCACCATTTCCAGTGTTTATATGTAAGCACTACCTCCTTTTTCTGCATTGTTCTCTTTTTTTGGTGTTGGTTGTTCAGATGTTTTTCCTGTTCTTTGTGTTGAGTCTACTTTATCTTATAGAGAACGTCCTCCCCTTCCTGCCTTTCTTTTTACCACAAATGTTCTTTGGGGGGCCGGAACTTTGTCAAGCCACACGACTGTGGCTTTTTTTTTTTTCCCCTCCCCCCTTCCGATCCCCATTTCAGCAGTAAATAAAGTTCGATTCAATTGAATTCAATTTAATTCAATGCCTTTCTGGCGACCAGCAACATTCAGCATGCATTAACGTTTGTTTGTTCACCAACATCCTCTGTCGGTAAGGCTCCACGCAAACGGGTGATTTGATATGTCTTCAGGAAATGGTTCGTCGCCTGTTCGCCTGGTGAGACCGCGTCACTGTGACATGGTTTCGGTTTACCGGGTCATGGCATCTGTATGATATCGGTGTACGGCCAAAAATATCAGAGAAACACGTGCACCTCGAAAGTGAAGCTCCACGAGGTGCCAGGAGCCTAATATTCCCTAGACAAACTATGGGGCTAGGGAGTAGATCAACTCATACTCCGTCTGATCTCAACGTAGACCGTAGAAAATAAGATTAAAAAAAAACTCGTCTCGACTGTACTATTGCAAGTGCATCGCCGCACCAGGCGAACCTGCCAGAACCATCGGCTCGTCTTTCCATGATAATAATGTGTGCGTTTATAAAGTCAGAAGTTAGCTTCAATGGAAATCTGGTGTCTCGGCTGCAGATGATAAAGTTGGCCAGTGCAGTACAACCGCTGGCCTAGGGTCTTTAACGTGCACCACGCAATAGGGATACACGACAGCACGCCGGTACGACGTTCATCCAGATCGAAACGGGCAGGGGTGGGGATTCAACCCAGGATCCCTGGGTTGTGCAGGGAGAGATTTCCGCTCCACGTACTCCGAGTTGTTGGTGTGCGGTAGTCCACTCGGCCACAGATCCCCCCCATCATTTCATAGCCTTTGGTGTTGTTTCACGTGAAACTGAGCCTTCAGAGGGAACGGTACTTCCAGGACTGAAATGTACCCAACGGAATGAACTTCCCAAAGGGCTAGAGAACAAAAATACATAGAACCGTTACATTCATAGGAGGCCTAGGCGTAACCTGGTTCAGGATACCCCAAGCGCGGAAGTGCTTTTTTACCGCGCTGCCAGAACCCCGGTCGCGTGAAATAAACCTTAGCGGCAGTAAACCTTTGGAAGAATGGGCAATTAAGTCTCGCCCTTTTATTAGCCTTTGTTGTGGTCCGATAGAGATGGCAACTTTCAGAGGGACGGTACCTCCTGGAGTCAAATGTACCCAAGATAATGAACTCCCGAAAAGGATAGGTAATGAAAATACCTAGATACCATTAAAATGCAGGGGGAACTAGTGACAGCTCGTACCTAGGTCAGGTACTAAAAGACGCGGAAGTGAGCGGTACCGCAATACTAGGACCCCACAGTCGAGTCAATTGGACCTTAGCAGCAGTAACCCTTTGAAGGGATGGACCACAAAGGAGAACCTAGCGCGGTAAATCGGTCGGGCCGTTGTCTTTCCTTCGGCGTGCAGAGACAGAGAGTAAATAAAGAGTGTGAAAAGAGGGAAAACAGGGAAGAAAATGGAGAAGATGACTCCCGCTATTATTTTCAGCTTCACGGAAACAATCTGCCCGCGAGTCTGGGGGAAAATGACACCCCAGAAGTGGTCGGCAACTGTATCCTTTTTGTCTTTTCTCTCTTTCTCTCTCTCTCTCTCTCTCTCTCTCTCTCTTGTTTGTTCAGTGAAAACGCCACTGCAAGCGAGCGAACCATCCGACTCCAATTTTCCAAAACGATATTTTTTTTTTCTCCCACGGTTTATATATTATCCGTCAAAGTCTAAAGAAAAACATACTGCGGGAAAGAGATGACCATCCTCCTACAGAAGCGCCACCAACAACGACCAGCGAGAAAAGAAAAGTATAGTTTTCAAAACCTACAGTACCATACCCCAGCAACGCCAGCCGTGCAAGCGGGTCGTT
Source organism: Ixodes scapularis (assembly GCF_016920785.2). Lineage (NCBI taxonomy): Eukaryota > Metazoa > Arthropoda > Arachnida > Ixodida > Ixodidae > Ixodes > Ixodes scapularis. The sequence goes on along the minus strand of NW_024609881.1, from coordinate 81,536,622 downwards.
AGAACCTAGCAGATCGACGGCGCTTTTTTCTTCTTCCTTTTTTTACCTCTTTGATCTTTATTTTTCCCCTTATCGCCACCGCTACCAAGTGTTCCCAACGACCACGACGAATGCTTCGAAATGTTGAGAAATTAAAAAAAATGAGACAAGGAAAAAAACGGGACCAAGAAATTTCGCAGTCCACCCCCAAAATGACTCCCAGATGGCCACTGCATTCTAACATTGAAGAAGAAGAAGAAAAAAACTCAATTTTAAATGAACAGTAAACAGAACACAGGATATAAAGAAGAGTGAGAAGCTCTAAGAGGCAGTCTCGAGTTTTTTTCGGAGCCGCAGCGTCATCCTCAAGCTCTCCTAGCACCTTCAAAACGACAGCAAAAAGTAAAGGAAATGAAGGTAAAGCAAAGGGTATGATGGAACAATGCGAGCGAGAAATCGAGGAACAAACAAAGGAAGACGATGCCGCACAAACAAACCTTGTATGCTCTGATGCAGCTCGACGTGTTTGTGTGCGTAATTGTTGGGTTTTTGTTGTCTTTTTAGAGGGAGGGGAGGGGGAGGGCGCGAAAAAGCGTTTGTTATCAATCACTTCTCCGAAATTTCTCAGCCGTAACCCGATACAGTATTATTATTGCGCTAAACAAAGTGGCTGCCGGAAAGCCTCCTCACCTTCTCGCGCCATGGCACGTCAAATATATATATATATATATATATATATGATAGTTTGGTATTGATGGATGAGGAGGGGTGTAAGATAGACTCTGGCGCGAAATGAACATTTCGCGGAAGAAACAGGAATATTTTTTTTTTGGGCGGGAAGAGCATTTTACGCGGGAAAAGAGGCATTTTATGTGGAAAAGGAGCATGCTAGGCATGAAGGAATTATTTTAGCAGGCCAAGCAGCATTATAGGCGGGGAAATAGTATTTTAGGTGGGAAAGGGGCATTTTAGGCTTAAACTGAGTATTTTATTCGTGATATCACTACTAAGCTGGAAACGAGCATTTTTAGAAATATGAGTAATAGGCGGGAAGAAAAGCAATTTAGTCTGAAAACAAGCCTTTTATGAGCGAGACGAGTATTTTAGGCGAGAGATTAGTACTTTAGGCGCAAAAGGAGCATTAAAAGCGGGGACAGCAGTATTTGAGGCGAGTAAGCTTCCATTTAAATCAACGGGTTTCTGTTCCAACTGTCTTCGATAAGCTGTATTTCCCTCCTCTGTTTTATTGCATGGGGCGGGCCTGAAATTATCCATCACTACACAGCATCTCCAATAAGGTTGTCACTGCTGTCATTTCAGCACGAAAAGTGATTAGGCGAGCGTACCAACGCAAGATATGTGTATTCAAAAGTTAGAAATGCATCTGAGAGAGTAAGTAGAAGATGCAAAAGAAACGCGATTAAAGAAAGAGTAAAAAGAAAGGGCTGACTATGTCTTCAAGGGACCAAAATCCCACCACAGTTGAGCACTTTTAATACAGTATCTTGAGTAAGGAACGTATCTGAAATGGGGGGGGGGGGGGGGGGGGGGGGGGGGTACGAGTCCGTTCGAAACTGCAACTCGTGTTTCTGAAGTCACGCCAAAACGCGGGCTGCGAAACCGGGAACGCGCTTGGGTTGCGGTCCTCGTAGAATGGCTCCCCTCAGAAGCTGCGCGCCCTTGCAGCCCCTGCGGTCAAACGCGCCTCTTTATACACCTTTCCAAAAAACGCTCCTAGGCCGCCGCCATGTTGCTGATGCTGATGCGGCTGGTGCGACTCTCGCGCCCTCTATCAGCTAGAAGTTTTCTGCCACTCTCTGGGACTGTGAAGACCCGCTCAGCGCGGTTCTCTACATGCATTTTAGCCGTTTTGCATTCGACGTTTTCTCGCTCTCTTGAAAGTTTCCACTTCATTTTTTTATGCGTGCTGCCTACCTTTCTTGTGTTATCTTCCATTGTGAGAAATAAGGCTGGTAAGTGCCTGTCATTCAAGCTTTTCTGCTCGACATTCACGGGAAACGAAGCAGGTGAAGGACGTCGAACGACCCTCGACGCGATTTTGCGAACATTGTTCTCCACCCTCCCAGAGATAATCCGCGTAGAATCCTCAGTCATCTCCAAAAATAGTTGCCCGGGTTGGGGTGAGAAACGGGTCAGTCGCGTTTGTTTCTTTGCCTTGGTGCGGTTGTGAAAAAAAGGAAGCTCTCCCCGAAACGCGCCCCAAACGAAGTCATCTCGGATTCCCGCCGATCGTCAAGATGTGACTGTCGTCGACTGTGACTGCGTTATTTGAGATCTTTCTCAAATAAATTCTTTTTGGATAACGCTGCATCGTGTGGTATGTACGATATATTGTTCTAATGTTACCACTTCCTCCATTGTATGTCCGTGTCCTGTCCATCGGTAAACACGTTATTTGTGAGCGTGAAAAATGCATGCCTTTCGGCCGTCTTCTGTTGCAATTTATTTTTGACAGCAAAGCGCCTTGTCGCTTCACATGCGGCGAATCCCGCGTCGTCGTCAAAACTGATCGTAAGAAAAAAACAAATAACTAGAACTATACATTCCAGTCGCACTCGTTCTGTCGCGCGCGTACCCAACAAAAACAGTTTACAGTTTTTTTGTTTTTTTTTTAGTGTAGCACAATGCTTTCTCAATGGCCCTCGGGAAAATACATGTACAATGAAACACAAAATATTGCGGGAAAAACGAGAATTTAGCCGCCAGCAGCGTTTGAAACTGCGCCTACGCAGGCTGCGCCTATTGAAATCACAGTCCACTCGGTTAGGGTTAGGAGGGACGCCGGTGACAGTCTAGCCTCAAACTCAGTGACTGGGCTCGAAAACGGTTTGTGGCCCCTGGGGTCGAGTTTTTTTTGGAAAGGTGTATAAACGGCAAGCAAGAGAGACAAAGACACCACGTGACCTCCACGCTTCGTTACGTCACATCCGGTGTGCCTGCCCCCCCCCCCCCCCACACTTCTCCCTTCTCTCCCCAATTCAATTTCAACGCAGTTTTCTTTTTATTTTTTAACGACGTTTTGTTATTTGTACCAGACCCTATTCAAGAGAGTCAAGTTAGCTGTATCCTCGTTCCCCAAACAAAAGATTGCACTGCCAAAGCAACAGTTACCGTTTTTTTTTGTTATTTTTTTCTACGATGAACTATGGTCCTTTTCTTTCATGCCTTGTTCCATCGACTAGTCTTTTCCCTGAAACAAAATTATTGCCCTCCTCCCCAAACTTACAGCGGCAAAAGCCATCGTTGCAAGCAAAGAAAACAACAAAACGATTTTTTTTTCACGCGATATCTTTTGTTTGCCGAACAATGAGAGGAAGAAGAAAAAAAGAAAAAGAAACGCGAGGCATTTCCTTGGAGAAATGAGATCAGAACCGAAAGTCACCGGCCAGCGACAAAGGACAGCCAGCAAATCGAGTAACAGCTCGACGCCGACCATTGCTTGCACCCCCTGAGCAAGTGTTTGTTTTTGCTTCAGACCCTCCCAGGAGAAAGGCATAATTACCGAAGACGCAGTCAGCTATTGTGCACGGCTGGATCGTTAACCAGAATGGAAATAAGGCAAGCGGGACCCCATGATTTCAAACGTTCATTCTCGGCGTGATTGTTTCCTCTTTTCTCTCCTTCGCGTTGTCCCCTTACCCCCTGTGTTTTCCCGATTTTCCCCCATTTTAATTACCCACGTTTCGTCGGTCTGTAACAGCCTAGATATAATCACACCCGCGTTCTGTAACCGACGCTGTGGTAGAGGGACGAGCCATCGATAAGAAAACGAAAACAAACGATGATCCCTTTTCGTATTTCTCTGTTGACGACTAAGGTAATTCGTCGTCAATAATTCAGTGGCCGCTGATTGGAGCTAGACGCCTAGCGTATGGCCCTCCTGATAGCCAATCGGCAGCTGGTGAAGAAGTAATGCGCTGGAGCGTGTGTCATTCATAGCATAGCCGTGCGTCTCGGTGTAAATGCCTGATGACCGATCAGCAGCAGGGCCATCTACTGACCAGTAGAGGGAACGAAAAAAAAAAAGGCAGCTTTAGGGATGAAAACGAACCGTTATCAGAAGGTTTGTACGAAGTGTCGCGCTATTGGAGAAGAAGGACCCGCCCCCCTTCAAGCGGTTAAGTTGAGAACTAGACCCGTGGCGACGACAACGTGAATTGTTTCAATGATATTGTAGTGAGTGCGCAGGCGAGCTGGTGGAAATTAACCATTCTGATGTTAGCCTGAGACTGAGGCAGGAAAAGAGGAAGTTTCAAAGTAGAAGAAAAAGGAACAGTCGAGGATACGTCTCTAATCGCATTTCCACCAGCTCGCCTGCGCACTCACTACAATATCATTGATTATACCTGAAGCAGGCTTGGTCCCCTTCTCATGTACAACCGCATCATCAACGACACCGACCGCCTGGATTTCTCAAGCAGTAGAAGTACTGGACCGACTGGGACGTCGACTGGCGGAGCTGGAGGCCGAGGTTGCATATTTCGGCATCTGCCTCCGAAAAAGGTTCGTGGACCCAGCTGCATTCAAACATCTGTCAGCGTCGGGAAGCCATTGGAGCGGCAAGAAGAGGATCCTCAAGGCGTACAGAGAAGCCTCAAGTCACCGGATCAAAGAAATACGCAGCGCTTCCGAAAGACTTTGGGAGCTCCTGGTGGGAGGTGATTTCAAGCGGCACAGGGACTACATCATTTGGAACAGCATCAGGAGGACAGTTTTCAACCGTATGTGGTATGTCAAACGAAGGCATGTTCTGGATAGCATTAAGATGAAATCTCAGGAGGGAAGGGATAGAGACTCACGGGTTTTTAATTTTTTCGATCGGATGCGTGGAGGTTCTGTTATCAATCCGGGTGGCGTAGTGTTATCAAGGAAGACGCAAGCAGTGTTGGAAAACGGACCGAAGTTTTGTATTGATGTAAAACCGTCAAGGGTGGATGTATTTTCTTCTATACAGTCGGTTGCAAGAATAGTCAGGCAGGAGGAAAGAGCGGCGTTTATTGAACAGGCTGTTGGCAGAATGGAAAACGTAATGGGCATTGGATACCCAAATGAGAAAAGGGATTTTCGTGTCGTCAGTTCGGTTAGAGACGTATCCTCGACTGTTCCTTTTTCTTCTACTTTGAAACTTCCTCTTTTCCTGCCTCAGTCTCAGGCTATCATCAGAATGGTGAATTGTTTGCTCGTGTTTCTGACGCGCAGCGCACGGAACGCGTAGCCGAACACCGCGTCGGCGTTCTACCGGGGATCGGGTCCAATCAGAGAAATGCCGTTCGAACGCGAGTCGCAGCCGAACGATGGCGCGGCATTCGTGTCCGGTATGTGCCCCAGACCCCCCCCCCCCAATCGAAGAAGGTGACGTAAAAAACCAGGTGCGCGGGTCTCGTGTTGGGTATAAACGACGAGTTCTGTGGAAAACAAGCTGAACGAAGCGTACCTTGGTATAGTGCGATCCCGTAGGGGTACGGGGGAGTTGTATCGCAAGTAACAAATGACATCGTAGAAAAGTCTTAGAATTTTAGAGAGAAAAAAAAAAAAGATACGAGAGCGTGCAGAACAGCAGTAGTGACCACTTTTCGGGATTCCTGACACCATTAAAAAAAAAAAAAGAAAAAACGGCGTAGGCACTGAAACGATTCGTATACCATATCAGCATGTGAAATAATTGTATATATTAAAACATTTTAAAAAAAATTTGTTTTTTTTCTTTTTGTTTTTTTTAGCGAACTTTACGATTTTAAGTGGTTCAAGAGAATCTCTCATATCTTACACACGCGCTATACTCATAAAACGCATCAAATATGTTCCGCTGCCGTGCGCGCTACATCCATTTAAATAAAGTATCGCTAATTGAATAATGAGTAAAGACTAGTGAGAAAAACAAAAATTTATTTATGCGCCATCTCACAGGCAAATGATGGTACAACCATGGTAAAACATCGAAATAACCTGTGCGTGCTTCACTGAGAAAACATTTGTATATATACTGTCACATGGTTCTTTATATGGTATTATGAAGTGTGGTTCATATGATGATAACGCAATTAATGCAAAACTGCAAGCGAGCTGGACAAGAACGACAATGTAATCCCCGGAGAAGGGGAACAAGGGGGACAATTTGTTGGTGTTGTTCTTGCTTAATGGGGTGAGTCGTCCCGATTTGTTTCAGCAGCGTTGTAACTTTTTTTACGTAAGAGAAATTTTATCATGGTTTCTTCGTATGGAAGCAAATCCTGTACTGGTTGAGGGCAGTGAACCTGTCCTTACAGCCGGGCGAATAATTCACGCGGTCCGCACCACCGTACAACTCGAACGCATTGCTCTTTTTCGCGCCAAATTGTCCCGCAGATTTTTTTTCAGGTTTGAATGTTGCCAACCTGATTTCCCGGGTTGGCGGCGGAGAAGACCTGATGTCCGACCCCAGCGCCGCCGGACTGCAGGACGGCAGAAGCATGTGTCCAAGGACTCACCTGCAAATGAGGAAGAAAAATTGTGTTAAAGGAAAACTAACTCAACATTTCTTTCTTTTCTTTTTTAGCGCGAAGCATTAGGATGTTGCATCAAGATTCGCGTTTGCTTAAAATGAAAAATAAAACTACATTACACTCGCTTGGTCACACTGAAGACTGGTGAGCACAGAACATGTCGGGGCATCTGCTGTTGTGTCCGTGTGTGACGTTATGAGACATCACACGACATCATAATGTCACGTGACCTCATTGTGTCGCGTGACGCCACGGCGTCAAATGACGTCCGATGTCACGTGACGTCACGCTGATGACGTTAAGATGTCGCTCGATGTCACAGTCGTTCGTGACGGTTCTTTTGTAACAGTTTTCTCGTTGAATTCGGCTGATAAAACACGCTGCGTTAAACGTCAAACTAGGAAGACAAGCTTTTAAGAAGGCGACACCATGGATTCCGGAAGTCACTTGGGTTGCAACCACTCGCCCGCCACATTACAATCCAAAATGTTAGGTTGAATCCAACGTATTTTCGACGTTTCGGTTGGCACTGTCGCAAGGACAAGAAGAAAAAAACAGGCATGTTAAAAAATAATGTATATAAAACTTCAAGAAAGAAGCAAGCCAAACCGATAGATTTCACGTCCCTCTAACGCGTCCGTGCTGCACGAGAGTATCTCTTTTTTGGTTACTTAATTATGTCCCCACTTCCCGAGGTCAAAAACTTTCTGGCCCCACGTCCGATAATGGGGATCATTAAAGCGGCGTGATTAATGGCCACCTAACCGGGAAGGACAGGAACAAAAAAGAAAGAATAAAGACTCCTTCCCATCTCTTCCTCTTTCTCATTTGCGCTTCCCCAATTTCCCCAACTTCCTCCTCTAAGCCGTTTTATCATACGGTCTGCTTGGTTGTTTTCTCTTTTCTTTTTTTGCTGTTATTTCTTTTTTTAGGCACACTACCATATTCCTTAACCTTCACATTTATTTCATTCCGTTCCTTTAGTTTACCGGGCAACTTTTTACTGAGCCTTCCCTGTTTTCTTCTCTGCTCCGTCTTGCAGCTTTTTGACAACCCAAGTTTCCCTACCATGCCCTTCCTACTTCCATAAACTCCTGCCGTTCTCAGTTCCTTGCCGCTTTTTAAGTCATGTATCTTCCCTAGCACCCTTAAAGCTATTTATTTCACTTCCCTATTTTCCCTACTCCGTGTTACAGCTTGGTGGCGGGTTCGAATCCCGGCCGAGGTGTCCGCAATCTGACGGTGGCTTATTTCGGAAAAGGCGCCACGTAACCGAGCTTTCGTTTGCACGTCAAAAGATCCCCAGCTAGTCCAAATTAATCCTCAGTCCTCCACTGGGACGTACCAGATGCTTGTTGTTGGTTTTGGCATGTAAAACGCTCAAATTTGAATTTTCGTATAACTTGTTTGACTCCCGAAGTCTCCCTACGACGCCCTTCCTACTTCGATAAGCTTATAATGCTATCATAGTTTCATGTCGTATTTTACGCCACGCATCTTCCCTAACTGTTTACTTCATTTTCCCATTTGCCCTGCACCGCCTCACACTTGTTCGACTCGCCCAGTTTCCCTATCACGCCCTTTCTATTAACTGCCCATACGTCTATCCCTAACACAATTCCCTGCCGTCTTTCACGGCATAAAAATTCCCTAAAATCCCACGGCTGTTCATTTCACTTTCATAAATTTTCATAATCATTTTCCCCATTTCTCGTTTCCCCTCCGTCACTTCCGCAACCATTCTACTCCTTGCCATCATTTCCCCAAATCCTCGTGTCTTTTCTTTTCTTCCGGTCCTCGCCTACTCTCCCTAACATACTCCCTACACATCGCATCCTTCCATATTCCCCTTTCACGCGAAAAAAAAAGAAGTGACCGTCCCGAAAAGTCATTAGTCTCTCTTTTTTTTTTTCGTTTTTTTGTTTCGGGACACGATTGCGGTGCAGTGTTACAGTAAAATTGTAACTCGTTCTTAGGGTCGCATGTCGGTTAGCGTAAAATCACTCCCGCCGCACTTTTTTTTTTTTTTTTTACTTTTTGTTTGCACGATAAGAAGTGTAAGTGCCCCTTCGAGCAGATGAGAGACAGATTTACAATAGGGGACCCCCAACGCTTTGGGTAGATCAAACAGCTTGGGTCACCGCATTGCGCATGCGCAAAAAACCTCCGCGCACGCGCAGTGCGGCGCCTGCTCGGAGAACCCCAAGCGTTAGGGATCCCCTATACTGAAACCCGCGTATTGTGACTGTTAACGCGCAGTATCGGGTGTTACAATAACCGCACGCAGAAAGAGTTTATATATGCTCTGGCAGCTGCCGCCGACCGCGAATTTAACGAGACGTGTTTCTCATGGGTCCGGCTAACGAGTGCCATTCAGTCTTGGACGTAGTTCGCGAGACGTGTGCCCCCGAAGGAAAAGGGAACAAGAAAGAAAAGGGTTTTCGTACAAGGCATGTACACATATAGCGAAGCGATGGCGTATTTAGAAGGCTCGTTTCCGGTCCGCTTGTTCGCAACAGCGGGACTCGTGACGAATGAACCGATGTTCATTGTCCGTGCCAGCTGACTGCGTCGAGGAGTCAAAGACAAGCGTCGGGGCTAACGGCAAAAGAAAAGAAGCAAAACGTAGGAACCGAGGCATGCTACGACGTGTGCTGGGAGCTTGTGCCGGGCTTGTGCGGAGGGTGCGTGGGGGTGATCGACTGCGTTAGCGTTTCTGTCGTTAACCTGCAAGCGAGTACGACTGCGAGTCGGAGAGTGAGCGAGTGAGTGAGGGAATTGATGACTGAACCGATGAGCGAGCATATGAGCGAAAGATAGAATGAACTCACGAGTAAGGCGGTGAATCAACAACTGAACCAACGAGTGAGTGAACGAGTGAGGAAATAGATTAGTGAGTGAATTAATGAATTAATTGAAGCGCGAGGGAAATGAGTGAGAGAACGGGTGGACTGTTGAGTAAAGAAGTAAATTAGTGAATGAACTAACGAGTGAGGGAATTAATTAGTAATGAAATTGGTTGGTGAATTTATAAGTAAGAGAATGAGGGAAATAACGGAATAAACTAGCGAATGAACGAGTGATTAAATGAGTGAGTGAAATAATGAATTAACTATCGGCCGATGCAATGCATGAGTTGAATGAACAGGTGATGCAATGAATGAGCGAGGGAGTGGAATAATGATTTAACTTATCTGTGAGTGACCGACTGAGGGAATCAATGAGTGAATAGGTGAAATAATGAATTACCTGACGACTGAGCGAACCGGCGATACATTGAATGAGTGAGTGAAATAAGGAATGTAGTGACGAGTGAGTGCACGAGCGACGGAACAGATCAGTGAACTAGAAAGCGAGGAAGTGCGAGTAAGCGCGATGGTGCGTTATTTGTACACCCGTCTATCCGCAACTGAACCGAGGTCACGCCACAACATGCGAGCACGAATCGTCACTCCTACTGCTAAAGAGAACAGCAAAAAGAGAGCAGAGGCAAATATTGACGTACAGAACGGACAAACACATATTTCCCATTTGTCCGAGTCTCTGGCGAGCGATATCGGAAGCTGCCTCGCCAAAGAGCACTTCCATTTGCAAGCGATAAGTATAGCGTTTCTGGCTGCATAAAAAAAAAAAAAAATGGTACGGCCAACTGCAGATGCAGCGAACACACGAGTCTCCGACTCTCAGGCTCGCAAATGGTAGGTATCAACATCGTAATCCTTGGAATAATAAAAAAAAAAGGCGATCTAAGCAAAAATAAAATTAATAAAATGCTCAAACTTAAGGTAAGTGTAGACGTCAAACCGAGACACGGTGCACACGAGCGCAGATGCGCACGCAAGCGCATAAGCAACCATACACACCGACAAGACATAATCTCCGAAGCTCCGTCGGGAACACATAAAACCGTAAACAAGCTCTTCCTTTTCAGCGATATACTAGAATAAAGAAAGGCGCATAAAACCGAATCACCAGGCGAAAAAAAAAATGGAGTCACATATGCTACAGGGCGGTCGAGAATCCTTCAAGTGACAAGTTTATGCGGGGCGGGAGAAGGAGAGGGGAGGGGGGGGCTTTAAAACCATGCTTGAACGACCACAGTGGCGAACGATCCTCTCAATGCCCCTCTCTCTCTTCGTTCTAGTCCTTTTCCTCTATCGTGAAACCAGTTAATTAAAAAAGGGTCCTACCGCTCCGTTTGCGATAGACAAACGTGTACAGGGTGAGCCAGCTGATGTTCAAATAAATGTGCTGATCTCTCGTCCGTCCTTTATATAACGTAATAGGAATTCTTATGGGCGCAAATTTGAGCTGAAATTGTATTAGGCTTTGTTTTTGTTGCGTTCCTGCGCTTTTTAAAAGGGGATAGCTTTGTGCGACATCCCAAGTCATTTCATTCGTCGCAAGTTAAAGTTTGGTGCAATTCTGGAACTACCTATCAACCTATTCTGTACAAGGCCATAAGTATTGATAAATGAATAAAAAAAGATGAAGAAAAACAGGGATCGGTTACAATGCGAAAGTTCGTTGCTCTGTTCGTCGAGAATCTAGCTCAATACCTTTTTTTTTTTTTTTTTTTTTTTTTTACATAGAGCTTTATTTAAGAAACTAAAAACGACTACGACCTAAGGCTGAACACAAAAAAAAAAAGGATATCGGGGGCACAATTTTAAAATGAACGAAGGGGTATCGAAGACCTTTCCCGGGGGAACACGGATTTTCGGTCGGGATTTCCTGTTTCTCACCTCACGGAAAGACGGTGGCGTCGCTGCTAGGAAACGGCGCAATGCTCACAGCTTTCCTGGACAAACGAGCGCGTTTATAAATCAGCGTATTCATACCCATCCTATTGCCACATGCGCGTGTGTGTGTGTGTGTTTTAATTTTGATGAGCGGGTGTCTGTTTGTAAGCAGACGCAAAAGATGGCGCCACTGTCGTTTTTGTACGTAAATCCTCCCATCAAGCGCCTCGCTCCGTGTTCTTAAAAGAATAGTGACAGAGCATTTATGGTCGCGCCAAGGTTTTTATTTATACATGCCATATAAGAGCCCCACGACGCAGAACACAATTCGCGGCTCGAAATTTGTTTTCTTCCTGCTCGAAAACCGACGATCGACAACTGGCCGGCTTGAGTCGCGCTCACTCTCTTTTCCGTGGTCACGTGCCGAATTCTATGGTTTAGACATTACCACCAAAGATAATGAAAGTCGTGGGTCATTGAAAGCACACACTCAATACTAAATATAAACAAAAAAAAATATATGATACTTATTTTTTGTAACTTCTATAGAGCTGTATTTACATTAACTGAAACGAAAAAAAAAAATTGCACAACTACGTGTTTTTTTTTTTTTTTTTTTTTGCAACTTTCGTTTTTGTATTTGCTCTTCCTCCCCACTCCAGTTTCGATTTCGAGCCGTTGCGTTTTTTTTTTTTTTTTTTACTTTATTAAAAATATACGTGACGCTATAGCAAAATATTGATTGGGTAGTCAAGTCTTTCGACACCATAATAAACCGCCTAACCAAAAAATAAAAAAAAAAATAAAAAGTTTTTCTTGAGGAGTGTTAGTATCCTTTTCAGATTTACTGTTGTAATAAACACAACTATAGTCCCTAACTGACTATAGCTGTGTTTTAATAAACACAACTATAGTCCAAAGACACGCCCTGCCTTTCTCGCTCCATCAGCGACTACAGGGATATCGCGAATTTTAGTCGAAATTCTGGGTTTGACTGAGTCGGCGAACCCTCGAACCTTTTGGCAGAATTCTACATTTTGAAGAGTGTTGTCCAATTTGTGCATACACATATATATACACACACACAAAAAAAAAACATTTAAATATTTTGGTAAAGATTATACGGTAGTTTGTTTCATATATTACACATCATAAAATCAGATGTAGAAACTGCAAAAGGACTTAGTCATTTTGCTAAGGTGAAGCAATACAACCGATGAATGAATGTTGCACCGCTTCCTCGCCGGGAGACATCAGCTTGTTTTCAATTTCCGCGCAGGCGCATAACGATCGAACTCTTCTGTCAGACTTCGGTCGAGGTTTGTGTTAAAAATTGGAAAATGTTGAACCTGGTCGAACTGGAATCCCGGCAGGCTCGTGACACCCATAGACACTATTCTAGCCACGGCGCCCGCACCATAGTATAGCCAAAAGGCATCTCAAGCATATATGTATTTCGCGACATTGCGATAAGCGCAGCCAACCAAGTTCTCTGCACGAAAAAAAAAATTATTCTGTCGAGACGGGTAATTACGAAGTCAACGCAAGTAATTACGAAGTCAACGCAAGTTGGAAATCCCTTCGCTATATCCGCTATTTCGTTATAACCGGCTTCGGTTATAGACCTTTTTCACAAAGCCGCCGCCGCCTTGAAATATCGTCACTTCCAGTATGGGCGAAAACATCGTTTTGCCGTCGCAACGCCAATAGAATGTATTTAGGAGATATGCGTAACCTTCACCCATTCTCGTTTTGTCTCCCCTCTATTTTTTTTTTTTTTTTCTATTGTCAGGTTGAAACGTTTTAATATTTTTTCGTCGCCCATACCGGATATGCCTACCTTGCGGTCGGGGGCGAGAGTACGCGCAAAAGGTCTATAACGAAGTGCCAAAGAGAATGGGAAATCGTCATCGCTTCGCTGTAGCTGCTATTTCGTTATAACCGACTTCGTTATGCCGTGCCAAATCCAGCCAGGGCCAGAAAGTCTACTTTGCGAACTTTCCCCAAACGATGTTACAAGCCAACCGTCTTCTTCATACCGCCCGAAAGAAAGAAAGAAAAAAAAAGACTGAAGCCTATTCATAGAAGTCTCAAGAAAGTTGGCCTACAAGACCGTCCTGATCGGATTAAGATATTAAACAACCGAGGATAAAAAAAAAAGGAAGAAGCAACGTGAAACGGTAAGAAGTTTTCGTGAAGCCGTGACGCGGTACAAGGCTCAACCCAATTAAGCGCATAATCTGAACCGCAGTTCTTGCCGGCACGCGTCTTCATAAGCCGATCTTTTTTTTCGACGCCATATTGCATGCCTAGAAAGAATGGCCGGCAAGATTGGCCCACGAAGGAAAAAAGAAATAACTCCGCTGTCTCTAAGGACTGCGGATAGCAGACCCCCATGCAAGGGTAATGAGAGGATAATGCCATGATAATGTGCATATCGTCCCAGTCGGATGAAAACCATTCCCTTCCAAGACAAAAAAAAAAGACTCGGAAGTTTGGACGAAGCGCAGATTACAGAATGAAAGAAAAGGCTAAACAAAAGCTGAGCATAATGAGGCGCAGAAACTGAGAAACCGAGAAGCGTGACCGCTGGAAGGATAAATATATGGACTCTTTATTATGACGTACACGTCAGCTTCAGAGGAAATGGGGTGTCACATTCCTCAATCTGCCTTCCCTAATCTTGCCCCCCCCCCCCCCCCCTCTCCCCGTTTTTCCCCAATTTTCGTGATCGGGGAAAATGACAGCCCATTTTCCGTTAATTCGGTGATCGAATTATACTACCGCCTTGTCCCATTATTCTAATGATCAGACATGGTAAAACAGCGCACAGAACGTGGAGAACGCGCTGTTTTACCACGTCGAATTACCAACTAGCTCAAATTACTAACTTTATCACTGGTAGAAATCACCGTCCATTTCCCTAATTTTTGGTGATCGAAAAAAAAAAATAACCATTTTCTTCCCAATTCTATTAAATGTCCGCCCTCTTTTCCCCGAATTCTGGTGGTTGGGGAAAATTACCACCCACTTTCTCCTTGGTTCTGATATGGGGAAAACAATCATCAGATCGTTTATTTCCTTTCAGGAGTATATTTATGTGGGGAAATGGCGAACAAGCTGACCTGCTGCGTTGTCACTTTGGAATCGTGTTCTTACTTGCCCGATATTCCTTTTAGGTATGACTTATCGTTTCATTTTATCGAAAATGCGAACGACGAGGAAAATATTTTGTATTTCAACGTTCAGTATGAGTTTCAAGAAATTACTGCCAAATAGCACCCCCCCACCCCCCCCCCCCCCCCCCCCCCTAAAGTTGCTTTCTTCCTTTGGGAAAATGCGAGAATGGCATGCTACGGCATTGGCTTCGAAATGATGTATGCTGCAAACAGCGATCACTAATGTGTGATGCACGCTGAAAACTCTAGGTTACAGGTCGCACTGCACTGGTCAAATTAAATGGCACAAACACAGGGGAGACATCACAAGCCCCTTCAAAGAAGACTTTGCGCTGACTTATTCCTATACAAAGCTGATTTTAATTAAATTTGATAACCCTTTTTTAAGAGGGGTTCAATCAATTTACTCCTGGTAATAAAAGCAACACCTGGAAACTTTACATGTTGTATTTTTTTTTTTTTAATATCGATATACACATATCGTGAAGGAAAACCAAAATCTCTATGGTGGATTTTTTTTCTCTCTCCTTTACTTCAAGGAGATCGTGCTTAATCCTTCTTCCAAGGTGGGTCTTGAAAAGTGGGAAAACGATCATTCTTTTTTTTTTTTTTTTTCCGCTCTCGTTTCCGGGTTTCTTCAGGGGTTCATTATTGCCCCATCCATGGAGGCTAATGCGCGTGGTTTTTCCACCAAAAAGTGAATTAGCGAGTAATTGTAAGAAATCTTCCAACGGAAAAAAAAAAAATTGAAGGAGGTAAAGCTCTTTCTTTTCCTAATTTCTCAAAAGGTCGATAACTAATGTTGTTTTTTCTAACCAGATTGTTATCATCATCAGTTTTGATTGGGTTCCCTAATTATAGCTGCGTGAACGGTGCTCCCAATAATTTGCCCATCTTTTTTTTTTCGTGCGAGGGAGGAAGTACAGAGAATTATCATTTCCCTAATTTTGGAGAAAAAAAAGTACCTGCCTTTTCCAACTCCGCTGTTTGGCCCCGTCTGCTTTGTCGGCCGTGCGCGGATTTGTATTAGCCCGTCAGGTAAAGCAGAGAAGAATTCGCGCTAAAGGAAAACGTAATGGCGCAGAAATGCAGTATTTTTGCGTGGCCTGCCCATATTTAGACGTTCTCCTGTTTTTGTTTCACTTCGCCTGATTCCCCCTACCCTATCCCCAGAAAGATCGAGGAAAATTAGCCTCGCAGAATTGCCTCGTATCATAGCCTCCTACATACTGACAAAGCCTGGCAGATCGCCACGAGAAGCGGCCGCCGAAATGGAAAAGGTAGAGCAGCAGACAACGGATGAGAGGAGAGCCACGCGACAGGCGCCCCGCTGCGGCGAGACGCCGAAACACACTCCTCCCGAGCGAACAAGTGTGTTTCGGGTCCTCACCGCTGCAAAAGCTGTGCGCTGACGCCCAGGTTCCGCCAGAAACGGCTCTTTGATGCTCTGTGCTACCAGACCCTCGCGCTCCAAATCTGCGAACGGGCACTCTACATGGCTCCGTCGTCGAACTGCCAGGCTTTGTGAGTATAAAGGAGGCTATGCTCGTATGCTATTCGAACAACCATGAAGGTTGTGGGGCCACTCCCGGATGACGCGGCGCTTCTGCCGTTATTGCTAGAGAACCTGCTGGCGTCGTCGATGCGCCCAGGCGAACGGCGGCGGCCGAATGCCGCGGGGTCTCTTTAGCTAAGGGACCTTCATGGATGGCGGTGAATCAGTTCGCGATCCTCCACGAGTGGCACGCGCTCCCGGTCCAAAAACACAGACTCATTTGCCGATTTAAAAAAGACCTACGTTAAAGGTACCTCGGCACTGACCCTGTGAACAGGGTGTTAGTCATCTCCGTTTTCCCAACCTATAAGTGAATTGGACATTTCGCCCAAAATCAGACACAACTGTTTTCGTGTTTTTCTTTTTTTTTTTCAGTCTTGAGACATTAGACTGCGTCGCAGGAGAACAAGAAATATAGGCGTCCCCCAGTTTCTTTACTTCATTTGTAATTTACAACGTAAAAAATATAAAAGGTATGGCAAATGGTTAGGCAACTGTGCCGCATACGCGAAACGTTCTACCAACAGAAACGTTTAGCGATACTCTGAGTTTCAAGTATGCAACACAACTGCCTTGATAGTTGTTCCTAGAATGAAGCGGTACCACCGCTAATCTTGATGATAAACATGGCGATCTTCCAAAGCCTCCCATACTCTCGAGCTCTCCTCCCTCAGTGCGCACAGGTGGTCGAGATCCTCCTCGCCTACCCTTCTGGTCACGTGACCTCCCCCGTTAACCAATCAGCATCGAGCTTCGTGGTCATGCTTATCGGGCTTCACAAATGCTGAACACCCAGCCAAAACATTTCACGAAAAAAATTAAAAAAAAGAGCACACTTAGCGATGTTTTCAAAGCCATTACCAATTTCCGCCATGTCCTCTAATAAGCAAAAATAAACCAATAAAAATGACAAATATCAACACCACAAGCCCACTGCTTCTTGCTTCCCCATTTCAGGCTACATATGCTCTCGCTTCAAGGCTACCACAAAACATTCTGTTGTTTCACTGTTCTAAATGCGTCGCTCTCCAGCGGAACGCTAAAAACAAAGGGTAAAACTGAAAAATAAAACAGCTCAGACAATTCCTACACTTACGCCAAATCTTTTCCGTAAGTCTCTCGGCCCTGCTCATCCGCTGTTATTCTCGAGGGAAAAATACAAAAAAAGGGGAAAGAAGATCCCCGTTCCCATCTCAACTTAATCCCTGCCATTCTTTCTTTTTTCCCCGGCCCACGCTCTGGTTGCAACGGCAAATCGTCCGTTACGACACGTCGCACGTGCTCCGAGAGAAAAGAGCCGTGGCTCTCGGGCACGTATACAACATTCACTCCCTAAGTTCCCCATTATTCAATCTCTCCCTCGTGTCCCTGGCCCATTAGAATGCCTCCACGTCCAGTTAACGAGACGTTGTGCGCGCACAAAGAGAGAAACAGAAAGTGGGAGAGAAGGAGGGGGAAGAGAGAACTAAACAAAACAATAAAAATATATGGGGCAAAGTAAAGAATCGTTGCTATTGTTTAAGCCTTTTCCCCGTATGGGGATGAATTCCTCTTCCCCAAAAGGTACCACGCTCTCCGACGCCAAGATCTCTACGCGTGGTCTTGGGAAAGATAAACAGAGACGAATGACGCATAAACAGAAACGGGTAAAGCAGACATGGACGTGTAAGCAGGTAATCTATAATCCGGAAGAGATAATATGTGTATAGGTCTGAACGTGTAACGCATTAACCGGGAGAACGTCGCAGCGTTGGCCCACGAGATTATCCAACGCATACACTGGGAAACAGAAAAGCCGGGAATAGGAAATGCATAAATCGGGAAAACCGGGAAAAGGAAACGCATAAACCGAGGGACAGATAGCACAAGACGGGAAGATAAAGCACATAAACCGGGAAAAGGAATGCTTAATCCGGGAAAGAGTAAGCAATAGCCGGGAAAAGGAATGCACAAACATGGGAAAGGAATGCATGAACAGGCTGGCTCGAAGTTCCAAACGGGAAAAAGGGGCTGACGCTTAAAGCGGGAAAGGAGACCCACATAAACCGGCGAATGTAACGGATAACAGGGAAGTAAAGTAGAAACAGTGGATAACGGCTAGGGCTCTGAGGCGATTATCCCGGGGCAATTTCGGGAAGAAACTCGGCGAAGAAGAGAGCTGTCTTTGATAATGCAATAAGGACTCGGGAATGACCCCACCATATCTTGCTCCGGGTCTCTCCTACTTTTCTTTTTTTTTCCTTCAACCCGCATCTTTTTCTCGCGACGCAGTTTCGAAACGTCGGGGAAATAAAACTGGAAGCGATGGCGCCATTCCAGTCATGTCTGCCTGGGTTTAAGCCGCAATGCACAAATTGTTGCGAGGAGGGTAGAGCCTGAAGGCTTTTTAAGTCGTTTCGTGGTATTCGTAGGGAGCCGTCTAGGCTTGGTTTCCCCGGTGTGCAGACTTGGACGTAGTTCAACTACTCTACTCAAACTACTGTAGTTTAACTACTTTTCCGAGTAACTTGGTAACTTTCACTTACAACTTTATTTGGGTAATTAGTAGATTAATTTAACTACATTTTTCAGGTAACTTCTACCCAAACTATACTAACTACTTACGAAATCTACTGCTAATTTTGTTCACCACAAAAGCGTGAGCGCAAAAATAAATAAAACGTCGGCAGATGAAGGGGCATTCCCCAACAAGGGGCCCCATCCCATTCCGTTCTCGTAGAAACTGCATCGCAGACGTCCTTGGGCCAAGGTGGCGACGAGCAGCCAAAACATAACACTGGCGCGCACGAACGCAGGCAGAGATGCTTAACAAGGCTTGGTCGGGTATTGACCTAATCCGGTAATGCACTCAGGCGCCGCGCCTCCAGCTGCGACCGTGAAAGACGGGGACACTACCAGGGTTATTGTTGTGTTCGTGCTGTCTACCTTTAGTGAGCTCTGCCTCAAGTGGTTTGGGGGTTCCACGGAAGGCGCCACTGGAACGACCTCGCAGCTGGACACCTGCTCCCATGGTCGCCTCGCCGACAGCACTTACTCCCTAGCAGAGCCCGACTCCCCCGCGCACAAACGTAGACACGGATAATCCGTTCACGGGAGCACGTTCCCGCTTCCAGCTGCAACTGTACGAGCGACGATGCTTGTTCACGTAGTTCAACTACGTGTCCTTCCAACCTTCCACGCTAAGGAGACCTCCTTTTTGTTGAAAACGATTTACTTGTCAGGCGTGTCGGGATACCGTGGTCGCCGGCGAGTATTGCGAGTCACCCTTCGGAGTTCCTTTTGTCGGACCCGGCATCAGCGACGAAGGATACCTCCTTTCATCTTCTGTCAAACCAAAACAATTCTTTTTTTTTTTTTTCAGTAGCGTAGCACTAGCACTGTAACGAGACCCGCGGTCGTCCGGATGATCTCATCGTCGTGGCGCGAGACTTGAACCCTTGACGGTCAGGTGCACTGGCTCAGCGTACTCTCAGAACGACGTCGGAATAAAGAAGGGCCAGTTATAACAAACTCAACTTGCCGAGGAAAATAGAAAAATGTAGGAGATTTTCTTAAAAGACCCTCTAAACCGAGGCAAACCTCACATGTTTCGTCATGGACATCTAAGATACCGACGCTCGCTTACCCGACCCTGCACAGCCTGTTTCTCAAATTCAACGCTGCCGTTCCATCCAGCGCGTGGATGGAACGCCTTTTTAGCTTGGCTGGGGACGTCTTTAGGAGGAAAAGGGGAAAACTCTTATATCAAGAACTTTGAAAGTCAATTGCTTCTGCGAGCGAATAAACTATTTTGGTGAAAACGCACGCCATAAAATGACTGCATTTATTTTAGGCTCGCTGGGTTTTCCACGGATCAAAATTGGTGTACATTTTGCTTCCAGTAACTTCGAAAGTAACTCGCTACTTTTTACAGTAGTTAGTAGTTTACTCAATCACTATTACGAATGCGTAATTCCTACTCTACTCCAATTACTTTTGGCGTCGATACTCAGTAACTTACTAAACTAGCTCTTTTGAGTAATTTATACATGTCTGCCGGAGTGCCGCCACCCAACGCTATCGTCGTCGAAAAAATTGGCTGCATGTTTGGTCGTTCTGCCGAACGCGTTTAAATGCGGCAGCTTTAGAAGGAAGAAGGGAAGGGGTGGGGGGTGCTTTTAGTTCAGGTGGTGCCTGGGGCAAGTTTTTGTATGGAAAGAGATTACGTCACACCATTGTTGTGCGCGCTCCCCTTCGGCACCACCCGGATACAAGGCCTTTACGCTGAATTTTCACAAAAAGAGGGGAATTTTCCACTCCTCGTTCCACGCGCTCTTTCTACACCACCTGCTTCTGGTCCTCTCCTTTTTTCCTTTTTTTTTTTTTGTCCTTTCCACACCTTTCCGTCCCGCGCGTCTCGCGCCACCTGTCTCTGCTCCTCCCGTTCCTGTGCGCCGGGTCCGTAGCTCAGTCAGCGGCGCACTCGGTTTCCACGCCGGTTACTGGGGTTCGATTCCTGGCACAGGTTACCGTTTTCTTCCCGATCGCTTAGTAGTTACGGACTGAACGACCTACACATTTCGTGCCTATGCGGTTACTGAGGTTGGTTAGCCCTATCGAGCCACCACTTTTAAAAGTTGGAAGTGCAGCCCTTAGGGCGGTCAAGGCAGATAATCCCACTAGTATTGTAGATCATTTATTAGGAACATCCGAGTGAGAAGCAAAGGGAGTTATACGACATCAGACGAACAAAAATAAACGTGAATGAAAAAAATAGTTTAAGTGGAAGTAGTTGTACGGACCGCTGTTTCCATTCTGTGAGCACTCGAGTGCTCACAGAATGCTGCAGTTGTGGTATCGTTTTATCAAGACAACAGCAGTTGCCGTTGTAATTGCAGTGGTAATGTGGCAGTACAGGTACTAATAGCCGGTTAGATTGGTTGAAGTGTCAGTAATATAAGTTACCTGTGCACACCAGTAATATGAGTCCTAGCAGAGGAAGCAGTGTAGTTTCCAAAGTTAGAGGAAAATACTGGCAGTAGCCGCATTAGCTTCAGCTTAGCATTAGGTGGAGCTGGCAAACATGGAGGCTAGACATCCCTCACACAGGCGTTGACAAGAGTCAACACTCCTGAGAAGAAAGTTCCCCGTTAACCGCAGACTTCAAACTAGATTGATTTTCTCGGTACTGTCGGATCAGGGGTGAACAAACTGAGTCAATACTACTACGAGGAAACTTCTCCATCTCACTCAGACATAACAATCGATTCTCTAAAACTCCCTAAAGTCCACAACGAATTATGAAGGCTCGCCGAGCCTCCCATTAATGTTGTCCCAATTTTTTTACATATAAACTAAACTTCTATTCAATATTTAGAGACATTCCCTCACTGTCCGGTATGTCATGATAGTAAAAAAGGCACTAGTCGTTATCAAGTTGCGGGGGTGACTGCGGAGTATAGCAGTAGACTTATCGCCCTCAAGCTCATATTGGATACAGCTTAAAAAACAATAAGAAACCTTGGCTTCCCGCATAAATGTCGATGAGAATATGAAGAAACGTAGAGCAGGCTCCCCCTAACTTCCCCATCTCCCGGAGACATTAAAATCGATCCCTTAAAACTCCCTAAACAAATTTTCCCAACTCTTTATCGAGCTCCATCCACTCCCTACTTGTCTCCCATCCACCCACATCGTCCCAAAATATATTTCCCCAAACGCAGCATCGCACCCAGACCGAACTGCACATTTGGGGAAACTCTCTCCCTAGTCGGGATGTCATCACAGGCCCACGCGGGCAATCAGCGGCACCACGCCCCACTGCCCACGCAGCGATCCCCGCCTTATAGTTCCCAGGACCACCGAGATGGCTCTTGATGTTTCTGCCTTACCAACTCGCGCCTAGCGCGTTCCCAACACAGAGACTAGCAGCCACGCACAACAGCATCACAACAACGGCAAGAACCAGCCGCCAAACAGTCGCCACTAGGGGAAAACAAAAATGGCCTAACGCGCGCCACTTAACGACTTCTTAATGGCCGCCGGCAGCTCCTCCCACCTCACTTTCATGGGGGGGGGGCTTGACGACCCTCGGCGAAACCGCCGAAACAGCTGTCGTAGATGTTTCAGATCAGAGTGTGTGCATATACTCAGGGCCTTCGCGTGAGTGCTTGAGTGCGTGAGTGTATAGATAAACCATGTTTCACATTTTGCGCCAAGCGCTTCAGGTGACGAGCCTGAGCTGAGGTCCTATCAACCACATCGCGTGTCGCGTGTAACCACGCCAATGGGTGAAATGTAGCGTATGCCGATGTCTACAAAAGACGCGTGTATGCATCGAATCCAGACTTGTACAATACTCTCATGACGAGTGATCAAATTACTTGTAATTGTGTAATAATGTATTACTTTTATGATGGATTATCTGCAAGAGGATACTGATTCATTCGGGAAGTACTCAAAGGACTCGTAACCGTCGCTGTTTTTCCCCTCCCCTCTCTAAGTCCGCCTTTTCTTTGTACAAGTTTCCTACCCAGAAGTCCCCGAACCAGGTCTCCGGCCCACAGGAGGATGGTTTACCGAAACTGGTTAATTAATGCTGGAAATTGTATTGTCTGTTGAATTTCTTACTGCCGCAGAAATGCCAATGTGCACGGCCTGCGGCTTTGTCAAGCTGTCCTTGTGACAGCTTTTTCCTCAAGCCTCCAGTATCCTGTACGTTGTACTTGATGCAAAAATAACCATCAATCAATTAATCAATCAAGAATAAACAGTACGAAAGATCCACCGTTTTTAACCTGGCAGAAACAAAAACTCGTTTTGAGAAACGGTGGTAATCGGAAAAGTATTGGTGTATACTTATTCAAGTAATGGCTAATTACTTTTCTAATCGAGTAATCTAATAGAATATTTTACCGAGAGTAATTCTAATTAGGATCAATTACTTTTTTTTTTAGATTAACATATACAAGACTTGTCGAATCGAAATTCGCGGTGTATTATAAACGCCAATGCGACGTTTACAAACAAGTCCGTGTTTGTACTCACATCGGTGTGACCAACGCGAGTGCGCAGAAACCAGACTGGCGTCAGGGGGCGCAGGGTGTGCACGTCGAAGTGAGTGAACGACGCAGCGAGTAAACGACGCATAGGCGGCGAATAACGTGCCGAGTAAAATGGGTATAAGGAATCGGCTAGGTTCAGCGCGCCCTCCTGTGTTTGTCACGTTGCGAATGGTACGCATACGTCTACAAGCGCTACGCGGGACACAGTGCATCGCGTATTGGTGCACGACGGTATGGAGACTGCGCGACGGTTTAAGCGGGAACACTCTATATCCGGCGCTAATGCCACATTTTAGTCTGAGGCGTCGAACGCCACTTTTTACTTCCCGACTATATGAACATTCTACCACGCTAGTCATTATTTACCAGTCACTCGTCATCGAGAGAAAGAGAGAGAGAAAAAAAAAGCTGGTGACTCTATGTTCGAGCTTACTGTATTATGCTTCACTCAAGGAGCGGGCTGGCCCAAGGGCATGCATAAAGTATCACTGCGCGTGAAAGACGTTCGTAGCGGCTATAATGCGTACATGCTGTAACACGTAGCGGGCTCATTACGATGCCGGTGATTATGCTTGGAGCGCTTAATAGTTCGGAACTGTGATTCCAGACGTGCGATAAAATCTACGTGGCGCACAAAATAACAACCCAGGAATTCGGTGTGTAACATACGTTCGATTGAATTGGAAAACGTCCTAGAAATTATCGTAACCGAAATCAGTTGGAAAACGTAACAAAATTCAATTCAGTTTTCGTTTAGTTGCATGGGACTACGTTTGAAATGTATACGGTTTGGGCTCATAACCTATAGACGTTAGTCCCGGATTCAATCACAACATTAAAAAACGTTTACTTTCGATTGTTTAGTCAGGTTATTATTTGGGTTAACCCGTATTTTCTTCTCTCTCTCTCTCTCTCTCTCTCTCTCTCTATATATATATATATATATATATATATATATATGTATATAATGGGAATGAGTGAAGATTGACAACTGCAGCCGTAGTAATATTGCAAACGAAGAGGGGACAAGGTGATTATTGAATTTATCGCATTAAAGTTAGGGAAAGGGAAAGGGAAAGAGAGCTGGCAAAAAATTGGGCCAGGAGCGGGGATTTAACCCGCATTCAGTGCGACATGTCTTTATAAGCGCCCGCTTAACCAGCGTTACACCAGACAGATCCTACCGGAAGTAACACTAGCCGGATAGTTTCCGGTCGACATTGGGAAGCGAATAATTCAGTAACGAAGCACTCATTAACTGCATCCTGATTAACCTATCGTGTACACTTGTCGGTCCGCCCTACTAATGCTCTTCTTTTCGTCATTATTAGATTAGGTTTCACGTGGTTACCCTCGTTGGTGCAACGAGCCCGTTGCACCAATCATACGTCTCGACTTTCGCAACGTGATCGCGATCCTGCCCATACCCACGCCCAGAAAGAGAAGTCACGTGATGAAATGGAGGCGGTTGATTGGTTCCGGCGACCGCGTAGCTCCCGCCGCGCTGTCAAGTTTAGGGATGAATGGAGTACAGGGAAGGAAATTGGGGAGGCGGAATCTCCTAAATTCCCTAATTGGCCGGGAGACAGAAGCAAGACCCGGGGCGTCGCGGAACGGAGAAAGGGAACTGTTCCTTCTTCATCCTCGTCTTGACTTGTGTCGTCGTTGTTGTTTCTTTTTCTTTCCGCCTCTTCTTTTCCCCACTTCCGATTACCCGAAAGAAGAAATCCAGGAGTTGCGGCGCGTGCCTGCATTGCGGAATTCAGCCGTCTCAGGAACTCCTTAGGGAAAGGCTTCGATCTTTCAGACACAATCTTCATTTTATATATATATTTTTTTTTGTATATTACCTTCAAATTATGCCGGGTCGAAAAATAACTTGTACAGACGAGTCACGCAGTACTCTAAAAGGGTCTCTTAGGATCATATTACACGTATATCTTTTCTTTCTTTTTTCTGCTTTCTCTTCTTTAATATCCAAGTTTTCTATCTAGACCGCCTAATTTCGGTGTACTTGGAAATGGAGGATATGACTGGTTCTGACAAACACATAAACCGGTTGGTTCTTCTTTCTTACTTACTTTCTTTTTTCGTCATTTATGGTCGTTGATTTATGGTCGCAGCGTTCCATCTCAGACTTTTCTCGTCGTTTGACGGTTGTTCACGTTTGCTTAAGTTTCCACTTTGATTCACGATTTCTCCTCAATCAATCAATCAATCAATATATCTATCATTCAATTAATATATCTATCTATTTATCAACCAATCTATCTATATATCAATCAATTAATCTATCTATTTATTTATCTATTTATCTCTATCAATGGATCTATCTTTCTATCTATTCATCAACCAATCTATCTATATATCAATCAATGAATCTATCTATGTATCTCTATCAATCAATATATCAATGAATCGATCAATCAATTTATGCATCTACGTATCTATCTATATCTATGTATGTATGTATGTATGTATGTATGTATGTATGGATGGATCTATGTATGCATGTATGTATCTATGTATGTATGTATGTAGGTTGTGTATGTATGTATGTATGTATGTATGTATGTATGTATGTATGTACCTATCTATTTATCTATATATCTACCTATCTATCTTCCGAATACATACACACGCGCAGATACACGCGTATATGTATGCGTTCCCTTTTTGTACATCTACTTTTTGTTTTTTAGATTTGCTTTTTTGTTTTTTAGATTTGCTTTTTTGTTTTTTAGATAATTTTTTTTTTATAAAATAGGTCTAGGAAAGAGCACGACTGCGCGTACCTCAGAGGTTACGCGGCTCTCTTTCCCTGTCCCTGTCCCTCGGTGCAGCGACGCAACCACGTAACGAACGTTGAGTTGCAATAGGGAGTTTTCGCGGACCGCGTCTCCCCCTCCGCTAAGCCCTCCGCAACCCGCTATGATAGCGGGAACTCCACAGTCAAGGCTATCGGCGCGCAGGCGCAGTAGCAACTTCTTCGTTGCGGAACGCTTAGCAGAGGAAGCAACGCGGTCTACGAAAACTCCCTAATAACGCATTGCGTGAGGGTACATTTAATGACCTGTACCGTCGTGCGCGTGCGCAGCGACAAACAAAAAAGACCTTTACGTAGCAACGAGTTCAATACGAAGTTGAAAGATCTAACACTTTACTGGATGGACGTATCCGTATATGACGGAACCGAGCACTATCGTCTCGCCTCACACTGACAAGTGGTGGCGCCGAGAAGAGCCATCTTGAAGCACCACTGACGTACTTCCTCTGCAACAACCCCATTACACATTCAACAGACAACTGGCCCTTCCCACCCACCCCGTTTCCCCCAACACATGCACACACACAGACACACTTTTCAAACGACTCGGCGCGTGCAGGCATTCGCGTGCACACGCGCGTGATAACAAGGCTAACGGCCCCACGGGTTTTGTTTCTACGGCAGGCGCAAATAAGTGTCCCTGCTTCCACGACGAGTGTTCCTATTTTCCCTAAATTGCCGTTTCCGGCTTCATCCTGTGTTCCGCTCTATCTTGTCCGCGACTGTACGTGTCCGTGCGCGCGTGTACAAAAACACTATTGGGCATGCACGTGCCCACGCGTGTCACAGCTCGGCTAACGGCACCTGGGCCTCGCTTCACGACAGGCGCAAGAAGCCTCCCTATTCCGTCAACAAGTGTTCCTGTTTTCTCCTAAAGTGCCGTTTCGGGAAGTTTGTCGCGCGCTCCACCTTATTTTGTCCACGACTGTATCTGTGCGTGCGCGCGCATGCCCGTGACAGCAGGGCCAATGGCCCCCAGATTTTGTTTCCACGAAAGGCGCGGCAAGTGTCCCCATTCCCTAAACAAGCATGGTCATTTCCTTGAAAGTGTCCCTACTTTTCCCTCAAGTGCCGCTTCCGGCTCGGTCGCCAAAACAAGAGCCCTCTTGTTCGGAGGAAGGAAGCCGCGAAACCGACTCGTATCAAGCGGAGCTGATTGGATTGCTATCGTTGCGCGTTGGGGATTCGTTGCTTTCCCCTTTAGGGAAAGACAAGGCGGTCAATTACCGGTCATGAACCCCCGCTCACGTCGGAGACTTCCGTCTCCTTTGCTGGGAAATCAGTGGGGGCGATGAGTGGTAGTCACCGAGGTGGTAATATCATTCATTTACGAGGGTTATTCATCGACAAGCAAACAAGGAAAACCCGAGGAACAGTTGGGAAGATCCTCAGGTTTCTGCTGTCTGAGAGACAGAGTGTGTTTGTTTGTGTGTGTGTGTGTGTGTGTGTGTGTGCGTGCGTGTGTGTGTGCGTGCGTGTGTGTCTGTGTGTGTACGTGTGTATGTGTCTGTGTGTGCGTGTGTGCGCGCGCGCTTGTGTGTGTGTGTGCGTGCGTGCGTGCGTGCTGTGCACTGTGCTGTGCAACGATTTTAACGTTGAAAGAATTTGCATCTTCTACTTTTGAGATTGTTTATCTTGTCACAAAGGACAGAAAACACACATCCTTCTTTCAAAATGTTGCGATTCCGCCGCGAGTCGCGAGGCAAAAATTAGAATATTTCCCGACCTGCAGCCGCGAGCGGCAGACATGAGGACCACGCGGCATGACGTAAGAAGGGGACTTGTAAAAAAAATAGGAAGTTGTGCAAATACCTGCTCGATAAAAGGTAATTTTTCAATAAACATTGTCGTTCCAACATAAATATAAATCCGTCAAAAACCTGGATAATCGACAAAACTTTTAGTGGCGCCATCTATTCGAGGTCAACAAAACCGTCGGCTCTTTCTGCTACCGTGAACAGCCGTCAAAAGCCGGAGGGGAACGGGGGTGACCGGACCCGGATGAGACTTTCCTCCTTTCGCCACGTTGGTCGCACTGCGTAAGCACGTGGTCACGTGGTCGCGAGCGGGTGAGTTCTCGCTGCTCACTGATGACTCTAGAGAGAGCTTCGCCGGAACCCCGCGCGTCCCCCATTGACGTCACAGCGCACGTGACTCGGAAGATGGTGAAGGAGTTGAGAGGCGCCGAAAACCCCAAATCTTTGTTCATTTTTAAAGGGATACTACAACGAAATTTCGGTGCTCATTTTTTGGTCTATATGTGTTCAAAGGAGCAGCATCACATCGAACACACCAATACCTTGTTAAAAAAGTCTCAAAAAACGAATTAAACGATTAGCAAAGAGCACCTCGTGGATGTCGCTAACGCCTCGCTTGCAATGCCCCTCTAGGAACCTTGACAGCTAGTGACGGAGGTTGTCTCGCCTCCGGCCACGACGAGAGAAGAGGGGCAGGAGGAACTCCCCTCTTCCCGAGAATTCCTTTTGTGTGTCGCAGAAGTCGCTATTGTCTCCCTACAAGATTACAGAAGATTAACCCGTCACTCAAAATTCGTACAAAAGCAGCCGCTTCGGTGGCTGGAACGACTAGGCCATCCTCTCGACGTCAGCCTCACCGTAGCTTTGCTCGTCCTGAGACGACCTACGTCACGATTGCGTTGAAAGTCACGTGGTTTCCGCTGGGCCCTCTCCGAGCGCTTGCCAGAGTGGGCCATTTATAACGAAAAATACAGCCACCAGGCTCAAAATACAAACGTGAGATTGTCATTTACGGATATTGTGGATCATATTCCACCTATTTTTTAACACGACGGGAATATTTCAAATTTCGTTGAAGTATCCCTTTAAAATAAAAACTAGGACATGCAGGCAAAAGCGGTTTTTTGTTCTTTAGAAAGGTTGAGACACCAACTCCCATTTATTTAAGCAAAGCACTGAAATTGTTGAACAACTACTTTAACATTTATAAAATATGAAATTTTAAACACAAATACACTGAAATTAATTTTCCTTTCTGTGAAAGTAATTTCAATCAGTTTTTATTGCTTTTCTTCTACGCTTCCCTTACATAAATAGACGATTATTTAATCTTAAAAAGGGAGGATAGTAAAAAAAAAAAAAAAGATGGAACCGACGACGCGCCAATAGTTTGGCCAGTTAGATGTTTTATTGCGAAAACCAGCAAGAATAAAATATCCCAAAGTCCCTAGCTGCAGTACCCTCTTGTGTCAAAACGAACAGATCACGTTGGAGCTGTAATCCCAGGAGCACGCTCGCGAACGAGAGTCAATAAAGATAACAGAATAAACATGTCGAAATTACCAACTCTGTTCTGTATCCGACCAGAAACAAAATGTCGCCATCTCGTAAATAAAAGCACGGTGAAAAGATAAATGTGGAGAGCGGCAAAAGCGGAGGAAACTGGGGGGCGACATGGAATTAGGGAACAGGCGCGAATTAGGGAGACAGCCATGGTAAACCAATGGGTAACGCGAAAGAAATTGGGAAATGACACAACATAAAGAAGAAAAAAATCTAAAGACAAAAGGGAAATATGCAAATGCAGAGTGGAAGGAGGAAACTAGGGAAACAGGTGATCGCAATAATATAGCTCCTGCGAGTCGACAAACCTGGAACAACGAAGAGGTAAATATGGAATAGGGAAGAAACTAGGGAAACAAAGGGAGACGGAGTTGGGGTACGAGTGCGAATTAGGGAAGAAGAAATGAGAAATCAATGGGTGACGTGAACGAAATGTGAAAACAACAAAACATGAAGAGAGAAAATGGAAAGGCTAGGGAAGATAGGCAAATGCAGGGGAAAAGAGGTGAAAGTAATTTGGACGTAAGTAGAAAGATGTGAGGAAAACAGAAGTAAAGAAATGCAGAAACTGGGGAAAGAAAGGGTACAGGGAATCGACGAACTGGCGCATATCAGGGAAGGCGCAAAGGGGAACTGATGGGAAACGTGAAAGAAATTGGAGGTATCCATAAACAAAGAAGGAAGAAATGAAAATATTCGGAGAAACATAGGCAAATGGAGAGAAAAGGAATTGAAAGTATCTGGGAGAAACTAGAGATGTGGAAAAATGGAAGGTGTGGAGATGGGGACAACTAGGGAAAGTAGGGCGACTGCTGTAGCGAATGAGGGAGCAACGGTGAACTGACAAACAAGTCGAAGGAAATAACAAAGATAAACAACGAAAGAAATTAAAGGTCGGGAAAGCCAGGCAAGATGAGAAACAAAAACGGAAATTAATCTGGAAGAAACTAGGGAAAAATGTAGAAAAGAGTAAATAACGCGACGGGAGGACCAGAAAAAAAGGAAAACACATTAGGGGATTGCGTGGCAGGGCAGCGGATCATCTCCGCGGATCTCGACACTAATTCCTTTTTCATTTTCCTATCCCTTTATTCTTTGTGCTTGTAGGCATTTTATATCCCTTCCCGCGCTGGAAAAGAAAACGGCGCAAAGGGCCACGCTTCATTCCGTCCCAGCTTAATCCCTCCCCGTATTTGCGCGACTCCCAAGACCCCGGATGAGAAAGGGGGGGGGGGGGGGGGCACGAATAAATATAGATAAAAACCAATATGGCGTTTCGAAAAGGCAGGCAAAGAGTGAAAGCCGCGGAAGGATTAGGGAGGGTAGCTGCGTAGCGGGGACTTAAGGGAAAACAGGGAGCGAAAGGATAACGATGACCGACCTAATCCGAACGCGTCATCTGGTGGCGAACACTCAAGATTACTACAGTGTGTTCTTTGGGTTCAGATAATATCGGTTACTGTGAATTCAGTTCGAGGGGAATTTACAGAATCGACGCCGCTTAAAGTCTCACTGGTTGCAGGACATAGTAACATGCGTGCCACGTCGAAAACAGTCCAACGGGGAGCAAAAAGACCCTTTTACAAACCCCGATTCAAAGCCGAAAACAAAACGACTTAAAGCTGTCTTTGAATAAAAAAAAAAAAATAAAAAAACAAGCTTCAGAAGAAAAGAGCAACAACAAAAAAGGGTATGCAAGCTTGATTCTGCCGACAAAGGCTGCTAAGCACAGAATGTGTGATATAGCCATTCCAAGGAAAAAGAGGAGGACCTCTGAACGGCACCGCCTATCAAAGATTGGCGGTCGCCATTTATTGGGCACGAAGCATGTGGTTGGATCCGAGTTTACGCCGAACGCTGATGCAATCCTAGTATCCAATATATGCTCAGTGTGAGTCCAAACAATGGCTGACTCGGGCAAATGACCTTTGAAAATGCTCTTGACTGGCGGGCTGGATGATCCGTCCCTAGTGGCCATCCTGACGCCAGCTGTGGCAGCATAAAGAATTAACTTGATCAATGTTTTTTTACTGGCAAAGCCGAGCTTCGACACGAAAAAGGCTTAGAACCACAACGAACCGTGGTACAATTTCGGTTTTCATTTACGACTGATGAGTACAGTAAACGGATTTCTTTTCCTTTTTTTTTAATTTTTCTCCCTCCTTGCACCACCTCTTCGCAGCGTTATGGTGTCGTCCGATGTCTTAAAATAAAAACTGATTTTTATCATCTCTTTATGTGGAAGTATAAAGATCCATTTGGTTCAAAGCTGCACAGAACAGTCTCCCACATTACGAAAGATCCATTCGCCGACGTCGTTTATGCGGCGGTGCTGCGCCCACATGGACATTTTATTGTTTTTAGAGAGAGAATACGAGAAAGGATACTTCATTTCGTCACCCCAATCAATATGGGCCGGGCCAAGGCGAATACGGCATAGCCGCCTGAAACTACCTCGTCGAATAATTTTTTTTATTTTTCAGATTCTTAGAAACTATAGTTTCTAAGAATATGAAAAAAAGATGGTGACGGTAATTTTCCGCCGAGGTATACCTCGGCGGAAAATTACCGTCACCATCATGGTCATGATCACTCTTACGATTAGCCAACGCGAACCAACGCGAAGGACATCCCAAAAACGAGGGGAACCCTAAGAACCATCGGGACTTTTTTTCTTTTGCTCCCCACACAGGTTTTATCGAAGAGTACTGCGTTCTAACGCGCAGAGCAACAGCTAAATGTGACGGGAGGAAAAAAAAAAAAAACTCGGTGTACCATTAAATACGACCACCACCGAAAACCTCGGGAACCGGAAGAGTGAAAATAGAGATATGGAAGCCTCTCAGCTGAAGGTGATATCAGAAATTTGCTTTTTTTTTAAATTTTCTTTTCTTCTTAGTTCAATTTTTTTTTTTCATTAATAAAAGCAACGGGGCCAGTAAAACTAAAGTGCCAGGGAGACAGAGAGGGCGAGAGGTACAGGTGTAGAAAAATAAAAGTAATCAAAATTCTGTCCCAGCGTAATAATCACAGTTCGCTTACTAACACGCGCCCCTTCCCCTTCCCCTCCCCCTTTTTTTTAGTCTCATATGAATTATAAGAATCAAACCTGCACCTATCTTTTTTATCCATGGGTGACATTCGAAAAGGTACAAAAGATGCTCGTTTCTATGTTTGTATTTTCGTTAATGTGTTTGTTTTCGACAAAGGAACACTGACCAATTCCCATCGTGTGGGTTTTAAATGCGACGGCCTTTAAAACCTACACAAGATGGAAAGGGAGAAACAATTATAGGAGGGCGCTTAAGCTTCGCCTTTAAGAGTGGAACGCGAAAGTCATGCAAGCGTGCCTTGCGTGGCTTCAAAGGCTCGTGTGTTCAGATCCCGCCTAAAAATCTCGATTTTTCTTTAAGGCAAACGAATTACCTTATAAAGTAAAATTGTTTGAGGCAAGCAGCGACCTTTAATTCGCATTACATGTCGTGTTTTAGTCACTTTCATTCCACGCGTGACGTCACGTTTCACGTGAGCGCTGTGAGCCGTTTTGAAATTCCCGCGCGAAGTCGCGTGGCATTGACGTCACGACCCTATCAACCAATCAGGATTTTCTCGTCCCGCCGACGCCGACTTTTCTGCGACACGATCTCTTTAGCGCTCTCGCGTTAAAAGACTATAATCACAAAAGGTAGGAGAAGGCCTAAGGAAGCGTGATACTACACGCAATTAATGAGATCGGTGATTGAACGAGAGGCGTAATTTATAGAAAGATGTAAAGGGAAGGCTGTTGGGTGTGGGGTGTAAATATTTCTAGGCTAGGTGGCTCGAGCTACAGTCCGATACAAGGGGTACGGTCAATAGCATCCGTTCTTTCATATCCATCCCTTAATAAAATACATAGGCTTGCTCGAAATGTTCTGGTTGTTTTCACAATGCCTCGCAAGAAAAAGCTAGTCGTCACGACGCCTCGCAAAAGAACAGTGCTGGGTTAAGGACAGAGAAGCAAGGTATACGGCTCGTTCTGCTCAAACTAAGGGTTAAGGGAGAAAATGAGGCTCGTCTCAATTAAACTAGCGGGATATGGCCTTCATAGAGCAAAGTCTGCAACAAAACACCGCAAAAACGGGACCATTTTTTTTTTTTGTCGATTCGTGTTAAGAACAATAAACCTGACAACAAAAGAAACGGAGTCTCGCTTCGTTGTGATGGGGAGAAAAGAAACCTGAATTTGTTTGGTAATTTCCCTCTCAGAATTATTGAAATTCAAATATTAATTTTTTGATCGATCACCTAGACAATGCGTTTGTCATTTTCATATCCTTGTGTGTGCGTGTGTTGCTTGTTGTTGTTGTTAAAGGGATGCTGAACCGAAATCTGGATTCCCCAAAACACGCGGAAAAAGCGTGCAACGGGATGCTACAGACACCAAAACATCACTCATACAGCGATATCTCGAACGGATGACCGTGTTTTTCAAAAAAAGGAGGCGCATTTGGCAGAAATGTTGACGTCATGTTTCTCTGAGAAGGTGAGGAAACGGCCTCGCGTCTTCCCCGCCTCGCCGCCTTGAGGGAGCGAAGCGGAGAGAGGAGGCAACAAGGTATCTTGACGTCACGCGCCTCGTCGGCCTGGTTCAATCTCGACCTCGTTCTCCAAAAATACGGGCGTCCATTTGAGATATCGCCATACGAGTAGTGTTGTAGGGATTGTGGCGTCTCGCCTACATCTCCTGCATTTTTTTTTTTTTTTTTTTTTTTTTAACGACTGTTACCGAAATGTCACCGGGAAAACTGTGCTTCGTATAAGCGTGGCTACCAATTCAAGCAGATAGTCTGGCACGCGGCATTCGAGACACGAATCTTTCGGTGACTTAGACGTAACGTTAGAAAACGGTGCTGTGTAGAAAGTTGAACCGAGCTCAATTCCTTACGTTACGTTACAACGAACCTTGTGTCCTTGGTTGCCACGGTGACTCACCGTCCTAGCTCGTCGTCACCGAAACATTCGCGTCTCGAATGCCGCGTGCCAGGCTATCTCCTTGAATTGGTAGCCACGCTTAATACGAAGCACAGATTATCCGGTGACTTTTCGTAACGTAACGTAAGAAAACGGGGCAGTGTGAACGGGCCTACAGGCTACCAAAGAACAATATTGCACGCTATAGAGTAGATACTGCAATTAATTAAATTGTCGCTCCAGAAATAATTTTAAAAAAAAGAAGACTTATCTTGGTTTTGTTGACAACTGACAAAACATGATGTTAGTCGCGCTTGTGGAGAAAGACCGCACTACCCCCCTCACATAAACAGCCATCGAACCACCCTGGCCCGTCGACAGCAGAAGCACACACCAACAAGCTTGTTGGGGTCGCTCCAACTGAATGTTAACGTGTGCGGGTGACATATTAGAAAAACTAAGCGTCGAGCGGGTGACACATTAAACGAACGAAAGCTCGAAAACAAACCTCAGATACAGAGACAAGGGAAAAGAGAGACGTCGTAAAAAGTGGTGTCCCCCCTCTAAAAAAAAAATGAAAATGAAGAAACGGGTTTTAATCAAAATTGTAGCCCGACATTCACTCGCCACGAACCACGACAAAATTATTCTTTTCTGATTTATTTTCTGATTTTTTACGAGGGCCCATGCTCGTAAAATGCGGCCCGGGCGCCTCCTCCTCCTTTCCAGGGTTCTATTTCTTCGCTAACTTCCCTCGTCCTCGGTCTACCACCTATTTCAGCCTACTGCGCGTGCGCGAAAAGAAGGGAAGACGGTCGGCAAATAAAAATATAAAAGAAACGCACACAAAACGGAATGTCGTCGTCGTCTTCATCGTCGTGGCAAATGTGGAGTTTAAAGATCGGATGTCTATCGATTATTGGACCCCAGCTACTGCGCCTTGCCCCAAACGTGAATGAACGAACAAATAAAAAAATAACTCCCCCATTGAGGGAAAAAAATAAAGGGAAAAAAACGAAAACCGAGAGCAAGTATAATCTAGGACGAGCGTTCTTTCTTTTTTTACACAATTTAGAGAATAAAGAAAATATATAAAGCTGGACAATGGTGCGGTGATGAATGAATTAAACATTCTATATTATTTCGTTCCGTCCTAAGGTGAGCCAAGGAGGGTACTGGTTCGAGCCAGCTCAAACAATCTTTCTCCCTAGTGAAAAACCGTATTCATATAAAAAAAAAACAAAAAAAAACATTGAACATATAAGGAGATATAAGAAACATCAGCAGTTTCTTATAGCTTGTATAACCTTATATTGTCCATATACGGTTCTAATGGGGACTTACTTGATAATATGTGCTTATTGGACACAAACTTTATACAAGTAAGATTTTTCACTAGGGTTGTGGGACGGGAAATAGAATTATATAGATACAAAATATCGGAGAGTTTGGCTCACGCTGCCTCTACAATGGCATCTATGCCTCTATTGACAAATCAGTGAATAGAGATCGACTAAATGGCTTCGTTGCAGCTAAAAAAAAAAACAGTTTTGCACCTGATACAATACAAGTGCCAACCAACTTTTTTTTTTTTTTCATGTGCCACTGCCCTTGGTATTGTCCTTATAATAATCCAGGTGATGCTGAAGTCCCGTGTGGTAGTCAAACGAAGGCTACGAATAGTGATAGACACCTACACTCGTTTCAATCCAAGCTCATGATCCCCTCTTTTTTTTAGCACGTCCACTACGTACGAAACAGAAGTCTGCAGTGGCTCTCACGAGAACGATTTGGCGATGCGGGTGTATTAGCCTCATCCGCGGGGGGAGGGGGGGGGGGGGGGGGAACAAGCGCCAGATGGAACACACGAAAAAACAAAGAAACTATGTTTTTGCGTAAGGCTTGTCAAAACATCAGGCACTCGAGAAAATGGACCATATGCGATATGTCATAAATTTGAACTTTTCTTTTTTTGTTCGCGTTCTCTTCCGCCCATTGAAAAGCGTAATGTGAAATAAGAGAGACAGCTTGCGTTTTGACAGGCTTGTGCTTCCGTGGCGTACGGGACGGAAACGTCGTGCGACTCTGAACTTGAACTTTATTAGAACACATTTGTGCCGACAACACTGGACAAAAAGCTTCCCATAGGAAGCCTTGACTAGGTCCGGTGTCCCTCTGACGGAGAAACACCTATGACTGAACAGCTCAGAACAGCAACGACGGTATCCAAGCAGAACTTCGAAGTGCGCGTGTGTGCGCGTGTGTGTTTACGAATATAGACGAACAATAAATAAACATGATGAAAAATTGCATTATGAGCAGAATTCGCTGCAACTAATAAATGAGGATAAAAATGCATGCAACGCCACAATCTAAAGCGAGACGACAAGGGTTTAGAATAAAATGTTTTCTAACCAGCTCGCCTGCATACCTTCGCTCCATGCAACACCCCCTCCCCTCTTTTTTTGCAGTCCTTCAATTATTTTTTAAAGCGTTATAGCATTAGAACGCTTGTTTCACGAAGACCCGGCGGTGTCTGTTAGTTTGTCAGCGTCGAGGAGACAGGGAGAAGGAAGGGGAGAGGGTGACTCGTGCGACGCTCCCATTGGTCCGAAACGCTGACGTCAGCACGCATCACCCTCTCTTCCCCCCCCCCCCCCCCCGGCGCTGACAAACTGACAGACACCGCCGAGGTTTTGTCAAAACGAGCGTTTTCGTTTTCGTCAAAAGAGCGTCGCGTAGCTGAGGCGGAGCCAGACAGGAGGAGGCGCCGCGGCGCGATGCAATGCGGGCGTGCTAAGGTGCTCAGTTACCGCTTTTCCGTCGCCGGATATTCTTCGCTCTGGGTTTCCGTAGTAGCTCTGCGTGGGAGCTGTGATGCGTGTGTTTGTAGTTAGAATGATGGATTCGATTTCCTCCACGAGGGATATGGATGTGGTTCCTTCCACGAGTGGTATGAATGTGGTTCTTTCCACAAGTGACATGGATGACTTATCTAAGGGCGTTGACGTACTCTGACAGGCAGAGTACAGAAAAGGGGTGAAAAAAATTAGAGGAAGACCATTGGTGGATTCTTAGGGAATGCGTCAGCATAACCCTTGGGAAACGCCATAGACGTCTCTCTTTGGGAAACGCTAACACGAACCCCGTGACGAGGTCAAAAAAGGCAGCAAAAAAATATGGAAAGCCAAAACATAAAAGT
Organism: Ixodes scapularis; assembly: GCF_016920785.2. Lineage (NCBI taxonomy): Eukaryota > Metazoa > Arthropoda > Arachnida > Ixodida > Ixodidae > Ixodes > Ixodes scapularis. Next base: position 81,499,319 of record NW_024609881.1, on the reverse strand, counting down.
GAAAGGGTCAGCGTTAGCGTTTCCCTGAGGGGGACGTGTGTAGCGTTTATTAAAGGTCATGCTAACGCATTCCTTGCGTATCCACCAATGAAACTACCTGCAATTTTTAATGGTTCTTTGCCTGTGTCCGTCTGGCCACCACTGCTTTATTGGTACGCAGTTTCCCGGTACCTTTTCCTATAAAGAGACATCAGATTTTAGCTTAAACAACGTAACGATCGATCGAATGAAACAACACCGAATGCCACTCCGTCGGTATGGAAAATACAAAAAAAAAGTCAAACCACAATAGGAAAAATATAAGAGAACGTTATACGAATCGACGCGGAAATGGGGGTATCTGGGTTCGAGAATAATCGATGTCAGTCCTTGATGACCCCTCATGCACACAACGACAAGTATGTAGTCTCCCCGATTATGACGTCAGAGGGAATGACCCCTTCCTCCTCCCACTTTTACGACCCGGGAGCTTCGACCTAAAGCTTCATCGTTCTATTTCTTCTTTTGTTTTTTTTACTTTTTGCTCGTCTGATTGCTATGACCTTCCCTATTCTCCGCCTTTTATCGCTTTATTGATTTCCGGCGAGGTAGTACAACCGCTAAAGGATTACTAAACGATGTCTGCGACAGACAACGACGACGACGACTTTGGGGCAACAACACAGCGCTCCGTGCTCCCCTAGAGTCGAAAGTTTCGCGAAAGGGCAAACGACGGCAAATTAGTTTATTAAAACCACGATGAATTTACACCCGGGACTGTAGTTGGAAACATCAAACAATTTAAGAGACAGAAAAGGTGGACGAGGTGACGTTTCAAGCTCGGCTGCTGCGTTTATTCACTCCCACCCTTTCCATACACCAACGCACTGTCTACAAACAAGTCCGCGTTTGCACACACCGGGAGTGGGCACTGCGCACGCCCAGAAGTGCGCAGTGCGAAAGGTGTGATGCAGAGGGCGCTCAGCAGTAAGGACTTCTCAATGGCTACCGCTGGGACGCCAGTGCAAGCAGTATATGTGTAGGGGGTATTAGTAGGGTGCCGGGCACGCGTCGCCGACCCCGCTTTGTTGACCGCGACCAAAAAAAAAAAAAAAGTGGTCCCTCGATTTTCGGCCCATGACGTCATAGAAACGTCACGCTCTCACTCGTAGCGATCCTGGCGGTGTCGCAGCGGAGTTGGGGGATGTGGCACACGCCTGCTCAGCTGCAGGTCGCTCTCCAATGCGACAGTCCACGGAAGCTTCGGCAGCCGGAAGTTGGGACGCCGTGACGACAGCGACACTCGCGTTCGCTCGTGCTTTTCGCCAGCATTTCTACGACCAACCGCTAGGATCGCGACATGCAACAGCATGACGCTCCGGCATTTGTGACGTCATTTGTTGTTACTTCGAGACCTCTTTCGATGTATGGGCGGGATAGGACGCTAGACACACCGGTCGGAGACGCGATCCAGGCGCAGTAGTATTAGGGACTAAAATCACTGGAAGCTGAAAAGGTACCGCCCCCCCCCCCCCCCTCTCCATAAAATGAGCCGTTCCCCGATCACAGCTGTGCACAAGCACTTTTCGCTTCTTCTGAAGCGCATCAAACTCTCACTTATTTCTGAATGAATAGAACGGTGGTGCTTAGTGACATGGCAAGGTTGTTGTTGTTGTTGTTTGTAAACTTTGTTTAGGCGAGTACTTCAATCTTACAACAAAAAAAACTATATTTCACAAAAACAATATTTATTTTTGTCAAAGCAGGGAAAGGGGTAACGTGAAGGAGACGTGATATGCGACATAATTTGGGAAAAACAATGGCGGTGAAGAAACGCGTTCTCTATTTATTTATTTTTTTCTTCAAGAGGTCGCGAGTTTTCTGTAGGCATTGTAGCGGGATACTTGGTCAGTACCGGAGAACTGCTAACATGTGTAGCCTTTTACACGCATCAAATTGATACGCATCGTCGATTTTATAAAAACAATTAAGTTATTGTACTGAATTGTATTTATTTTGTCACGTCTTAGTTTATACACGAACACACTGGTTCAACGCAAATTAACTCATACAATAGAACGTGCTTGCTTCAAACAGCCTAAAATTCGTCTTCAGCTAAGATGTTTCATTCAATCACGGCAGATTCGCCGAGACGCTTTTGTTTCGTTTTGTACCAAAAAGAAAAAGGAACGCTATATTTCTGTATTTATTTTTTCTTGAGTTTCGCGATTCTCTAACAAGTCCTTTTGCGAAAAGAAAACGTCGAATGCCCTGGAGGCACGCGAAAGCGGTGCAAGCTGACGTCAAGCAAAGAAAATGGGAAAGGTAATTGGCGAAATAAAATAGGGAAAAAGGAAAGAAAGGAAAATTCCCAGCTTTTTTTTTTTTTCTCTCTCTCTTTTTCCCTTCGACGCCCTCGGGGGAACATATATCCCCGTCTGGGAAAAGCGTCCGCTGTCAACTTGGCCGGAGAACTTACTGACGCCGCGTTCCTTATTCCCTAATTACTCCCCACGGCCCCGAGAAGGCGCTGAGGTCGGCGCCGCCCGCCACACACGGCCCACCGTTGTCAGGCCAGCTCGCTCGAAAAATGTGCGAAGGCACACAAAAACAGAAACTATGATGAAACATAAATGAAGTGCGATATGTGTATAACTGCAGACGCGGAAGTCAACCCTCACAAATTATTATTTCCCCGCGATTCCTTTTCTTTATTTTCTTTTTTCAGCCTTCTAGGTTCGAAAGTCACCAATCAATCATAATGAAACGTTTCCACTGATGTGATTGGTCGGATCCATTTTAAAGAACATTATGGAGCAGTTAAATATATATCCTGGAACAGCCAAAAATAAACTTTTTGGAGCACAAGCAAGCAATATATCCTTGTCCATTTTAGAACGAATACAAGTGTAAGATTAGTATTCGTCTTGGACTACACTGATATTCACTGTTTAACTAAAAAAACAGTATGCGCTTATTTTGTTTACGTGGCAGTGTTGTTTTATTCAATCATTGTACCTATTGTGTTCTGCATGTGCAGGGAAGCCGAACCTAGTCTAGCTTCTCATTGGAAGCATTTTTGTCCGGTGTCCTCGACACAAATTTGTTCTAATAAAGTTCGAAGTATGTTGGCCTAACCACAAGAAGACATTGTCTTTTTTTGCCTTCCCACTTCGTGCATTGCACAGCGAGTGAGAACTTCTTAAATACTCAGTTTCGTAGAAGCATAATAAATGACCAAAAAAACACTGTGACAAAAACCATTCGCCCTGTTTAAAAAAACGCTTTTGAACAGATGATGATAGATGAAGGGCATAGAATGAGACACCTGTGAATGGTTACCTCGGCTATAGGAGCAAAAGTAAATAAAATATTATTCCACCGAAAATAATGCTAGAATAGAAAATGTTTGAACATCAAATTGGATTAAGTTCTGACGGTCTCAACAAAGCTAATTCATAATCCATTCATAATCCCCCACCCCGGAGCCTTCCCCAGAAATGTTTAACACCTCCCTCAATTAAGGATCCTGGATATACCCTCCGCTCGCTTGCACGGAACAGAAGGTGCCACGGGGATGTGCTTGCTTTTGGCGAAAAACCGAGACTTTTTCCCCTTTTCTTCCCCCCCCCCTTTTTTTTTTTTTTTTTTTTTTTTTTTTGCTCCTTTTCGCTTTAATAGGTTCCTACGCTAACTTCCTCAGAATGCGCGGGAAAATGAAGCTGAAGTTTGCACAGTGCCTGAACAACAGCTCCCGCGGTCCCGGAGGGCAAGTTCGCCAGAGGCACGGGAATCCACAAATCCCGCGCGCGCAAATACACTCCCGAACAAAACGCGCGGCCAAAACACATCGCAAACACGTTGAATACACACGACGCCAACACACATACTGCCGGCTGTCAGGCACAGCACCGAGCGAAGCGAGGACAGCTTTAGCAGACGACGGCTGAGAAGTTGGGCAAAACTACGGCAGCAGCGTCGGCAGCAGCTGCCACCGTGTCAGCGAGAAAGGAACCCGGCGAGAACCCGCTTGCGTCGCGGTTTCACTGTCGGGCGGTAGACCGCACAGCAAACAGTGCAAACAGTTGGCCGACTGCAAATAACGGCTCCGCTCCTGTCTTTGGCCCGTTCGTTGTGGACACTTCCGGGCTCGGCGGATTGGCCGCGGCGCGGCACGGCGCGTATTCCGTGCGACGGTGGCGCCGCCCTTCCTCCCGGCCAACGCTTGCACCTGTCGGTCGTCCCGCCGAAATGGCGGTGAAAAGGATGGGATGTGAAGGCTGACTTCCGCATAATTAAACGCGGGTTGTCCTAAGCTAAGACAAGCAATCGTTCCCTCTCACAGGTGTCCATAGCTACCCTTTCTGGGAAATCAGAAATTGTAACTTCGGCACAAAGCTTTTTCCGTAGGTTGCCTTGAGCTAACCTGTGGGCCAACAGATCCCTGATCTGCTTGAAGTTCAACCGAGCTCGCTTCGCTGGGGTTTCCTTCATAGCCCAGAGCCCAGAGTGACTAAAGATTTTGAAAAAAGCCTGGATGTTTTTATGTGCACGCGTTGTCCCGTATATTTAGTTGTCGTATACCGGAATTGCAATTTAGGCGACGTTTGATGAGATTACTCTAGTTCGCGAAGAAGTACGTTCACCTGACCGTCTCGGGGCTTTTGGACGAATCGTTCCACCAGTTCAACACTTGTTGCGTGAGTTACAACAAGCAACGGGTAATACCGGTACTACCGTTAGTACTACAGCACTGAGGATGAAGGAGTACACGGTATAGTCACGGCATAAGAAATATGGGCAACGTTTTCAGTAAAATATTTTTCGCGATTGTTTTAGATGACTTTATGGAAACTTTGTTCGAAACGGCGGAATTTGATCTCCGTTCGTGAAATTAAAAGACTTCGAACTTAAAATCGGAACTTTCGAACTTGTACCTCGAAAACCATCGAACCTTCCAATTTTTCGAACTTGAACCTTAAAGAAATTCGAATCTTCAAAGTTTTCCAACCATCTATCAGAAGATTCGAAATCTTCGACCTCGATATTTCAGAAACTTTGACATTTTAAAATTATTCGAATTCGAACCTCAGGGCGGCTTTAAAATTGCAAAATTATCAAATTCGAACCTTACTGAAGTTCAAAATTTTCTAAACATTCGAACTCTAACTTCGGGAGGTTCGCGACATCCCTAATTCCATCGCGTGTTCTCTTAAACGTTATGAGTTATGCAGATGTGGAAATAAATCGCACGTGACATTACAACGCCCGACTACCTACCTTTCAGATATGCACACAGAGAGAAACGAAACAGTAAACGTCTTTTCTCTCGTTTTTATGTGACGTTACACAGAATTCAACGCGTCAGCTCACGAACCTAAGCGTCAGTCTGCCTGACACAAGCGACGCGAACTTACTGCGCCTTTTCGCGACACCTCTATCGCAAAGCGATGACACTTCGTTCTTTCTTTCCTTTTTTTTTTTTTCGTTACACTTTTGTAGTTTCGCCACGTCCGTGAAGGAGCGACAGTAACGAGGTGCAGACAGGAGCAGCGTGTTCCGATTTCCCTCTGTCGAATCTCGCTGTCCATTCAGGATGAGCGAGCCTTGGTAGTGTGAACAAGCTGGAAAAAAGAACTAAAGACAAAAAGCGAAAATAAAAGAACAAATGTCCACACGAAGCCCTTCCTCGAACGATAACTGCCTTCAACGAAACTTTCCCCGCAGTTACGAGAGGAACGAAGCGAGCGCCCTCTGCAAATGGGGACGTCAATCATCGGTTGCCTTCGCGTTTGACGCGGCACGTCATAGTTACCGCAACCGACACGCGATGTCGCCCCCTTCCGATGGCTCCGCGTTGGAACCCCGGCCGAACGTGATCGGACGAGCTCCACGCATTAAGGAAACGCGCCGGTTTATGTACGCCTAAAGCGGACGTCAATCGGAGAATTACGACGCAAGCACAATGGAAGTTTCACAATAGCTGGACGCGATTTGACATGAGAAAAGTTTGGAACGTTCTTTTCTTTTCTTTCTTCCCCCCCCCCCCTTTTTTTTAACCTTAGGCTATAGAACTTTTCTTTCTTCTTATTTTTGCTTCATACCACTATCGGACTCTGTATATGGTCAAAGATCACACCAGCATGTCCACGTATTTGATGTATACTGTTTGCTTGATTATTTTATACGAAGTTTCGAGAGCCCGAAACGACAAGTATTTTACTCGAAGAATACGGGCTTATGTTGACCGTCTTCTGCATCGACACACTCGGGAAAAATCGAAATTCGAATTTCTTCCTACCCCCCTTTTTTTATTATTATTATTATTATATCGCCTATCTGCTCGAATGGAGGTGATTCGTTTCGGTCTCAAACCAAACTTTGGATCTTTTTCTTTTTTTCTTTCTGTTTGTTTAAATATTAGCGATCTATCCTTTTGTCTTTTCCCCATCCGATCTCCCGGAAACGCACACGGGACGTAATCTTTTCAACTTACTTTCACTTATTTATTTTATTTGACATCCTTCTGTCGGGTTCGCTTCGTAACATCTCTTCGCTGTTCGAAAGCCAGTTGCTTTGTCTTTTTCTATTACAACCTCATTCCTCTCACTTTCTTTCATTTTACCTCTCACTGTCGCCCCATGTTTTTATTTTTTTTTCACGTTTTTGTGAAATTTTATTCTTTTTCGGCTACCACCGGCATCCGAGAGTTCCAGCGCTAAATAAACAATAAAAACAACAACAACAACAAAAAAAAAAAAAAAAAAAAAAAGCTCGGTGGGTTTAAAGCTTGAGGAAACTCACACGAAGGAGGCCCGAGCCCAGAGTTTCAAAACCGCAAAACCGGAAGGGAACCCCAAAAACCCGACGACAAGGCAAATAAGAAAACATAATAACACCAAAAATAAACGTTCTATGAGCAAGCAGACGTCCCAAACATTTCCGCGGTGACGAAGGAATTAAATTCCGTGTTCAATCTCTTTCTGGAGCGACTCCACGTCATTTTTCGTCAGGTTCTGGCAAACATCCGACTCCGCCTTTCTTTTCTTTCGTATTTTATTTTCTCTCCTATTTTCGCAAACTTCCAAGTTTTTCATCCGATCCTTTCGGGAGTTAGGCTACTTTCAACTTCAATTACACGATGGATCGCTCTTTGCGTAACGTTGGCCTCGTTGTTGTTTTCTCCCCTCTCTGTACGACGATGATGTTGTTGCGCTCGTGTGAGCGTCTCGTCTACTTCGTGGAATGTTTGTTTACAGTTGTGATTACAAGGCCTTGGATGGAAAGCAGGGGGGATCAAAAGTGTAGCCCTGAAAAGGTGAAACAGGATCAAAGAGGAGCGTCTCTCCCCACAGCACTCACAGCACGTGCACGCATCCTAACATGTGCCGAAAGCCCCTCGATCTGCGATTCTTGTCAAGGAGCTTTACATTTTCTAGAGTGGCGAGCGACGAAGAGCAGACGCAATGGGCCTTTTTCGCATCAAGACGACACCAAGCGACGAAAGCTTAAAGTGCGATCGACGTACCGAAGGGGAAAGGGAAAAAAAAGGGTGGGAGAGGGGGGGGGGCTGCGTGCCCTTTTCCGCCTACGATCGTAGTTCAAACTTTCGCAGCTATGTGAGGAGGGCCTACGCACGCGCAGAATTGTTCTTGGAGAGGTCTATGGATTCGTACAATTTTAGGTTCTTGCAGTTCATGTGCGCTTGGTAACGAGCTGTAACTGTACAGAAGCGAGAACAACAACAAAAAGAGAGAGAAAAAAAAGTGACGACGGAAACGTCGGAGAAAAAAAAAATACAGCGCGATGATTATTTATCAGTGTTGGGAAAAGTACATCTAAAAAGTGCTTCGAGTAAAGTAAGTAAAAAAGTGATTATGTACTTCAAGCAAAATAGTAAGTACATAAGTACAATACAATGTACTTACCGAAGAAAAAGTATAAGTACTTTTTAACACTATCTTTCTGGTGCCCTTTCAATCACCTATACAGTTTTTTTTTATTTTTTTTTATTTTACGGGTTTGCATTGTTTTAAAGGTAAGTAAGGGTACATCAATTATATTCGGAGATGGCGGCGAATATTGAATGAAATCAACTGGCCGCAGAGGATTTTTTTTTTTTTTTTTTTCGGGAGTGGCATTATATTTAGGAGGCCCTCCGACTTTTGAACTTGGAGCCACTTGCACTGGCTTGCACCCAATGGTGCAAGCCAGTGCAATACGACAATAACTGATGCACCCCCGATTACCCCTGAAAAAATCTTGGCATTTGCGAATGGTGCATTTTTGAATTCGAAGCGAATGGTGGATTTGGGCAATTATTTTCGCTACTGCACCATGCTTAAACGGAAACACAGCTGAACTCGTGAAAGTAGTTATTATGCTTACACTTGTCCATTTCTAAGCAAAGTTAATTTTATTATAGCTATATTTATCGACTGTGGCCTCAAAAAGTCCAGTGCCTACGTGGAGCTGGCAAATAAACGACGGATTTGACAAACAAGTAAAGCTATAGAGATGTCCGGCTATATTTAATCCAGCGTATTAGTAAATATTATTGCTATATTCATATATTTTTTAGTCAGTTACGAATGATTAAAGCAGGTTGGCAGGGCACCTCTGCCTAACATATACTCATGCATGGGAGTCAGTTTTATATTGAACAGTCTACTGCAATGTACATGTCAACATTCAAAAAAATTATGTTCCTTTTTAAATACACCAGACGCGCGTGTGCTCTATCTCGTCTTGAAAGTGCGCTTTCCTCCTAAGTACGCGGCTGCAATATTTGTACTTTAAGCCCCGTTGAGTGCGCTTCTAACCGAGCACAGCTACACTGCGGAGAAGCATCACCCGCGAAAGCGAACTTCGCGGGTGTTGCTTCTCCACAATGCACCGCTGCTCGGCAAGAAACGCGCTCAACGGGCCTAACCCGGCGCGATCAATAATACTTCGAAAAATACTAATATCGCAATTTACCTCGAGGTGAATATCGAAAAGCGTATTATTCGGAACTACTATTTTAAAACTCGAATATTCGCACAATACTAGGTTGCAAGTACTATAAAAGAGCATGGCGTCAGCCCCGTAGTTCTCGTAAGCAATCCGCTCGTGGAGAAGTGCCCCCCCCCCCCCCCCCCCTTTCTCTAACATTTTTAACCTCCTTTCTCGCCCTGACAGAACGAGAAATACCGGAGTTCAACATGCTGCATGAAAACCGCCCCCAGAAAAAACCGAGCGACGCGTCGTCTGTTCGCGTTACAGGCGAAGTAGAATATCCCTCCCAGTAATTCTCTAGAGTTCACAAAGCATGTGAAGTCGGGCGCTGCACTCTCCTCGGAAAGTACCAGAAAAAAATGCTGTAATCAAAGTACAAGTACATACTCAGAGAATGCACTTCAAGTAAAGCAGAAGTTTTTGTAAACCTACCCGAAGTAGTACTTCAAGTACTTCTCAACACTGCAATTAACAAAAATAAATAAAAGTTAAGCCAGCGTTTCGCTGGAAGCCTCGATCGCATGTCTCAAGCCGTTAGCAAAGAAATACGCAGTTAATTTTATCAATCCCGACTCAGTGCTAAAAATTAATCTCCATTAAACACGTAGCCAGAGCTTTTCCCTCCCGCGAACGAAGCCAAAGTTAGAAACACTTACTAGGTGGCGCAAGCCGCCACCCTATTCAAACCAGGTGTCACAAGCATGAATAACGCTGAGCGGGAAGCCCAACGAGAAGCCGCGTTCGGCGTGGATGAACAGGGGATGATTACCTACAACGAAAAAACATACCATTAGAGATAAACAGACGTTAGCGACGCGTTCAGGTGACAAAAAACAATTTAAGAAAAACTAGGGGCATAACGCGAAAATACGAACGTCAACAGAACGGGACATTAAATCCCTAGAAAATAGTCCGCTCCCTTAAGAACCGGAGTCATGCGGTTTAGAGAAGCTCGTTTTAGCGAACGCCGTTTTACCGACCCCAGTTTATCGAATCCCTTTGTAGAGAACCCAGTTTAGAGAAAATGGCGATGAGCTTCCTTTTAGCGAATTCGGCCGCCGCGAAGCGGCGTGTACGGGTAAATCAGGAGAGTTAACAATTTTGTAATGAGCCGCCGTAGACTGCCGCCGCGAAGCGGCGGGAGCGCAGCAGGGGGCTTGGGTTAACACGCGCACCAGTGATGCACGCGCGAAGTAGGAAAGCCGTTTTTAAATATTGTTCCCTTTTCGATAAACGGCGTTTCTCTAAACTGAGTCTCTTCTTTCTCTAAACCGTGCTTCGATAAAACGAGCCCGTTCTCTAAAACGTGCTTCGATGAAATGGCATTCGATCAACTGTAGTAAACCCCTAAAGAACTATTTTGCGTTGCGCAATTTATGGCGTTTTTTGTTGTTATTGTTGTTGTCCGCAAGGTCTGCAACGTTGGTCGTCTGCAACGGGAACTCGGGCGTCATGTTTGCCGCGGCTACAGGTTCATCTCCTTCTTATCCCAGTGTCTGAACCAAGACAACTTACAGAAACTACGATAGAGTGTTCCAAGAATAGCAGACGTCCTGTTCAACCGCAGCACCGTTGGCTATTCCGAACTCTCGAACCGCCAAAACTGAGAGACGCGGCGACGCGGCGCTGGAGACGCCGAAACAAGTCGCAGTGTGAAGAAGTAAGTGTTTACCATTGCGCGGATGACCAAGTTGAATTGATCGAGTGCGGCGTTGACCTGCCCGATGATTTGTTCCCAGTCAGCGTTGATGTCTTCACGGAGCAGCGAAAGGTATGCACTTTTCGTCCGGCACCGCTGGGCCATGAACTCGAAGCCGTTTTCTTCGAACGCAAACCGCGCCTTGAACGTTCCCCATGCAGTATCTTCATCCGCACAACGTTCACGTTTGAAAATACACGGTTGTAATCACGACATGTTTACAGAGTTAACGGGTTTGGGGGCTCCGACTGATTGATTGATTGATCGACTGGCGGTTTCGCTTGTCACCCACGCCGAGGAAAGGGTCGGGGGTATGATCAGGTGGGAATCTGGGGAGATGCGAGGAATCTTGAGGAACCTGGGGATGCCCGGGAACTAGCGCCTGTGACGGAACATACGGTTGTTTCTGCTAAACGTCGGCGTTTCGGAGACACGTACGTTTAAGAATCGAAAAGTCGACATTGTCGTGGTCTGGTCATCGTAAACGTTCGAAAAGTGGTAGCCTCGTGATCGTGTCGAAGTTCGGCGATTGTGGTGCTGCCGAACTCCTAACAACTCGATAGTTCTCCGGCAGACAGTAAGCCAAGGTAGATTTGAAGTTTTGCAATTATCTGCGCGAAGACTAAAAGGTAGAAAGGGTGTTCATTTGCGACGCAGATCCGACGTTATTATCGTTCGCAACTCGGTAACGAATTGATACGAGTAAAACGTGAGCAAAATTGCACGCTCGACGACAGTGCAAACGTCCGCAGGTGGCGTCTCTTTCCTCTAACCGGGATCAGAGTAATGGCTAGTTCAGACATTTGTCTTTGAGTACGAGCGATCGTAACGCAGTCGCACGTAAACGCAAATATCTGAACCAGGAAGGACGTGCAACACTGTAATGGAAACGACGTCACACCTTGCAGACTATCTTATACTCTGCTGGAGAATATATTACACTTCGCAGACTTTTCTCATCAGCATTGTTCTTGCCACCGTCCAAAACTTAATTACCTCACTTGGTGGTGCAAGTAAGTGGAACAAACCGGGTAGCATTGTAGTCACGATGTGTGTTAGCTCGAATAAGTCATTAGAAAATTCTGACAGTATAAAACTTGTTAAAGTATTGCCTCGCCGATTCTGATAAGTGGGGAAAGCAGTAACTAATCGGTTACAGGTTAACAGTTCAGGGGAAGCTCCTCCCACTTGTTCCCACTCTAGCAGAGTGAACGCTGGAGAGGAGAACGCCTCCTCTTCACCGTTTGCTCTGTTTAAGTGGAAAGAGGTGGGAGGAGCTTTCACTTCACTTTTAACTAGTCACAGACTGTAGCAACATCTTCACACAAGTTGAATCTCGCTAAAAAAAAAAAATGATTGGAAGAGACATGGAATATGAATTGTTTCACGATTTAATGTGGTTCGTATCGGCTTATTGAATACTTGCCAATCATCAGTGAAGGGAAACAAAGAAATACTGTTATCGGAAAAGGAAGAGTGACTAAAATCCAGTTCAAACAGAGGTGCCAACCTATAAAGGCCAGTCCGCTTTAAACAATTCATGACTAGATTCGACACAGTTTCTGCCGCATACAAAAATCTTAAAAACAAAAGCGGCATTGTGGTTCCCGAAGCGCAGTAAAAATCGTGTTCAAAGAGCCATCACCACGAACTGGTCATTGAGGAAACACTAAAACAAAGGAGAGACAAAGGCTTATTACGGGATGTACCCTTTCAAGCAACCGTTCGTTCCGCCAACAGTAAAAGAGAGAATGCTGATGGCTGTGGCCCCATTAATGCCGCAGGGTGCGCAGGCGCTAATAAATGCGCAGGAATCCTAATTACCGGGGAAAGCACCGCGTTGGAGCTTGCCAGCCTTCGCTGCTCCCAAAGCAAATAGACGGCGGCGCACGCCCATGCCTTGAATAGCTTCTTTGAATGCCTCCCGTGATCGAGAGCATTCCTTTTACGCTCCAGCATCCTTTGTTTTCCCTCTTTGACGCCTTTACCGAAGAGGGAGAGAGAACCGTGGCAGTCGCATCAGTGTTGTAATTGCTGCCTCACCCCGTTCGTTCGGCCATCATCTGTGCCGAATGCGCCCAGTAATCATTGGAGCCACGGTCGGTATGACGTTCTGATTGCCAAGGCAGGGCATGTAATCTATTTGCAGAGAACGTTTATGCGCGGGACGAATTTTGTGTGTGCTTAGAACAACGGCTGGGGGCACGTCGTTTCCAAAACTTAATTGTTGTGTTTTCTAAAGCGAGGTATTGATCGAGGAATGCGTAATTAATCGGCAACGTTTAATTAGTTCTGTTTGTCGGGCCACCTGCTTCAAACTGCCGTGTCGGCGTTCGGCTCGTAAAACGTTGCCCTTCTTTTTCGGGATTCGTAAACATGCTTCCTCAACTGCAGGCCACTGAAAGACCGGTGTGTATGCCACTGGGGAGTTTTCTGCCGGAATAGACCCTTCTCTAAAGTGTGCGCCATCTAGGAGCTGCCAGCACCAATTACCCAAATTGGCCATTGTTTTGGGCGTGCACTCCGAGCATGTGTTAGACACGAGGGCTACGTCGACGGTCGGCGAAGGCTTGGATCCGGGCACACACTTAATGCACAAAAAATGGCGGCCGCCACTGTCGCCCAACGGGGTCTCAAAACGGGTCTTTTCAGACAAAAGAAAGAGCTTGCACATATAGCTTTGACTATTCTGTCTGAGAAAGTTGTCCCCGGGTTCCGCGTTGCCAAAACCGTCTATTCGCACCGTCTCGCGAAAATGTTCCTCCTCGCCAGCATCGTTCGGAGAAATCCGGCACTGCTAGGGAAGCTGAAAAAGTGTACCATTACTAACACCCTTGTGTCAGTCACGTGGCACGAGCTGAAAACGCAAATGTTTCACTTCTTGCAGCCATGGTGGCAAAGCGTTTCCACACAAGCGATGCTTTTCAAAGTCATCTTCTGCTACCCACGCAATACTCGTGTCATGGATCCACTCGTTGGAACGCCGACCGGCAACATTTCCACACAACGTTTTCAGGCAAATAGTCCCCTATTTCCCCCCCCCCCCCCCCCCCCTCCCCCCCCCCCCCCCCCCCACCCCTTCTCCCTGGGACCTCTAATCCGGATACATTGAAGCACCGAGGTCCAATCAGGGTGGACATTCCGAACTAATGAGTGACAGTCCAATCAGCCGCTCCGCCGTAATCTAGCTCTTAGTTTTCCGATCTCATCCGAAGCATGCTCGGAATACGGCAAATGTGTACGAATGGACAAAGGGGTATTGAGGCAGACCATGATTGCAAGAGGATGGAGTTAAGTTCATGTCGGCGGCGATGTAACGGCAAGGAATGCTCCGGGATCAGTACAGGCACTTCGGGCTAGTATGCGATCAGAGCTGTCGCTGGTGGCATATTTGAGATTGCAGCGAGGTCTATCGTCGAGTTATACTTAATGACTGAAACGTGCAGCGCTCATGTGGGGGTCAGTCTCGTCAAATTCTAGTGCACACTAATGCTAGCCGCAGAAATCAATCGTATCCTCAGGGTTGTTACTGTGCAAGTTGCAGTTCTGTGAGAAATTGGAAATGTATAGGGTTGCATATGATGCAGGCAACTGGGAATGTGGCGAGCAGCGTATTCAGGGCAAAAGAAATGAGTAATCCTTCCTCACCCCACAACAAGAAAGCCTGGTAAAAGAGAGCTGAGTGTAATAGTCAGTGTTTTCATTAAGAAAAGAAAAAAAAAAACATGCAAAGACGGTGTATTTTTCACATTACACTACAGGCTGCACTACTAGGTAGTTTCTGCATATCAGGCTTGCCTAAGTAGCAAATTTTTGAATAATTGCGGTCTTGCTGAAATTGTTCTAGCAATACCAGGTTTTCTCTTCTTTTTTTCTCGTTGACCTGTATCTCAATTGCTTATTGATTTCAAACGTAATGAATAATGAACACATTATATCACGCTACGCTTGTGTAATTATTTATCTTAGATTTATCAACCTGACCCGGTACTTAAACCATTAATTTGTCGATAGTAAATCTTCCAATATATTTTCTAAATGTGAAGTGAACTCAGGTGTATACGGACATTGATGATGATAATTTCTTGAACATTAGAAATCAGCAGTTTTGTGTGCCATCCGGCAGGTAGCACAACAAAACACCCAAACAGTTTTTAATTGTTTTTAAAATTACCTAAGCTCTACACCTATCAAGAAATCAAAGCACGACCATTGTGAAAATCTAATACATTGCAATGTATTTCTATTCCATACAGTAAATGTTATTAGATGCCAATAAATCTGTTTGATATCCATAGAATATATGCATCAAAGCAGCTCAGTTTGAAGGGCTCCTGAGGCGTTGTGACTTTGAAAATGAAAAAAAGCCATTGTCCACTTCTTGGTCAACCATTGCAGTTCTAAATGCTATAAAAGATTTTATCATAGTTTAATTATTTACTCAGCGGCATTTGAAGCACCATGACTCGAAGCACAAAAAAGTGCTATGTTTGATATAGAATATCTAAACAAAAAAATTTTACACGACACTAAGTTTTTCTTTGCATATTACCAATTATAAGCACTATATCTGTAGCTAATTTCATTGCCCTAGCACTTGTCATTAAAAACATATTTGTGCTGAGAAATTACAATTTTAGAGCTATGTTTGGAGAGATGAACAAAACAAAGTCGTGCAAATACCAAAAAAGTATAGCGTTACATTCTGCTCCGACATCATCTTAACAAAACTGCTCTATTGGAAGCGTGTTATCTTTAATGGATCGTTCATAAAATATGAACCAGCGGAGCAAGTGAGGGTCCGCGTCATTTTATTTGCAACACGCTACAAATGCGCATGAAGAGTATAAACCAATACATACATAATATCAAATGAAAGAAGATTGCATTGCCTTTTGAATGACATCAATCCCACAAAACAGTATTCAAAAGGAAATGAGTAATGACCCGCCAAAAAGTACCTAAACTGCTGCCACATTCAGTGGGACCGTGGCCTTAGAAAAGAATGCACGTTGCTTTTGCATTGCATATTAACTAAAGAGTTTTACCCTTTTGACATTGCCGAAGTGCCGTATATCAAGAAACATTATGTCCATGCAGAAACTTAACATAAATTACTTTTTTATGGTTCTGATTTTGAAGGTTTGTTGGGATGAACGAAAGAATTCATTACCCAACACTTAAAGGGGCACTGACACCCCAAAGGTCGTATTTATTTTTATTGTCTAAAACGATGCAAGTTGCAGTCATAGACACGCAAAAAAAAAAAAACGCATCGCGAAAAAAATTTTCTCGCGACCGCACGCGCGCCTTTTTATTTTTGGCGTTTGATTTTTCCGCCTCTCGCCTCCTCGCCTTTTTTGATCGGTGACGTCAAGAATCATGAAATTTAGAAGCTTTGTAGGCGACATCTCTATAACATTTAATTACGGCAATCCTAAAACATGTTTTTTAACGCAATTGCGAACGCGCTACGGCCCTTCTTTTTGAAATACCAAAAATCGGGAGTTTGTTGTGGTGCCGTCTCCTGGATTTTTATCCTCCAATGGAAAACAGGCGACACCGCTCAAAACCGGTCCGCCGCAACGCCGCCGCTCACTCCTTTCCTCCTCGCTTTGGGTCGCCATGGCAACAGCAGGGAGTGGTGATAGGAAGTGGACTCTCAGGTCTCCGCAATTTTTGACGTCAAGGCACCGGCGCCGATCGCGCGGGAACTTCGAATTCGGCATTTGGAAATTGTTTTTTTACTTCACAAATACTGAATTCCCAAATGTAAAATTTTGAGGGTAATGTCCCGGCATCGTTTTCAATTGTTTCGGATAATAAAAAAAAATATGATTTTGATGTGTCAGTACCCCTTTAAGAAGAAAAAAAAAAAAAAAATTACACGTTACTTGAGGTAAACAATGTAGTTATGTTATCCGTTACTGTTTCGAAAATGTAACGAGCATGTTACTATGTTGCCGGAAAAAAGTTCCACGTTACCGGTAACACCGTTACCTGTAACGTGTTACCGCCAACACAGCTTAGCAATGAGCACTGCAAGAAACAAGGTTTTCCTATAACAGTAATATGACGGTGACAGTACCACAGGATAGCATGCAAAGTCCATAACTTCTTTTTTAAAGAAAGGGGCTACTCTTCCACCTCGTCATCTAGACTGAAGATATGCGCTCACTGAACCAAGGGAACATAAATGGCGGGACGCCAGGCGCGCTTCACGGCAAGAAAAACGGCTCGGCGATGCATAGAGCGGCAACATCGAGTTAACAAGCAGATGGCAGCACCTGTCTGCATCGACTCCGTAAACATTGAGGCACTCTGTATTATCGTCGCAGCCGAGAGAGCGTCCCAGGATCAAAGGCAACCGGGCAGCGAAAGAATGCAAAACAACGAGCAGCCTGGAAACTGTTGCTGTTGCCGGGGTTACTGACTCTCGCTCATCGGCGCGTGCATACTTACCGTTAATTCCACTCTCATGCGCTCGTTCAAACAGCGGCATCTCTCACAGGCCGTTAACGAATTCGCGCCGACCCGTCGGGATGGATAAAAAGAGAGACAGGGTGAACTGGAAGTAATGGAGGGGGCAGACAAGGAGCAGCAGCATCGAAGCAGACGACGGGCAGCAGCATCAAAGCAGACGATAAGAGACCGCAGGAAATCGGAACGCGAATGGCGAGGGACTGAGAGGAAAACCAAGAGAAAAGGAGCCTAGCAACGAATGTTTGAAGGTGGAAAGCGAAACGCAACGACTAAAATGAGCAGAAACAGAAATTCGGCGACGACGGAGCATGATAAGGAGGGGAGCCGGCAAGGACATTGTGGGGCAAAACTCGGAACGCAGACGAGAAATAACTAGAGGCCGGTTAGTTTGTCTGTCGTAGGAGAAGCTCAGAGGCAGACGGCCAGAAACTACAGGAACCAAAGCCAACAAATTCTGCCGTATTTACGCAACCGGACGACGCGTTCGCGGTGGTGGGAGCTCGGCAGTTGGGTACTTTTCATTGTCATGGCACCGTTGTCGTTTCGGTTTTGGCAGTGCTGCGTGGATGCAACAGTGACAAGGTTTGGGAAAGAAAGGTAAAGGCCTTCTAGATGGTATCGCTGCAACCAGCACCGCCTACTGAAGGTATTCACGCGCGGTCGTCAGCACGAGCCATGGGGAAAACAATGAATCGTTTCCCACGAACCCATTTTGAACAGTGCGAAATGAACCTGGCGAACGCTCGCTGCCAGCACGCGCTCGCCTTCAAAGCACGCAGCTATGGCCGCCCTTAAATACTCCCTATATTTAAAACCCGATATCCAGCACAGGGTCGGCTTTAGGGGAGGAGGGGGGGGGGTGACCTCGCCCCCCCCCCCCCTTGTAAGCTCCCCAAGGTTCACATTTTTTTTTTAATCATAAAATTGATATGCATTAGCCAGAAGGTTAGTTTTAGTGATGTAGCGAGTATTGGGTCAACAAAATAGATCTGGCCAGAGTTTCAGCCGTAAGGTCATATCTCGGCAGACTCCCGCCCCCGCCATCCAAATGCCTACCGCACCCCCCTTAAGCCTGACCCATAAATATGCCCCTGACCCAGCACGTGCTCATTACCTTCCATTCTGCTCTGGCGTCGTGTGCACGCCCGGGGATCACAAGATGCCCAAGGGTTACAGTAAACCTTTTCAGAAATGTGCGGCTATCGACGGGCCGAAATTCATTGAAATTTGGCCCGCCGATAACCCAGTCTGTAGAGCAGTTGATTGTCGTCGCTCATAGGTCGCTGGTTCAGGTCTGGCTTGTTGAGTGGACATTTTTGACATGTTATAAACTCGGCGGCGGCAGGGAGCGATCACGCGATCGACAATGTCACCGGGAGTTTTCACGCAGAACAGACAGGCAATTCCCCAAAGGAGGCTCCCACTAACGGGTGTAACTATAAGACAGGTCGAACGGCAACGTGCCGGAATGGAGAGTGAAAAGCCAATGATTGACCTGGGCATTAACCGGACGACTAAGTGGGACACGAAAGCAGACAATAAGAGGCAGCAAGAACGGGGGCCGTTGGTTGCAACGCGACTGTGAGGAGAGAACCGGGGAAATCGGATATCACGCAAAGCTGAGGGCAATGACAGGAGAAAGGATTTCGGGCAAAACTCTAGAGTTTAACCTAGGTGGTGCAACCAACCACCCTTATACAAAGGGTGTAGCCCCCACCATCCATCCACAGGTGGCAAAAGGCCATTATGAAAGCTGCAAAAAGTATGTTGCATAATAGTTAGTGGCAAAGAAGTGAGCAGTGCAGGACAAACTACAAATGGGGTAGACAAAAGAAGGCCATCGAGCGAAATGGGGACGACGAGTGGTTTCTTTAAAGGTAGGCGACGCAGACAATGGGGATGCGGAGCACATTTAAGTAGTCGGGGACGGTGGCGTGTATGGTCGCTGGCTGCAAAAGACCGTGTACCGAAATTGTTCAAACAAGGAACGGAGCGACGTTGACGCACTGGGACGGAAAACTGAAAAGCAGACGACAAAGAAGTGCGGCGAGTTGGATGGCGGGGAAATGGCAGACAAAGCGCGAGTCTTTGGCGGAAACAAGAAAACAGACGAAGAAGACCAAAAGTGGAGAGAGGAATGAAGCCCGAGTAAAGAAAGGGGCGGCAGACGAACGAGACTCAGATTAAATTGAAGCAGGCGCACCGAGGGGATACTAGCAAAGAACCTCTGGGGCCGACCACACGAAAGTTAAACACAATTTAATGTAGAAACGTTAGTTGAGTGGCCTCCACGGAGCAGCCATTAAAAGCTGCTCAGTCTTGTTTCTGTCAGTGTTTTTTTTTTTTTTTTTTCGATTTTTGAAGAGTTATTTTAATTCTACCTTCATTTCGGTTGGCCCCGACAAAGGGTGACAGCTTCGTACAAAGAAAATTTATTCAGCACGCACGGACGGACAAGCTAATCAAATTTTCCTGGAAACGTCTCTTCGCATTTGCGTCTAGCAGTGTCGAAGGAGCCTGAGCACCGAGCTTGGGAGGAAGTCGAAGACGTGTTGCTCGTTCCAGTGGCGAGGTTAGAACAAAAACTGCCATTCTTTCGGTTTTGTTTGTTAGTCTGAGGCCACACGAAATGCCAACTTAAGGCGGATGCAGCAATGGAAGTGCTGCGCCATTTGCACCAAATTGCACCATGAACGAAAGTCCGCTACATCTTGTGCCAAAGCTCCATTTTCGCCACGAATTGCATCACACCTGCGTCGAGGTGGGCTCAGATGGAACTAAATATAAAAAATAATTTATGATTGATCGATTTTAATAGTCAGTGAAGTAGAAAAAAATAAAAATGATACAAAATATATATTTCTCAATGTCTCTGCCCACCGTATAGTGTGTTTCATCTTAAGTCAAAGCACAGTCCAAGGCTCAAGCACATACAACCACTAACACACACTAAAGGCGCAAATCTAGGGGCATTCGCTGCGCTAATTGGTTTAGTGGCTTTAGCCGATGAAAGAGCGTCTACAAATAAAAGACCTACGTTATGTCATGCTTTTGACGCCACTCGATGGGTCCCATTGACCCGTAGCGTTGCCTCGCGCCCCAACAACCGTGCCGGCCCCTTCACCGTTTGAATTTCCAGACTACGTCGGGAGCCAACAGTCGCGAGAAAAATGTGCAAGATAGTGGGGTGGCAGCCACTGTAGTAGTAGTAGGACAGAGCCAGAGTCTTTCACTGCTGACGATACCGCCTGATTGTCGTGTCTGCTACATGCCTCCGTGCCGTGGTTACAGTCTACCGTAGCACTTGAGCTGCTCACAGCAACCTTCACGGCCTCACACCAGCGCGCGTCAAGCTTCACCGCTTTGCGCCGGAGTGCTAGGAGCAGCGGCTGACGTGGGGGAGCGCACGGGTTAATGCCCGTCCAAACAGGATACTACAAACTGTGGAGCGACACGACTCCATCAGAAATCGTGGAAATTAAAGCGTCCAGCAGTCCGATGTCTGTTTGGACACCGGTCCAGCGGACATCACGATTTTCCTCCTCACTTCCTCCGCTTTTCGGTGAGCTCAGTTCTCGTCAGAGTTAACGTAACAGGCCACCTGCCAATGTTGTCCATCTGTTCTGTTGGACCCTCGAATCCTTGACCGTGTTCTAAATTTACCGGATCTTACTCTAGGATAAGGGTTTTGTACCTTTGCATTCAAAGACCTACCCGCGTCCTGCGTCGCTCCATCCGTGTTATCATGTGACACGACCCGCCGAAATAGCTCAGATCTGTTTGGGTGAGATTTTGAACACAGCCATTCCCTTTCCCATTTTCGGGACCTGAAGAGCAGAGGAGGCCTTGTGCGATTGACCGACAGCCAGCTGAGCTTGTTAGTGGCTGTCCGGACGTTCGAGGCCTCCGTGAAACGCACAGGTGACTTTTGACAGAGGGAACTTTCCCCCCGTCAAAAAGAAACGGACAGAAGCGGAGCACCGTACGATTTATGTCGGAGTCGTATTGCCTCAGGATTTTTGTAGCATTCTGTGTGGACAGGCCTTTAGTGCGATTGGCTCGGAAATTGTGCTCGGTACTTCATTCGGCCCATCATTTTTGGTCCTGACTGTAGGTTGACTTTTAAAGGGGCACTGACACCCCAAAGGTCATATTTTTTTTTTATTGTCTAAAATGATGCAAGTTGCAGTCATAAACACGCATTGCAAAAAAAAAACGCATTGCAAAAAAAATTTTTCCCCGCGCGCGCGCGCCTTTTTATTTTTGTTGTTTGATTCTCGCGTCTCTCGCCTCCTCGCTTCTTTTGATTCGTGACGTAAAGATTCATGAAATTTAAAAGCTTTGTAGGCGACATTTCTATAACATTTAATAACGGCAATCGTGAAACATGTCTTTTAACGCAATTGCAAACGCACTACGGCCCTTCTTTTTGAAATACCAAAAATCGGAGTCCGTTGTGGTGCCGTCTCCTGGATTTGTATCCTCCCACGGAAAACAGGCGACACCGCTCCAAACCGGTCCGCCGGCGCTTGCTCCTTTTGTCCTCGCTTTGGGTCGCCATGGCAACAGCAGGGAGTCGTGAAAGAAAGTGGACTCTCAGGACTCCGCAATATTTGACGTCAACGCACCGGCGCGAATCGCGCGGGAACTTCGAATTCGGCTTTTGGAAATTGTTTTTTTACTTTACAAATACTGAATTCCCAATTTTCGAATTTTGAGGGTAATGTCCTGCCATTGTTTTCAATCGTTTCGGATAATAAAAAAAAAAGAAAATAATCATTTTGATGTGTCAGTGCTCCTTTAAATTTAAAAGGTGCCGAGAAAAGGGGAAGAATGCGGGCCTATACTTGAATAAATACGGTAGTCGAGGTAGTTCCAGTGCAGCAGTTAAAGAGGTCATGAAACGCTTTTCTAACTTTTTCCTGTTTAGCTTTCCTCCTTAACTCATAAATCGCACATTCTACCAAATAGTTCAAGCACCCGACAAGAGGGGAGTCCCCTCTTGCTCGGAATCTCGTTTGTATGCCCGGACAGAGCCGTTGTCCCCTCAGAAGATTATCCCGTCGCTCAAAATTCAGACAAAAGTTGCTTTCCCCACCCCGTTCACCCTAAAGCTGGCAGTGCTGTGGAAGCTAGGTGCTCGTTGGGCCAGCCACACTTTTGCCACGTGATCACGCTTTCTCGCGCATACCCACGCGCAGAGAATGCGGTCTGGTGAGGAAAGGGAGGTTGCTGATTGGTCGGGCAAGCGCGTAGCTTCCACCACAGTGTCAGCTTAGGGGTGAAGGGAATAAGTGAGGTCCGGTATCGCGTGACGTGCATTTGGACCCGGTAACGCGCCTTGGGAACCATGGATGTATCAGAGTGCTTACGAAGGGGAGGAGGTACGAAATAGTCCGCTGTGTTTTCAAATTTTCGCACTGAAAGTCAGACTTTTGACTTTCTGCTTTTTTTCTTTTGGCCCACTGAACGATGTGCTATTAGTAAAATCCCAATCTAGAGTGATTTATACCAGCCCAAAATTCGTTTCATGGGCCCTTTAATCGAAAGGGCAGCAAACTTTGACTCAAATCTGGTTTGAACGCCGCTAAAGCACAATGTTACTTTTAAAAACAACTAAAGCAACTAAACAATATTTGTGGGTGGTTGTTTTTGCAGTTTATGAAATTAAAATCTTGAGTTCGGTGTTCATAAAATTTGGGCTGACATACCGTTATAAATAAATTGACGGAATTTTACGGAAATTATATTCAGAGGCTAAATTAACCACCGAGCGAAGAATATAGAGGGAGAGAAAGGGGACTTTATTCCAACTGAAATGTCGTGCTAGGCTTTATTTTTCAACTATTTTTTAAACACCTATTGTAAATGGAATCTACTATGATCGGAGCCGTTTTTTATAATAAGAAGTAAGGCTGTATGTTCTTTTTTCATCCTGTCTATTCTTACTAGAAAAGGCAATAAATAACAGGATTCAGTACCAAAGGGGCACCCTAAATCGTTATCAGATATAAACTCATATAGCAGTGCAATCACATTTTTATTTTCAAGTGACTAGCTAACAGACGTTGGCATCTGCTCCGAAGAACGTCAGTGGCCGCTCAAAACTTGTACTTTACCCGCTGCCAAACCTGCTAGGAAAGGTCAAATGCCACTTCCATCACTATGGACGTGATAATTGGAAAATGTGAAGATTGTTTCGAGTTCCTGCGCTGTGGCCTTCCAATGTTCCAACTTTTGCCTTGTAGTCGCCGACAGGGAGAGAACCAGAGGGTGTCTCTCTCTCTCCCTCTCTCTCGAACGTCCAGCCTCCAGGGCGTGCTCATTGCCTTCAACCGTGCTTTGGCTCTGCGTGCACGTTCGGCGGCCAATAAGACGGGAAAGCGTCGCCGAAGCCTAGAGGAGCTTGTGCCCTGGACGAGACGACTGTCAGGCCACTTTTGCCGTTCCTATCTTGTCGGCGACTGTCACTGACTTGTTGGCGAGTCAACGACCCAGCAACGAAGTTTAGTTTCGATGTACAGAGACAGAAATTTTCTGGGCCAAGCGTGTCGCTCAACAAGGATCCGCAAACTGCTACCAAAACGCGGCTCTACTGCGCTCTCAACCGTCGTTTCGTTTCCTATTACTAGCACTGAGCCCGTGTTCTAGTCGTCAAATTAAGCTAAACACTTTCTCGACCAAACAAAATTCAGGCCATGAGTCGCCACTTTTATGCTGAAGCTATATATGACTGGTTGGTAGGGTTTTTTCGTGTCTGTCGACAGAACAGTAGTGGACAGAAAACCATTGCATGCACCTTATCATCTACCATGTGGTTTTGAAGCTGGTTCCAATAAGAAAACCACAGAACAAGTGTCAAAAGCACATGATAGATGATAAGGCACGCTTGAACAATGTGAAGCACGTAGCGCTCCCCGCATGCATTTCTTGGTAAAGATTGCGCTTGCATAAGCAGCTCCGGCAATCGCAGAGCGGCAATGGTACAGTGCATTGACATTTCTTTCGTCAATAATTTGGTATAGACCCTTTTGCTGTTTTCAAACATGAACTGCTGCTTGCACCCCTAGCGACTTCCGGTCGCACCATCTTTGCAAGCCCGTTGAGCTTGGTTGTGTCACCAGTGGTAGAAACATAAGTGCTACACGGACAACAAATTTGGAGATATAACGAGTGCCTTAGTATTACATTTTGGAAGAGGCAAGTTGGTTTACAAGAATACTCAAAACATTTTAACATATCTCATACTCCTTGGTTCTTTTGACATTCATCTGGAGAATTGGTGGTGAAACGTTTCATCTAAATTTCAAGGAGCGGTGTTAAGGTGGCCTTTGTTCATTCTTTTTATAAACCAGAAGTTCTCTGGGACAGCAAAAACTGGACTTCCACCTGGTGGAATTTGCCATGAAATGGGTCTATAGTGAAGTCAGCAATCGTTGCAGGTGATATCAGAGCTTCGCTTCCAATCAGCTTCACAGAGTGGTTTGGAGCCCCAACTTTTTTTTAGCACAGCGTCTCAACGAAACGGCGACTGCTCGGTCATGCTTCTAGCGAGCAGAGGGTGGCTGGATTAGCATAGAGTCAAAGCGTAGCCAATCTCGAATCCTAGCTGTTAGAAGCGCAAACTAGACGAAGACGTAAGAAGAGCCGAGCTTAACGGTCCGGTCCCTCCCCCCTTCCCGAGCAAGACAAAGAGGAGCTGAGACTTCATTAGCATATGGCTCGTTTATTCCTGTCCACGAGACAAAGAATTTAAGATGATGCAAGTAAGAGCTCGCGGAACGGCTGGATTAATTTACATCCGGTCCTCCTCGTCTTCATTTCGCGAGGAGCGTCCTCGCAACAAGTAGTCTTTTTTTGACCGCCGCCACTCTGCCGGCGCAGGGCGGATTATGGAAATTACGGATGCTCGTTCAAGGAACTGACAAGGGGCTCCAGGCGAGGAGATAAAGGAGCTGCCACCCCCCGAATGTGGCGGATGCGGCAATCGGGGCCCCAGGCGGCAACACTGGCAAAGTAGTTTGACTGTTTTTTTTTCTTTTCTAATGTGCAAGTAATGAAGCTGGTGAATTTAGTTTTGTTTGAATGAAAAAAGAAAAAAATATTGATTCTTTTTTTCCTGGAGGAAAAGGGGTGCGTGCAGGAAAGTGTTTCGATTACCACCGCCTTATTCTTAAAGGGATTGTCCGGTCAAATTTTGTATTTGAGAAAACAATTGAATATCATTGTTATTGCCTCGAGACGCATCATACGTGCAATATCTGAATTTTATATGCCCTTCTGCGTGAGCAATTGAATTTATACTGCTCCAATCGCATTCTAGCGTAAACGCTGCTTTTGTTGGCAACATTGAAGCTCTGACGTCACAAAACACAAAGGGGACATTTCTGTCTCGTCGTTTGCCTGCGAGTGAACGCCTCAGCGTGCTTCGTTTTTGTTGTTGTGCTTGACTTGTATCGTGGTTCGGTGAGATTTTTGTTGTGGGGTTGGGTGCCACAACCACCGGGCAGCACATGCGAGCCAAGACATGACGTTCCACACTTTTCCGCGAGACGTGCAGTGACAAGGAAAGTATTGTCTTTGTCTTTGTGTGTAGAAACTGGGTTCCCGTCAAGATCGAGATCCTACTTATGCAGCAATCATCCCACAGAAGAGAGCTGCGAGCTGAGCTCTAAGCGGACAGGAAGGCTCGTAAGCTGAGGTGTGATGCTGTGCCAACGATGTTAAACTACGTCCATCCACCCCTCGCCCAAATCAATATGCTTATGCAGCGAAACCAAAACCAACAGCTAGGCCACCTGGGCCCGTTTGCTCGAAACACTAACCGCGGCTATAGTTAGCCGCAGTACCTAGGAGAGGGATTTTGAGATCACGTGACTGGGCTCGGTAGGGATGCGGGGAAACATGGCGGTGCCCCAGTGAGTGAGCGCCGCTCGCTTTGGAACTAATATGTCGTTGTGGTTGCAATATCGGGCGCGTTAGTCTGCAACGAATGGTGCAGGAGGCTTTCGCTTTGCACTACCTCACTTAAACCGCAAAGCATGGGCAATGACATCGCCGCATTTTTTAGATAGTGTTTCGATTCTGGGTACTCCTAAGCCTAAATGAACGCGATAATTGTCGGCATAGAAACGTCTTTGAAAAGCGGATTGTTGACAGCACACAAAAGCAGACGGCGTCCCAACAGACCTTTGTTCTAAATTATCCAAGCACCGAGGTGCATGCTACGACTGTAGTTGCACGCGTCGCACGTGCTGGCGTCTGCAGTCGTAACCGTTCTAAAGCAAAAAGTATAAACAAATTTTGCCTTGCACGTTAAAGCCTTATTATGATTTTTTGCTTCAAATCTTTTATAAGAGGAAGGCTAGCGCGCGTGAACCGTAGACACTTCCAGCGTTCTCCTCGCGATGCTTGGATAATTCAGAAAAAAGTCTGTCGGGACGCTGTCTGCTTTTGTGTGCTATCAACAACCCGCTTTCCAAAGATGTTGCCATGCCGACAATTATCGCGTTCATTTAGGCTTAGGAATGCCCAGAATCGAAACACTATCTAAAAAATGCGGCGATGTCATTGCCTATGCTTTGCGGTTTAAGTGAGGTAAGGCAAAGCGAAAGCCTCCTGCATTATTTGTTGCTGACTAACGGGCCCGATATTGCAACCACAACGACATATTAGTTCCAAAGCGAGCGGCGCTCACTCACCACCACCATGTTTCCCCGCATCCCTACCGAGCCAGTCACGTGATCTCAAATTCCCTCTCCTAGGTACTGCGGCTAACTTTAGCCGCGGTTAGCGCTTCGAGCAAACGGGCCCTGGACACGATACCAGAAGTTGTATTTAGCACGTGTGCAGCCCGATCCTGTTTGATCCGCTTGTGAAAATGGAGCATGACTATGATTCACCAAGCTCGTCCAAGTCAAGCGACGACATGCATTTGAACGATTCGCCGTTGGCCTTCGACCCGCGGACATCGCCTCTGAGGGAACGACCCGCAGCCTCATCACCGATCCAGCGGATCCGTCGACATGTATACCCAGATGCCGCTTCGTGTGCCTACTTGCCGCTTCAGAGACAAAATCTGCATCCTTGCTTTGCAAGCGCTCCTAGTTCGATCTGTGGCCGTCGCAGTTGTGTTTGCGCGAAACGGCATACGTTTGCTCGAAGCTTATGGCTGTTTTTGAGTAATATCCTGCTGAAAGGCGCAATTTTTGTTGCACACGCTCGGGAACTGCATTAGAAAGGACGTATTTCAGTAAGGCACAGCCTAGGAGACTATAATTCGAAACAAAATACAAGACATCCATCGACCAACACTTGTTATCCCGACCATCCGACAAACCTTTGCATTTTATAACGTCACGCAGCACCTATGGATGTCAGCCATTGACATTGGCGAAATTCGGGGTGCAGTTTCGTACCTACACTCATGAAAGGTTTAATTAATAACGGGAGATCATATATCAAAATAAAAATGACGTTTGTCTACATGAAGGCTCCCTTAACGTAACGAGCGCAAAAACGTAAGTACTTCCGGTTTCGACCGGACAATCCCTTTAAACATACTTTCAAACTTTTTGTAACGTCAAACTGGAAAAGCTATTGAGTTTCGTTTCATGTGAACGATAACAAAGAGAAGATAAGGTTTTTCTTCTGGTGGAAAGGGAAGGGGGGGAGGGTGGCGACGGGATAGGAATGTGTTTTGATTACTCGAATTTCATTCTTAATCTTTTTAAAACGAACTAATTCTTTAACACTGCTTACTCGCAGATACAATCAGGGTCTGGTAAATTTGGCCACCTCTTCCAGTCAAAGCGTGAATTACGCCATGTACTCGACAATAAACGCAATTCTAAGGGAGTGGAGACTGACAAAATGAAGGCATTAAACAAATAAGGTGGACAACCGACAGGTACAAGCTTGTACGCGTCTGTCGTTGTCCATGCTTGTGCGGTACCTTCGTTTACCCGATCAATGTGTCAACGCCCTCGTCGAACTTCTCGATTACGATTGAAATTGAATGGGAATAGGCGAGCGCCGTTCGCCGTTCGACAACTTCCGGTTCCTCAGGAAGTCTCGTTTCAGTGTTGATAATTGACGACAATGAGCTGCAAGCCTGTGCAATCATAATTCTGGAACCTCCAGAATGGAGTTTTCATAAGTATGCTTAGGCAGGCTTGCGGATCATCGTCGGCGTTTGTCAACAGCTGAACGAAATTTCCTAAGGAACCGGAAGTTGCCAAACGCCGCTCACCTATCTTGTGACTTGGAAATTTTCCCGCAATCGACTTGCAATGGACCGCACGGACACCCACGAGTTATCGAAGCTAATCCAATGCCGGGCGAGTGTCCCGCGGCCTTCTGGAGCGTAGCCGCAACGTGCGGAGAGCATAGTAACGAATGGACCTTCTGGAAAATCTCACGAGACCTCATCAATCCTACATTGTACCATGCAGCGAGGCAATGCTCGGGCCGTTCCAATATTCGCCAGCTCGTACGCTTCGTACAAGTGGCTCAGTGCGCTGAGAAAATGAGGGAGAGGAGGAGACGAGAGCACGCAGGGGCGTCAGAACACCAGCTCTGGTTGGAACGATTAATGGGTAGACGTAAAGCTAGGTGCCCTTTGTCCCGACTGCACTCGTCCGATGCCTCGGAGTGCAGGCGTCCGGCGCATGGTTCACCCATTCGAGTGTGCGCGATGAATGCAGGGAAGACAAAGCAGCTGGCTTCAGGTCAACCCAGTTACCATTCGAACCAAAGCTCGGTGTTCTGACATACCGGCGCTCCTCCTCTCCTCCAGGTCTCACTGCATACCTTGTCGTTTTTCAATGCCGAGTTGGGAATGGAAAGAAAACGCAACAAAAAAATGCATCCAAAAGCAGACACCAAAGCCTGTACGTAGCCCGTTTTGTGATTGTCCTGCTTTCTTTCCGTTCTGAAATTGTAAAATGCTAAACAAACGCAAACTATTTGCGGGTGCTCCTCCACGTGGGCGCCATACCGGATTGCTGTAGTGCATCGAAGAGATAACAGAAGGAGCTGCATGTTTCCGGATTTTTCGCACTGTCCGCTGCAGTCCATCGTACGGTGAAACAGTACGATAAAACAAAACAAAGTATGTCAAACCATGCTTTCTTTTTTTTTTCTTGCTTTAGTGGAATTCCATACTTTCTTACAACAGAAAGTTACAGTGACGGTCGGCACAGCTTGCGGGGATGGGAGCGCTGTTCAGAACTCTGCCGTCCTTACGACCGTAGTCATCACACAATTAGGGGCGTGCTCACTCAAACGAGGCACATCAATTAGCGACCAATCGAATTACGGCCGGGCAGTGAAAGAAACGATGAGGGTGGCCACTGCCGTACCCCCCCTTCCCCCCTCTCCCCATTCTACTCGGGTGTCGCACCAAATTGCATGTCGGCGTACGCGTGATTGGTGCCGACCTCAGCGCCTCTCTCGATGGGTTCCGGGGCAATCCCGGCTCATTTCCCGGCTCAGACAAACGCCTTGCCGTTGCGGCTTGGGATTGCCGAGGCTCAACAGGGAGCACGGGCGTTTTTGTGCAGAGGTTTACTCCTGGCATTTCATGAATAAACGACAAATGGTGAGAGTCTGATCAGGGGCTGTCGGTCAAATGGTTGTGCAAAGGATTGTGAGACAAGAACACGAGAGATTTAAGGCTTTCTTGCAGTCCTTAGCTGCAATTTTCTTAAACCTTCTTGGCACACTACGGCCCCTACAGCTGCTGCGCCATAGAAACCAAAATTCATTCATTACGAAATCGTCTGAGTTGGCAAACTACCAACAAGAGACTCCCCCCCTCCTCCGACATTCATCACCAGTTGATTGAAGTGCCACCTTTTTGTATGTGCCGCGGCACAGCACCGTTACAACAGTACTGAGAGCAGCAGCAGCTTGCAAGATAGATAGCGATTTGATCAACTGATGACAAACAACGGGTGGGATTGTGGGGTCACCTCTTACAAGCAAGCGTGTATGGAGTTTGCCAACTGATGTAGTAGCATTGGTTGCAGTAGCCCAAAATGCCTCAGGATATAATACTAGGATGATGTAGTAGCATTGGTTGCAGTAGCCCAAAATGCCTCAGGGTATAATACTAGGAGGATATGTGTAAATAGGGTCTGTATATGAAGTGACATAGTTAGAGATTAGTGGAAAAGAGTGTTAGCTCGTTAAAACTTATTGTTTGGTTGGTCCAAGCCCCACAGTGCACAACTCGCACTACTGCAGCAAACAACAAAACTTTCTCTATGGCAAAAAAAAAAAAAAAAAAATGATTTGCTTCTTGGGTGATTCAGCAACCTTCCATATAGCTCCTGTTTACAAACATGTTTGGCTTGTTTTTAATTTTTTTAGTGAAACAAAGCCCTTATGATTCCAGTGCAGTTGCCTTTCCGCATTTATTTTGCTGAAATACCTATTGTAAAGCTCTTCGCGACGGCAGTGCGGGTCCAGTTGATATTTTATTGTGCGCCTAGCAAAGCAGCTTTCGTTGCGAAGGCCATGAAGCGTGCAGCGCACCGTTGACCGTGCAGATTGGTGCATTGATCGACTCCTAGTGGACTGGCTAGAACAGCAAGAACAAGACAATGCAGTGGCGCCGTCTTCCCAAAGGTGTTCTGCCTATCGTGAACGGCGGCACAATGGACAACCAGTTTGCATTAATGTGCTCCAGGTAAAACTTTTCTAACTCCTACAAAGTAAACTTCGGCCCCATTTTCGGCATTGAACGACAAAACGCCCGACAACAACCAACCTTTCTATAAGCGGAGCAGACCTTAGGGCTCCTCTTTGCTGAGGAGGGGAGGAGGGTACGGCCCTAAATATTTGCCCACCACCCTCCCCCTCCCCTGGTCTTTTGACTCCTCCCACAAATCAAACTCAGCTGTTGTCTGGGCATTTCCCGGAATAGCTTCGCAGGCACCCGCAACAGAGGGTCTCCGCTAAGAAAGCGCGATGCAAGCTCGCGGGACTGGGGTTGAAACCCCTTCTCCTCCTCCCCCCCCCCCCCCCTTCTTTTGCCCCTGCGGGCCACAGTCGTGAATCACTCGACGGTGGCGCGGTGTGCCTAGGAGAAGGGGTTCTTGCGGAAATCGCTGTGCGAGGGTAGGCGGCATATGACACTGTGCGGTGGCATGCCACTTGGTCTCTGCCGAAGACTCCACCGGAAAGTTTTGTCGCAGCGTATGTTGCGGTTCAAGCGCGCTGTTAGGGTGAGCGGTCGTTTGGAGACGCCCATTTAGGATTTGTGGGCACTTCTGGAGCAGCTGTCTACACTAGATGAGTTGCCGATGTTGGCGGGTCTTTCTCGAGACACGCATAAAGGCGTTTTTTGAGGCTACTGACATTTGACGTGCTCTCCAGTGTGGTCCTTCAAAAGGTTCTTAATAACTTGAGAGTCAGTGCGGTCTATTAGGGTTTACGACTTTTTCAACCACCCATTATTTTTTGGCACAATCAAATGGCCTGAATTCATCGCTTTTGCAATTTGTTGGAGGACGTATTCCCCCTAAAACGTTCTGCCTGCATGCAGCTTCAAATGCATGGCTTTGATCTGCATTGTTATGCGGTCATGACTGGTCTGTAGAAGGGATTAACGATGTGCCATCCAGTTTGCATGTAACCAGAGTCCCAACCAAAATGCCCATGGTTTGCTAGAGGTTTAGTTTAGAAGAGGCCGAGATTTCAGTTGCATGTTAAAGATCCCCGGTTAGTGAAAGTAATTTCCCAGCTCTTCATTGGGAAATTACTTTCAGGGGCCTTTTGTTAATATAAATTTCATGTTTGTTTTTTTTTGTTTTTTTTATGCAATTGATTGAGGAATGGTCTTTTGGTCTAGTAGTAGTCGTCGAAATAAACATCTGAAGCTTGTGATATACAACGGACGTCTCAATCCACCCCGAGTATTTAAGACATCTAAATCTAAAGACCAAACTGTTTGTGCTCTCTTGAACTTATGCCAGGATTCCAAACCTCATGCACTGTATTTTTTGTACTTCTGATTTTTTTTTTTCTGAGTTTATGTGAAAACAGTTGCAACAAAAAACATTCGCTACTTTTGTTTGTTGCCAGCTTATTATCATTGTTGTGATTGCTTTAAAACTTGCGGGTGTAGCCAACGCGACAAAACACTGGAAGGAGTGAAGAGCTTTAGCCTATTGTCACATTACCGGCTGTAACTTTTGATGCTAAAAAATACTGGGGGTGTGAAAACATTGTGTGTTCGAAGCATCACCTGATGTTGCACACACAAAAAATGTTGCACTAAGTTACGTTACACAGACAAAACGCGGGTAGGCTTTAACTGCTCTGACCAGTTGAAGCAAGAACCTTAGGACACTACAAGATTTCCAAAACCATCATCCAGTGTTGGATATATAAATTACATCATAGGATAGTATGGCAACGACATATTTCAACAATTCACGGCCCGTCGCAGCAAAAAGGGGAATATTATGCAACTGAATGTGTATAGGCTGTAGCCCCTGACCTGTTAAAGCAAGAGACTGAGGACACTACTAGCTTCCCTAAGCAATCACCTAATGTTAAGCATACAAACTGGAACATAATAGGGTAGAAAGACCAGTAACTTATTTCAACAATTCACTACCCGTGTTGCGCAAGAAATCTTAATGTTTGTTTGAGTTACCTGAGGCATGATGGCTGGAAAGCCGAAGAGATTCATGGTCTGGCGGTCAATGAGCCGGGGAAACATCTGCATAGTCGGATCCAAAGCCAGTTGTAACGCGGCTGGAGCCGGATTAGCCGAAGCTGCAGCCGCAGCAGCCATGTGGGCCCCTGTCAGAGCGCCGTCCGCAGCCGTGGTCGAAGCCGTGTTGGGGTTGTTTGCCCAGATGTTCTCGACGTAACTTTCCGTGACAGAGACTGGAGGAAATGCCGGGTTATCCTCGGGTTATCCCCGTATCCGTGAATAGCTGCAGGAACTTGGTCGGTTTTTCGGCCAGATGAGAAATTGTTGTCCTCTCAGAGTGGAGCTAGTGTGACCGTTTGTTTTGAGCCCTTGATGGTGGGGGACTGTGCAGATGCAAAGTTTTTTTTACAGTACTCTGACTGAATGAGAGGAGTTATCTTGTGATGGTGTCAGGTAAGGGTGAACTTTCAACACCGGACGATTGTGACACCGTGTGCGCTGACTACTGATGTAACTATATTATAAGCTCTTATCCACCAAGTCACACCACACCCGTTTTTGTTGCTCGCCGACGTTGCAAGCTTCAGGAGACTGTTCCTTACTAAGCTCGAAATTAATTTCAGCAGAATTCACACGAAGCTTGCATATGATTGAACTGAACACATTTGATGACTGAAGCCGATGAGTAGTTGTAGCGAAGAGATGCGGTCAGAAGGGAACTCGGTCACAGATGTCACCTCTGGAGTGTTTGCACCTGTCAATCACAACTACGATAAACCAGATGGCACTGCCTACACAATGCACAATCTATCTCGACGTTGTCTAGCAGAGCGATGACGTCACAAGGTCCCTTTCTCACGTGACCAAACACAGCTACACTGCTGGGTACCGTTTGTTCGTGGCAGTCAGTCCAACATCTGACGGGACGTGGGCGGTCTTCTGCAGGAACGGTCCATGACTGACAACAGATGACTTGCTCAGTCAACTGCTTCAAGACACGATACCTGATGGTGCAGGATGTGCAGTGCAGTCGGTTTTTGATACTTGACCTGGTGTACAGGCTCAAGGATGCGAAGAGGTTCCGTTGGATAATGATGTCGGACTTCTGGGAAAGACTTGTCCTAATCCCGCTGAATGGTGCTGGTACTTAGACTCACTGGCTATTGTGGGAACAAAGAAGAAAAAAATGCAGGATAATCCTCCGCATTGAAATCGTTCTTCAAGATGTCGGCGAGGTTCTAGATGATGGGATGTCGAAACTTGAGGTAGGACAGGTCCTGGTCGTTGTATCTGCTACTCAAGTTAGTCTTGTCTTAGAAGCAGCGATGGTTGGGGACGATACTCCGAGGTTGTGTCCAAGACGTTCAGGAGGTCGTTCTTGGAGGAAGCCCAATGCTAATAAATGTCAACAGGTAAGGCTAGCACACACACTCCACTGGCCGCGCTGTTCTCGAAGATCGTCGCCTTTTCGTAACCCAAGTATTCCGAGGATCCTCTGAATCCGACCAGCTCCAACTGCCTGCTCGTGGCGAAAAGGTTCAGGCTCGGCGTCGTCCCGTAAACTACGGCTGCCGTTGCGAAAGCTCTCTCTCCCTCCTTCCCTCCCTTCGTCTAGAACGGAAGAAGGAATAAAAATAAAAAAAAGCATAGTACCAGGTTGGGATTTTGACGTCGGCTTGGATTCACTCCGTCGTCACCATGCAACCCTCCCAAGAGGAAAAAAAAAAGCTAAAAAAGAAAACCAAAAAAACTCGCGGTTTCTTTTTAGTGATATTTTTTGGCAGATATTTTTTTCTTCTCTTTGGCAGTTCTCTGCCTGAGGCGTTATTGGAGATGCACCCCCCCCCCCCCCCTCCTCCGGGTTCTAAATCGGGGTTGGAGAGGGGGAAGAGGAAACACGTGGCCCGTGTGCACCCCTCTCTCTTTCCCTCTTTCTCGGCTCGCGTGGCCCACGTGGGAGGGCTACAAGCCCCGGCTGGTTTAGTGACGGCGGTAGCGTTGGCTGCTGGTCCTCTTTTTTTTTCTCTCAATATTGTTGTGGTCTCGATTAGCTTCGTCATTATTAACATAAAGCACGGCGTCGTCGTGGGGGTTTAGAAATGGTTGGACGGACGGCTTGTTTAAAGGAAAAGGAAGACGGCTTTCTGCCGGAGGGAACCACAAGCCTGCAGATGGGGTTGAGGGGGGGCTACGAGTCTAGAAATATCGCCAGCCGACGAGCAGTTGTAAACGTTCTCTGTTTACTTTTCCTTTGTCTATTTCGAACAATAAGTAGACGAGGCACGTGGGGGTGTCTTTGGTGATGTCAGACGGTCGCGGCGGAGTTTGTAGGCGATACACGTGCAGCGTGCAAGTTCGTCTGCTTGTTTCGTACCTCGTGCGTTTGTTTAGCCTCCCTCCAAATGCGCCCAGGTGCTTTTGTCCCCCTCCTCGACATCAACCGAATGTCGGGGCGGGCTCAGCCGCCTCGTCATCGTGCGCCCTTTACGCGCTATTTATGTTGCTCGTTCATCGGCGTGCCACTCCTTGAGTTCCAATGCGCCATCCTTTTCTTCTTTCTTTTTTTTTTTTTTTTTAATTTATATATGCACGTGTTTCCGTCGCCACGGAATCGTCTGGAAACTTGACTCACGTTTCGTCAGCCTGAAAGAAAACAGTGTCACAGCTTCGCAGCAGATGTTTTTTTTAGAAAACACGATTGCGCTTTAGGACAAGGACAGTGGAAAAACAGACGGCATGGAGCGCCAACTTTCAACTGTTTAATGAAAGACATCCTCAACAAACGTACTTCCGATCGGTGACGGAACGTCGGATTGGTTGAGGGTTGAGCGACCGTTTTCCCTAAGCATTTTAATGAAAAAGAAAAAAAAAACATTATGTACATTATTCAAAAGTTCAGTCGTTGGTGGTCTTTCTGCAGACCCTCCCCCCTAGGCGCGGCCAATAAATCCGCGCCTGAAGGTTTTGTTTTGTTTTTATTGAAAAGGGGTGTCTTATCGCGCCATCTTTATTGCATCCTCATGGTGCCAGTGCTTGAAGTCAAGGAAAGGGGGTGGGGTCTCTTCTCGGGGACCTTACTCCCCCCACGGATTTCAACGGTAGGTCTGAGAATCCTTCGGGGAGTATATTACAACCGTCGCGCCCCTGGCGGCGAAGTTGAGAACTAAACCCATAAGCACAACATGAAACGTGAAACGGTGTACAAACAGCTGGCGTGAGTGCTTGCGGAATTAACACGTCCGCCGCGTCACATTTTGCCTCGAACAAAGGTGTCGTCGCGAACGCAACATTTTTTTGCGCTTTGGTTCGTGCCTCGAATGAAACACTGTCCACCGGACCAGTAGCTTTGGCGATAGCTTTTCACTTTTAAAATAAAAATAGAAAGAAAGAAGAAAAAAAACACGACGACTCTCTAGGGACACGCGAATATAATTGAATCCAAAAGCGCTGCGTCATCTTTCAAGGGAGAACCACGAGAATTCGAACGCAGAAGGGAGAACCACGAGAATTCGAACGCAGAACGCGTCGCTTTCCTTCCTGTCAAGCAAATCGTGTAAGGACTAGTACTTCAAGGAATCCTCAAACTATGCGCAAAACGATTTTTTTTTATTTTATTTTATTTGTTGAGTCGATTACGAGTATAGGCCAGCGCCTATTTCGCAGGGGCACGATCGAAAGCAGAACGTGTAAGGCATGCAAGTGTGCCAAAATACGTCTCTGGTGCACGGGAACGCAGAGAGAAGGAAGGGGGGGGGGGGGGGGGGGGCACGCCAATCACAGGGCAACGCAGCGAACACGCAGGGAATGCGGGATGACGACGCAGCCCAAGCTCGAGTCGTCGTTGCTCGAGCTCGGGGGTAAACAACAGCAGGTGGACGCGTTTGGCGGGTAAACGAACGCACGAGGTGCGCGAGGATCAGACCAGCTTGCACGTCGTGTATACTACCCATGCTGTCCAAAAACCTGTATCTTCATTTTATTTATTTTTTAGTCATTATAGCGAGTGTGAAGTTTGCTCGTCGTATGACACGTGACCGAGTCTATCACTTCGCTCCAGCTCACGATGTGCGATCCCCCAGCCAATCCGGCTCTGTGCACGCATCGCGCGACTGTCGGTCGCTGCTGACAGGGTCACGTGACACCCACGCGACATTGGATTGGCTGGAGACGGCTCGTAGCGTCCGTTGCGATCCATCGTAAAATAAATTAATAAAAAAAAGTGAGCCAGAACACGACGGGACTTTGGCATGCGAGACACGC
The DNA here is from genome assembly GCF_016920785.2 of Ixodes scapularis. Classification (NCBI taxonomy): domain Eukaryota; kingdom Metazoa; phylum Arthropoda; class Arachnida; order Ixodida; family Ixodidae; genus Ixodes; species Ixodes scapularis. The sequence goes on along the minus strand of NW_024609881.1, from coordinate 81,462,231 downwards.
GCACGCCAGAGTCGAAGAACCTCTCGCGTCCTCGTAAGGGAGCTTTTACTCGAGGGGGAAAAAAAGGAAGAGGAAGGGATACAGGGAAGATGGGGAGAAAGAGGGGAAATCGGAACCTCGCGTCTAAAGCTGGAATCTAAAAAAAAAGAATCGAAATTTTTCTTTTGGAAGTTTGGAGGGACGAGTTTCACGAGTTCTTATTATTACTATTATCGTTATTATCATTTACTCGCGTCGGTGTCGTCGTGATGAGTCCTCCGCCGTTTTATTTCGAGCATTCGCCTTCTCCCCCCTTTAGATTTGCTCTTCATTTCGCTCGCTGGCGGAGGAGGCGGAGGTTTCTCGGCGCCCCTGCCGTCAATTTGCGAGACCCAGCGGCGGCGTTTACTGCAGCTTGCGACGGACCGCAAGCGCGCGCTACCAACAGTCGGAGCCAATCCAGTGCCGTGTGTGTGTGTCACGTGATCATCCGAGAGGGAGCGCGTGGACGGGGCAGTGTGGCGTCGTTTTGAAATTCCCCACTCGTGAAAGGCCGCTCTTTCCTGTCCCATTTTTTTTTTTTTTTCCCTAGAATGCTTTCCCTTCTTTTCCCCGCACTAGTCGTCTCCATTCCATCTCTTACATCACTTTACACACAACTCGAGTGTCCCCGTCTTTTTTTTTTTTTTTCTTATTTACGCTAAAGTCTCGCTTAATCTCGTTTTAGCACTCGCACAACTCTAGGTGCTTTTTTTATTTGTTTTTACCTGTCTACTACCTGGCCACGTCTCCCTTCTTTTTGCTCCTTTTTCACTCCCCCTTCTGTCTTGTTTTCACTTCCTTCGGCGTGCCGTTCTAGCGATTTGGATGCGCGTTGGGGGATTTTTTTTTAGCAGCTTTTGTTGATTGTTTTTGCCTGGGGCCCCGCTTTGTGCTCGACTGTCATCTCTCGCTTACTCTCTAATGCATCCCAGCTCGGCAGCCTCGACCATGACGTGTCATATTCTCTCATTTTCACTTCAATTCACTCCTTGCCTGTTTTATATTCTTTTTTCCTCTGGGTCTCCCTAAAAGTTTAATCGCCTGGCTTTCTTTCTCTTTCTCTCTACTACGCCGACGTTTTCCCTTTACCATTCATTAGGTCTTCCAAATCTCACTCTTCGTTTTATTGTTTTTGTTTTAATTTCTCGACTTTATATTGTCATTTAGCTTTAACTCCATTTCCACTCTTCCCGCGCCTCTACTTTTGTCTTAATCTATTATCTTTCCCCGGAGGTTTATTTACATCCTTTCAACCCTTCATACTCTATCTCGTCCTCTTGTTATGTGCGATGGACGAATGGATCAATACGACGAAACTCATTGAATCTGGCGTCGACTTGCGCCACCTAGCGTGTGTTTTGAACTGCCACAGCTAATATATACTACCCATACGAGCCTTTGAGAATGACAGCGAAAATAATTTTAAAAATATTTTTGAAATCTTTTTATCTAGATTGAATCCACAAGTCGGATTAATCTCTATTGAGTCATCTCTAACCATTCCAACGATTGCGATTTTTGAGGCATCTAATGTCTTCTCTCGGCCGATAGTGGCCCCAAAAATGGCACGACATTTGTGTCGTCATCACAACAAACTATGACCCACGGCATACCGTTGGCAAATATTGTCAGCTCATGTGTTCACCCAAGACCACGTGACTAATCTTTTTGGTTACTCTAGCCTGGGCGAACGCATCGACCCTTTCTTCGCTACGAGGCCGCTGCGAGGCGCCACCATCGCCCTATTAAAAATGGTCGTTTATTCCTGCGTCTGCTAAATCCAAAAAGCCATTTTAAATCGTTGTGCCGCGTGTCAAACTTACTTTTTTTTCGGTTTCGATTTTTAGTTTCGGCGACTCCTGATATAAAGGTCTGGTTTTATTTGTATAGGAAATTATTATTCTCTTTCATTCACGATACATTCAGCTCTGAAATTAAACTATAAACAAATACCAATTTTAATAAAAGAAAAGTCAGATTTACAACAGGAGGGACAGCCTGAAACGATAATTTTATTTCTTTTAATACCTCGCCAACATTTTTTTTTTTTTTTTTTTTTTTTTTTTACTTTTTGAGTAGCAAGTGTGACTGCTAAACAGTCCTTCGTTCCGCTGTCATCTCCTGGTGCTTGTAATCCCGGAGTTTCGCTTAATCCCTCCTCGCTTAATTAATCTGCCAGGCAATTTACAACAGCGAGAATCCCAGCCTCGAGTAAGCTTCGTTTTTTTCCCCGTTCTAAACGGATAAAATAACAAATCGGCAGCGCATTTTATTCTTAATCGGATTAATTAAAATGGAACTGGTTTAGAGTGTCGAATCCGCCCTTTCTTTCTCTCTTTCCTTTACCTTTATATATATATTATAATCGGAGGCATAGTTAAGACAAACAAATGGAGGAAGAGAGACGTGGGAGTCTAATTAAGGAAAATATGCTCAGAATGGGGGGTCCAAATTCAAGAATAAAACTAACGGCGTCAATTTGATTAATGTCATTAAACTTTATATTATGTATTTTCGGGTGTGGATATAATCGCTGACGCCGCTTGTTAAAGGATTGGCAATTGATTTTTCTTTCTTTTTTAAATAAACATTTTTTGTTTTTTTTTCTGGATCTTCGGTGTGCCGCTTAAAGCGTGTAACGTAAGTTTCGTTGTACTTGAGAACGAAGTTCGTTACCAAGTGATAACGTGAATTGGTCACCGAGAAATATCGCAGTTCGCATCAGAAAAGTGACTCAACAGCGGGTGACTTCGTTCAGACTAGACGAAAAGTTTTTTTTGTTTTTTCCCTGCATTTGCAAGAGTAAATTTACGGACCGTCTAGTCTATGAAAATGATCGCATTTACGATATTGCCGAAATTATTTCAAGACCGCAGTACATGTATAACGCGTAAAAGAAGAAAAAATGGAAAGATACGTAGATCGAAAGTGAGCTCGGGTTACCTTATATAGATGGCGCCAGCATTGTGTTCTCTGGTCGTGAAGGGTTTTTTCGAGCTACCGAATCAGATTGCATTTTCTGACTACCCGGACTTTGGTCTTCACTGTATGCTATTTTTTTTTTTTTTTTTTCCTCAAAATTGAAAAAAGAGCAATAGACGATTTGCAATTTCCCCAAGCGCCCCGGCCCGTGCGTGAGGAATCATGGGAGAGACTGTCCCTGGCCTGGCCGCTCTGCCTTGAGATCGCATTGGGCGCGTCCAGTAGCGGCTCCCTCAGCTCCGAACGGAGTTACTCGAGTCGGAGTCCTCGGAGCGCCTACTAAACGAAAAAAAAAAAAAAAAAAAACACGCGACTTTAAACCTACTTTTACGCAATTTCCGTTTCCTCCCCTGTGCCAGACGGACTCCGAATAAACTGGAAGCAGACGATGACGAGCACGATCGCTTTTATTTGACGATGATATTGAAGACGTCTTTACAAGGTCGTTGAAGAAAAAGCGAGTGACTGTGCACATCAGCGCTGCTGTTGGAAGCGATGCAACGCGATCGAGCCCTTCGCTTGGCGGTGCCAAGGCAGCTACGGTTATAAAAAACCGACAAAAACGTCGTCAGCACACGCAAAATATACACGAACTCAACTCTCCTACGTCACGCCGCGGTGGTGGCGCATCGGGCGCACTTCCGGCCGGGGTGGTGGGCAGAAGTCGCGGTGCGAGACATGCATTCCTGCGTTCTTTAGGGAGAAACCAGACAAAAAACCTGCCTTCTCGTCAAAATGGTGCGACGGGGCTGTACCAAGAGAGTCTGGAAAGGTTTGAAGATCAGTTTTCATGTATTTCTCCGTTCGTCCGAGAACGTGGATAGTAGCCGTGACAAGGGCAAACCAGACGCCGTCGAACTACGATTGTTTGTGCGGGCAACACTTTGTGCTCGCCAGATGTAGTTGTGTTCCAACATGAAGAAGAGAAAACCGCCAAGTTGTCCGTACCACCCGCGGGTTCAGTGAGTCTTCGAATTCACACGGCCACCTGATCGTTCGAACTTTCGTCTGCTCTTTCGAACTTGTCTGCTTTTTGTCGGCTGCTCGTTCAAACAAAAGCGGCCCGTAGACCAAACTCTGACCCGGTGATTGCAATAAGAAGTAAGTGCAGGCCTCAAAACACTTTTGAAGATGGATTGGGGTAAGTATATAGGCTAAGTGTAAACAGTAGATACAAGATGATGTTGATCATTATTACCAGGGACCATCACCGACTTGTAATGCCTGATTCTACTTGCGGTTTTCAGTGTCGACGTCCACCATTTCATACGGTCCGAGCGACGTCGCGACTGAAAATAGCGAGCAGAATCTCATTGTGGGAGTCAGGCTTTAGCGCCCATTCTGCGGCGTCCACGTGAAATAAATCGGCGCACGTCACATCATTCACGCAAAGTTTTGCGGTGTAACGAGCCTCGTTAAATTTGCTGAAGCCGCTCAAGTAGTCAGACATTCTTAAGAGGACGTAGAATCAACAATTCCAACGCGAAAAAGAGCACGGGGACTCCCACCGACGCCGACAACAACGCAATTCAATGGTTTGTTTATGGGCGACGGCGAGCTTCTTGCCCACCATCCACCGCGCATGCGCGGCGCCGGTGGCGTCCGCTAGGGGCGCTCCGGTTTGTTTGTAAAAATGAGTTCGTGTATAGAGCTCGGCAAATCTACGGCGCCGGTTACGATACTTTTATACGGCCATACGTTTGTTCTGCCCTTCGTAACGAACTTCCTATAAAATGTATTCGTATACACACGGGAAGTTCGGCCGCGCTCGGCTATCAAGGTTTTGTCGGCCGAAGCGAGCGTCAGCCAACGTGCACACCTATTTAGCTACGCAAACAAAGCATTAATCGGGATCACCCTTACGAAAAAAAAAAAAAAAAATGCGGGCCAGTCTGTATACATCTTAACGATTTTTTAACACACCTGCCCACTTCCTATCTGATCGCCATTTTTCTACAAGGTTTCTACACATTTCCTGTCAACACGAGTCCACAGACCACAGCTGTCAGAAATCCTACCAACTGTCTGTCGCCAACGGTCGTTAGACTTTGCGTCGCCATATTCCTAGATTTTCTACAGACCTGACTCGATAGACCATACATGAAAACATGACAAAATCGTTGATACGAGTCATAAGCAGTTTTCGTGTGTAGTATATCCCTACTGAAAAAGAAACATTTGGCACCTATATGAAAATAAACAGATCCATACCGGTAACAGTTTAACCATACCGGTCATCAGTTTGTCAAAGGGGTCGCCCGTATGAGCCATAACGGTCACCTATTTGGACAAACAGTTCACTCCTTTGGCAAACGGGTCGCTCGTCTGGGCAAATGGGCGACTCGTTTGGGCAAAGTTGTCGCACGTTTGCTCAAACCGGTGACCATGTTGCACAGACGGGTGACCTGTGACCGGCAAACTGTACTGGTTTGATCAAACGGCTCTCCGGAGCCCGTTTGATATTGAAGGTACAGATCGGCGGCATGGGCACGCCTGTTTTAGCCGTGGCAGCCAATGTTTCCGGAAGGCTGGGACCGCCGGTTCATCGATTTCACATCGTCCGCGCAATGCAAGTAATTATATTTATATTTTGATTGCGCTGATGTTCGCCTATACTGCAACTAAAACTAACACCTTTTTTCTACGTAAACGCGTGACGTTGGTGAGTCGATATTTTTGACAGAAGTTTAAAACTTTGTCCATCTTTGCTGCCTCAATTTACTTATTCAGCTCGAATCTCTCTTGCAGAAGACGCGACCGCGTGAAAGAATGTACTTCTAGACTCCGTTTCAGTTGAATTCAAGACGCAGCGAAGCGCGGGCGGCCAAGTCAGCGCACTGGGCTCTCGCGTCGCGATTGTTGATTCAGAGCTCTGCCTACCCCTATGACATCTGCGCGGGTGTTCATAAACGGCTCCTCTCGACTGCACGCGGGTCAAATGAATCAAAATGAATAGCTAACAGCGCGATAGGAATCGGTAGCAACGCTAGTACTCACCCGGGGAACGACGCGCGAAGCGGCGTGTTGTCCGTCGACACTACCGTCGAAGAAGGCGAAAAAAAAGACACAAATACTATATATATATATATATATATATATATATATATATATATATACATATATATACAAGAAATATCGCGCGCAGAAGAGAATAGGAACACTTAGAAGCAATAAAAAATACACTGGAATAGATAAAAACGGGTGATGGAATCGAGACAAGCGACAAGGCAATGCGATCTGAAGGCAGAGCGGCCAGGCCAGGGACAATCTCTCCCACAATTCCTCGCGCGCGGGCCGGGGCGCTTAGGGGATTTCGCAAAAGGGCTATTGAGGAAACCGTGGATAAAGATGATGCCGAAACCAGCATTCCAATTTCCGCGCGCTCTCCAGTGGTGTGACGTCACAAATGGTACAGACTTTCAGGTCGCGCAGGTTAGTTTTAAACAGAGTAATGTCCAGTGTTTTTTTTTTTTTTTTCGTGCCTCTCGGTGAATCAGCTACCAAGCATTCTTTTCCCACCATCATACGTCTTGTGATCAGTTGGGAGCATGGCTTATTGCCCACTTTGTACCATTCCCGTCGTCACACTTTAATGTTGCCAGTAGAGGATTCCGGTACGAGAAGCACGATGAGAACGAAATTCGAAAATTCAGTAACTTCGCGAAATGTTTTCGCGAAGTTACTGAATACACAATATACTCGGGGAACACGTACAGCCGTGTCTATCGGTGTGTTCAGCTAACTTTGAGGCAAATCAGCGACCATGAAAAAATCGCCGGAGTACCCCTTCGAAAGCGGCCTGTTAACTCGAACGGTTTCTATGTTGATTTCTATAACTGACTCACCCTCTGTGATTGAAACGCGTTTTGCCGTACCTATGTCGTACGCAACCGTACGTATGTCGTACGGCAAAACGCTTGGTTTTGCCGTACGTATACGCCAACGTATTTCGCTTTACTCTCTGCGCGTGTATTTAAGTTCAATAAAATGTTTTTCTTTCTTTTTTTCGAACCCGGGGGCGTTGAAAATTTGAGTTCAAGAGCCCGGATGGCAGCGCGATTTTTTGCTTCAATTTCTTAATGTCCCCCCTCCTTTTTTTTTTTTTTTTTTCGCGACATCGTCTTTAAAGAAAATCAATAAAAACAAAATCGGGAATGACGGGAGATGGGGAATTTTGTTTCTAAATGAAAATTATTTCTCGTTTCCCTTTTTTTTTATCCTCGCCTGTTTCCTTGCGGTGTTTTATTTACGGCGAATAAAATAAAAATATAAAACACGGAGGGGGGGGGGGGGGGGGGGGTTACCAAATAATCTTCTTTTCACCGGACACACGAGAACGGAGCAATTTTTTTTTTTCCGAGCCCCGCGCGCAGCTCACGTATTCCATTTTCTCGGTGTCTTTTCGTTTTTCTATTTATTTTACTTTATACATTTCAGAATGTTTCATCAAATTATACACTCGTGTTCGTTCCTCTTATTTTCCTTTTTTTTTTTTCATGTAGTTTTCTTCTTACGCTTCCGCCATTTGTTTTCGCATGCGCGTGTCTGTGCCTTAACTTTTTTTCCCTTGTCTACCTTGTTTTTATTTGTCTCCAGATCCATATATGTATATATATTTTCTTCTTTTGAATCTTCTTTTTCGAGGAACCCCCTTCAAGATTCGAGCATGACATGTTCCATATCTTTCTTTCCCTTCTGTTTTATTTGCTGTACTAGGTACTCTTTTTTTTCTTTTTTTTTTTTTTTCTCCTTTCGGTATTTTGTGTTGATTCCTTCGCCGCCGCGGAAATAAAGGTCCCAAAAGAGAGGAGAGCGAGCGAGCGCACTGTATAATTTCTAGTTCCAAATTATTCATGTCCTTCTTTTTTTTTTTTTCTCTCTTCCCTTTTTCTCGCTTCTCGATCCCCAAAGGTTCTTTGATCGACTCTGACCCTCCTTTTGCTCTCCCTCGTTTCCCCTTATTTTTTCCCGGCCAAAATAACAGCATGTTTCCTATCTTCCCCTCTCCCTGTTTGTTTTCTAGGGATCGCAAACCTCGGTTCGGCTTCTCCCTAATTTCGAGCTTTTCGGTCCCGTCCGCATCTCCTTATCCATTCCCTTCCCTAAGCCTTCTCCGCCTCGTACACGCTTCCTCTACTCTCTTTCTTTTCCCTATTTTGTTTCACTTCCTGATCGTGTTCTGTGCTCTGATCCTTTATATCGCTTTTTCGTCTTTTATATCTCGATATTAATCCCGGACTTTCCTTTGTTATCGCTTGCTTAGATTGTCCTCATATTTCTCTTTGGAAAATTTCTTTCCACATTATGTCTCTAGATGCCTCACCGTTTCCTTCTGCTTGACTTGCGTTAAATGTGGAATGAATTCACCTTACCGAATTCATAGCCCTTTAACTCCCTATATCTCATTTCCTTATAGTCCCATTTCCCTGTGATTCACCCGCCCCATTATATATCCGATTATCTACTAGTATTTCTTATTCACATCGTACCTTACTCCGTGAATAAGCTAAGACATTGCTCCGTTTCTACGTGTGAAGCTTGCAAAACGAATTTAATGTGCTTATTGTTATTCCACCTTTATGTTCTCTTTTATTTCACAGCATGGCGTACCTCGTAGCGGGACTTAGGGGGTTCGACCGTTCGTTTGCGATACCTATCTCTATGTTGCCCTGTTCTCCCCATACCATGAACCAGATGAATGATATTGTTTATCACATTACGCTTTCGATCGCACATCCCTTGTATTCTTCCATGGCTAGCCGTGCATCATTAATCCATTGTCTGTCCGTACCTATTGACCGCTTTTTCTATAGTGTTGCACATTTCTAATGTTGCCTTTCATTTTACCGTTTCTTCCCCAGAATATTGTCCGCAACGTCATCTGTCGCGTGATTTTTCGTAGCTCAACATTTCTGTCTCCCTAATTCGTAGTTTTTTTTTTGTTTTTTTTTGTTTTTTTTTTGGGGGGGGGGTATTTTTTGTTTCATGGATTTAATGCTATTACTCGCTTTCTCTGTAGTTCCCCGTTTCTAGTGTTGGTATAATCTCATTCTTTTTTTTCCCTAGATTAACGTGTACAACGTCATCTCTCACCCGATGTTCCCTAGTTCAACATCTCCGTTTCCCTAATTCGTCGTCTTTTCGAGTTGTTTCTCCGGATTTTCCTATTCATTGTTTGATCATTTAATGCTAGCAGGCAGTGACGTTTCCCCTGGGCGCGCTCGGGCACGCGGAAAAAATATAATGGAGACCTCGCTAAGTATTCCTTTCTTTTTTTTTTTTTTTTACCGAGAATATGTCTTATAAACATGGCGGTACTCTGCATAATGCAATTTGGAGAGGGTATTTGCATATCGCGAACTGGAATACCGACAGAAAAATAACGCGGTCGGTAGTAGTATATATTAGGGAGCAGAAACGTGCCTCATCGAACTGCTCTGTCCAAATTACTGTAGTTTAACTACTGTTGTTTTTTGTGACTTTTATTTGCGATTTTGTTTTCCGTAATTAGCAGATGACTTGGAGAACGTGTATAGATTTTGTGTTCGCTTCGGTTAACTGCAGTATAGTACGCGGTGCTTGAGGATTGTAGTAAACCGCGCTGTCCGTCGAACGAAATCTCGTTATGGCGAACCCCGTCGGCATCACAACGAACAACTCTGTCCCGTTCACTTTAACCGGGAAGGTGTGACTGTAAACAATGCTTCGACCAGCTAAGAAACGAGGAAAAAAGAGCGCAATGATAGGAACCGAAATGAAGTAACTACCAATCGAATGAAAGAAAAAAGGTTTGGGGAAACGAGGAAAAAGGGGAGAGGTCCCCCAAGACAAGAGGCGAACGCTATACGCAATTGCCCGTCGTGTTTCCTTGTATCCCGCGGGGGCATTCCGTTCGATGTGCGCTGGTCACCATTGTTCCAAGGGCTAGGGGAGAAAAAGGGAAGAATGTTGCCTCCGTTCGTTGGGCGACTCGGTTCTGAGGCAAAAAGGCGCGCGGGGAAATATGTACCTAAATGTGGAAAGAGAAAACGAAGCTCGGCTGGAGTGGGAACGCAATGATAGGAATGGGGAAAAGGGAAACAATCAGCGAAAACTTAGAACAAATAGGGAAAAGGAGACAAGTAGGCAGAAAAGAAATAGGACTTTTGCGGAAGTAGAAGAACAACAAGACGATGGGAATTCGGGGATAAGAACGAGAGAAGCTAGAGGAATAGGGCAAGCGACGTGAAGACGTACGCAAACCCGTGGACTAGTTAGGTTCGCCCGACCGTTTCTTTTCTTTTTTTTTTTTTCCTTCCCTATTTTTTGGAAGACTTGCAGTCAATGATGTAAGGGGGACCGGCTTGTTTTCCTGACAGGCGGGAAAGACAACATCACTAGGGGTTGATGTAAGGAAGTGGGGAAGTTGATTGGTAGCGTCACGGGCCCAAGGGAGGAATTGGGCTGAGGTGGCTGAGGTGTCAGACATTGTTGAGATTGGAAGAGGGGAGAGCTATGGGTGGAACTGCGGCCGGGAAAATGATGCGCTTGTCTCGTGTCTTCTAGGGAAAGTTGATTTGGGAAACATGGAACACTAATGTTTTCCCAATTTCCATTGTTATTCCTTCTCAATACGGATGCCTATGTTCTTTTTCAGATGATCTATGGTTGCTCCGGTGGACTGTGTATGGGGAATATTGGATTCTACTCATGGATTTGAAGGGAAATATGCGAGGGGAAAGGAACCTCAGTGGAAGGTAGACAGCCTTGCTCTGTATTTTTCTCCCGATATCGGAATTGACACGCGGCAGTACCGTGAATTTAAATGGGGACCCCAGCTCTACGGGGAAAAGGGAAAGAAATAGGGCACTGTAGGGGAACTTCGTGTTTGGATCCCCTTTGCAAGTCTGTGAAAACGCGTGTAATATACGGAAAGACGGAGAAAACGAGATGGAGTTCCAAAATAAGAGCTGTTCATTTTGAATATCTTCGTTTCGTTGTTCGTCCAGAAAAAGCTGCACGAGTTGCCAGGTGAACTCGATGAAGGGAAAATGGTAATATTTAGTAGATCGTTCCGATCACGATGGCCCGATACCCATAACTCCTTTTGCGGATGCATCGTACCATTGGCGGAAATGTCTACTAAAAATCCCTAATAGGGAAGAAACACGGGGTTTTGCTCGACTACTACCTAGGGTCCCGATATCTAGGCACAACGAAAGGAAGGTAATTTGCGTGACTGGTTGACGTAATCGGAGACTGCGCGAGCGGGAGAAGAACGGGGTTTAGGGAAAGATTGAAGTGGAAACTTGCCGCCCGTTTTCTTGGGCTTCCGATTTCTCCTTTTGTTTTCCCCCATCCTTCCGTTTGTTCCCACACCGATACCGTACCCCTTTCCAAGCACGTCTCCAGTTTTACGCTTGCCTCTGTTTGTTGTTCGTTTGTCCCGCGTTCCGTCGCGGTGTCGTAAGTTTAGGGATATTGCGGGTTTCCACATCCGCGCGCACCGTTTGGCGGCGGCGATTTGTTCGGCTCTAGGCGTCTGTCGTCTTTCCCAAACGCAAAAGCCCGAGACGGAAACGTTGCGATTCTTGTGCTTTGTCTTGATGGTTGCTTTTTTTTTTTTTTTTTTTTTTTTTTTTTAAGGCGAAGGTTTTGGCTTTGTTCCAAACCCCCGTCAGCCAAACTTGGCAGCCTCCAAAAAAAAAAAGTATTCCGTTGCAAAAATATACGAAGGCCCGTACAATATACATCCCGGCTATAACGGTACGAATTCTGAGACGGTAGATATATGTGACTATCGCCCAAATATCACTATATCCGGAGGGTTTGGATTCTTTGCGTTATATGTCCGTAAACTAGAACCGCTTGGCGATCGCTGAATGCCATAGAGTTTTAATGAAACGCCTGACGCTAATAGGTGAACATTTTACATTAGCCGACGTGATTGTAAGTAGGTTTCTACCCCGACCGCACTGTGGCGCAGTGGCAGCAGCAAACTAGAGAGACGACGGAGCATGGATGAAAGCGGCAAAAGGGGATGTGTCTGTGTGTGTGTGTATTAAGGAACAACCGTCGATATATAAAACAAAAGAACGCCACCCAAAAGGAGAGACGGCAACGACGTTGCATCGGGCCGGTATAGCACCCCCCCCCCCCCCCCCCCCACTTTAACCCCCCGCCCCCTTTTTTTTCTCTCTCTCTTTCATCCAAGCTCTTCCGAAATCTCTTTTTTTTTTTTTTTTTGTTGTTTTTATTCCATGTATTTTCGTCGTTTTCTGCCAGCCCAGGGTTGTTTTGGAAGGGTTTGGGCCCCGGATGGAACGATGCACCCCATGCCGTAGCCTCCCGTTGGGAGATTGGTGTACGTTCCGATTTTGTATTTATTTATTTATTTTCACACCGCCCCTTTTTTGCGCCTTCGAACAACGGATCGTTTTGGAGCAGGACGGACCCTAGCGTGCTCGATGAGTATTCGGGTGGCGGAGACAAATCGAACCGAAGGATGGTTCGAACTCAACGGTAGGCAAACTCCCGAATTTCTTATATATCTACTAAAAAAAAAAAATTTAAAGACGCGTGAAGCGAGATATATATATATATATATATATATATATATATATATATATATATATATATATATATATATATATATATATAAAGGAAGATTGCAAGCTCCACGCACCATTTGCATCAATTGATCGGCGCCTCGTTTCATTCCCCTTTGTTCCCCCTGTCCCCCCGCCTTATGTAGACTTATCGCCCAACTTTTTGTTGTGTGCGTGTTCGTCGTTTGTTCGGTGTCCGCAGAGGGGTTTTTGTTTCGCCCGCTTTTTCGCGGAACGTATCATCTTCCATCGTGAAGTACGGGCTCACGCGCTTGAAAGTTATTGCGAGCGACACAGGGAGAGGAGGAGGAGGAGGCGCGTAAACACCTACACGGTCGTCATCATTATCATCATCATCATCATCATCAGAGAGGAGCCCGTCTCTTCGCAGCGGTCATCATCATCATCGCCGACGACGGTGTTTTGGAATGATACACCGCCAGATATGAAGGAAGTCGGAGAAGACTATACGCAGCGCCAAGAATATAAGAAGGGAGACCAAAAATTGCCTTAGTTGTGCCGTTCATTCTGCGCGTTTTATATTCCATCTTAGTGCCTTCTAACTCGTCTGATGTGCGGGTCCTGCCGTTGCTTCCCGCGCGGAGCGCCCTTTCAGCGCGTCTGTATTTCGTGCTACACTGTAAAAAAAAAGGGTGTGTTCTTACACCCTTTGTCCTATATAATACACCCCAAAACTTCAGTTCGACGTACAGCGTAATGACGTCGATCTGACGGTACTCGCTATCACGAGAGGCTTGATAGCTGTGTGGTACAACTTATTAAAATAGTTAATGTACGTGTTACTGACTACAAACAAAATCGGGGTTTTCTTCGCTTTACTGCAAAACCTCAGTGCCTCCTTTCTGTGGTTTTTGATACGTACTTTAGCTATTTAAGAAGTTATATCGCACCGTTATCAAGCCCCTCGTAAAATTTGGGGGCGTCTGTTCGACTATTGTGCGCTGTACGTCGAACTAAGGTTTTTGGGGTGCATTATATAGGACAAAAAAGTGTAAGGTGATACTTTTTTTTTTGAGCGTATGTACAGGCATAGCTTCCTCTATACTCGCAAAGCCTGGCAGTTCGTCGACGGAGCCATAGAGTGCCCGGTCGCAGATTTGGAGCGCGACGATATGATTGCAGAGAGCATTTCTCGGGGAACCTAGAGTTGCTGTATGGGCTCCCTACGGGAGCCAGAGTTGCGCATTTGTTTTCCCCGCGCCGCCACGCCGCTATTCGCCGAGATCCATCACGTGAGGAGCAAAGCATCCGGTGGCGTGCAAGAAAGCCACCTTTACGGTCGCTCCGCCGACGTGTCTCGCGCCCCGGCGTATGTTTCCCTACTTTCCGCCTCCTTTTCCTCCCCTCCTTTCTTCCATGCGCGGCGCCGCTATTCGCCAAATTTAGTCACGTGAGGAGCAAAGCATCCATCTCGTGCGGGAAAGCCGGCTTTACGGCCACGCGCCGAGGCTGAATGCGCAACTCTGCTACCGTAGGTAGCATATACAGGAACTCTAGGGGAACCTGGACGACAGCGCACAGCTTTGGCAGCGGCGAGGACCCGAAACACGGTCTTCGAACCCGACGAGAAAAGAAGCGGTACCGCGAAGAGCACGAGCGGACATTCCGTCGCTCGGGAGAAATGGGTCTCGGCCTCTCGCCGCGGCGGGGCGCCCGTCACGTGGCTCTCCCCTCTCATCCGTTGTCTGCCGCTCTATTTTTTCCATTTCGGCGGCCGCTTCTCGTGGCGATCTGCCAGGCTTTGTCACTATATAGAGGAGGATATATGGTACGGGTCACCTCAGGGAGCGTTCCTTCCGCTTGTCTCCCTTTCGTCTCGAGGACAGCTCGTCTTAAGGCCCATACGCACATTCGCGTTTGAGCGCGGTGCGTTCCGTAGCGGCAAGCGGACGCGTTGCGTTGCGAAGACCGCTTGCGCCAAACTTGTACGCACAGTTGCGTTGACACGCAGTCAACCGCAGTCAAGAGCCAATAAGAACGCGCTATCGTCGCTAGTGGCTCACCAATAGGAAGCGAAATCCAAGGCAACATGGCGGCGCACGGCTACAGCATCGAAGTGTTCGATCTTGGGACAATATCGCCGGCTTCCCCGACGTTTTGTCAAGCTTGAACCATCGCAGCCTTTGAAAATACAGTCCCCACCGCTCCCCAAAACGAAAAAGCAAGCACTGCGACCGGCGAACCGGGTACGTCTCGCCGAGTCGGCCGGGTGGGGCGAGCGAACACGTCACTCCCTCTCCTCTTTCGGCTTCTGATTGGCCGAACGCACCCGAACGCACCGCAACCCTTCGGAAAGTTGAGCGAGTCTCTACTCGCTTGCGTCGCGCTACCGAGCGTTGCGGGAAGGCGCGCGTCGCTCCGCTAGCGACCGCGCCTGGCCGCAAGGACACCGCAACGCAGTCAAACGCGTTCAAACGCGAATGTGCGTATGGGCCTTTACTGGCTCCTGCGCGAAACCGTTCAGTCTGCACGCATTAATTTATATTCCGTACCCGTGCACAAGTCACGTCCTATACTGCGTGCTGCGTGGGCTAGGAGTCCCGATATAAAAAAGATATACTTTTCACTGATACATGTCCCCCGGACGTTGGGGCCGGGGACAGGACGAGACGTCATCGATCCGCCCCCATTAGCAGTACCATACTGCACCTCGGACGGGCTTTGCAATGTGGTATTCGTAATAGTCTTAATTTTGATGTGCCCACAAACAGCACTAAGCCTAAAAAGCAGTACACTGTCATAGGAAGAAAAAAAAACGCGTAAACTGAAGAAAAAAAATATTACAGATTGCTTTAGCTCGTTATATTCGAGTTGCATTAAGTGTCTGAAGCAAAAACCGAGAGATAAAAAGATCGGCAGCGAGCTTTGCTTTCCGAGTTCTATATAATGCACGACATGCATTATTTCATCCCGCTAAATGTAGCGGCGAAAGTGAATTCATGTTTTGGCCTCGAAACGTGGATTTGTTATGCCAGATTTAGCGGGGAAAAAGAGTTGACGTACAGCCGCCACGTGCCGTTCATTTTCCTTGAGTTGTGTATACGTCACGTGACGTCGCTTTCCCCGCTAAATTTGGCGGAAAACGTGCGGACGGACGGACAACATTTTGATACTGTTCTTGTTTTTCGTGTTTTTTTTTTCGTTTTTTTTTTCTTCTTAATAACATACCGATTGTTTGTTTACTAGAACCTATAGCGTTTGTTACTCATTCCTTTGCAGAGTGCGTGACAAACGTTAATGAAGTTCTGAAATGCATTTGAATTTCAAAATCTTTCAGAGACCTTCGCATACGCTGCTGTTTTTAGGGTTTCCGCAAATTTCGATTTAGAAAAAAAACAAAAACAAGCGGGTGTTTTTTTTATACGTGACTCTTTGCAGAGTCTTTCTGCAGACATTTTTTTTTTTCGTTTCATTTTAAGTTTTTGTTACCACCCTTCAAGCGTCCTTATGCAAATATATATATATATATATATATATATATATATATATATATATATATATATATATTCCACGAGTAAAAAAAATATATATTTCATAGAGTTTCGGTAACTTTCCCTTTTAGCCTCCGTCTTCTGCCTTTCCTCGAGTCTAAAATTTTCTACCCACCCCAAAAAACCCAAATCCCCCCCCCCCCCCCCCCCCCCAAAAAAAAAAATGTGTATATTTTTGAGGTTGAAGTGCAAAAGGATCTGTCATCTACCGGCGAGAGGTTGGCAAATAATTTACACCGCCTGGAGATATTTTTATTTAAAGCCAAAATCTGTTACACTACACCCTTTAATAAGCCTCCGTCGCCAACGGATATAATGAAAGCAACTTCGAGGGCCCTCTGCACCTAGCAAAATTTTCATATTTTAATGAAACGCATCGAGGGATTTTCATACATCTTGGAGGGGCTTAGTGTCTCTCACGTTTAGGCGTTTTTTGCGTATTTTTTGATGAACCGCGCTCCGAGGGATTTTTTATAAATGTTCGAGTGCCTTTAATGCTCTGCACTTCTAAGGGTTTCCAGGTATCTTAATAAAACACCTTAATTCTGATTCGCTAAACTTTTCGAGATTTTTTTTTATTTTTATTATCCGCAAGGTTTATGCAGATTTAAGTGAAACGTGTCAAAGGTTGTTTTTTTTTTGTTGTTTTTTTATGTTAATATTAATAGTAAAATTGCACCGGGCAGGGTTGAAAAGATTTCTACGAAAAGTTCAGTGTTTTCACGACATTCTGGAACTCATCATCTTGTCCTGAAAATATTGAAGTGCGTCTAAGAGTAACACATTTGTGTAATTTTCTTTTATTTCACTACCGTGACAAAATAATGAATCTCCACAGGGGGTGTTCAGTTCCAAATCGTTTGGCGGCCATGTCAGAATGAAGCGGACGACCCTTTCAAGCTCTTTAGTTACGTAAATAGACAAAACCAAGAGTTAAAAAGAAGAAAAAAAGTGGCAATTCTGAGGCGCTTAAATGATTCAAATATTATTGTGTATGGAAATATAAAACAATTGTGAAAGGTTCACCAAATATTTAAGGGTTTCACGGGTTCCTCTCATTTCATCACAAGACACTGCCATCCCGGGGACAGTTTTATTTTTTGGAATCAAATGTGTTTGGCATGAAGTGTCCGGGAGGATCTCTGTTAAAGCCCAGGTCATGGCAAATTCTAAAAGTAATTAAAGCTTAGCTGTTTTCCGTTAGTAACTCCAACTAACAACGTACAATTGTACAAGCAATTACCTCTATTTTTAATCTCATGACATGTCAGCTCATGTTAGTGTACCCTAAATGTGTGTTTGTGTGTGTGTGTTTTCTGGGACGTTATTTAGGAAGAAAGTCAGCACGGCACAGTGTTGTTAGATGGATGGATGCATGATGCTAACGGTTGTACCACTGATCTCTATTGTACTAGGCTGGAGAGCGGGCCTCGGGAGCTGGGGCCGAGTGTCGCCACCGGTGGCCATTGATTGACACCAGCCAATGCATGAGACTCGATGGGAAGAACGAGAAAAAGTGCCGTTTTCCCCCGTTTCTAAGTTGTTGTCGGCACTGAAACTTTTCAGATGCTTTTCGATAAGCCCGTCAAATAGCTCGCGTACAAACATTAAAACTGACAGCCCTCGGAGTTCTTGTATATAAATATTTTGTAGTCGAGAGTGACTCCGCTGCAGTGCGGCTCAATGAGGCGAGAGTTACCTAGAGTTACCGCGGAGTCGATGGCGGTTTCGTTGAGTTCGGTTTAGCAGACGACAAGCTCGAAGGCTTCGCTACGCGGAATTCGCTCACTCCCGGAAAGCGGCTATCGAGATGGAACTTATTTTTCATTCATCAACTTCGGCAAGTTCCCTTGTTTACTCCACTACGAGAGTAAGCTTATACCAGCTCAGCCGTAGGTGCTCCGGTACCTTTGATTTTTTTTATTCAGCTATCGATCGTTTGACAAATACCGATTTGATCTCTAAACACCCGACATAAAGATCGCAGCGCACCATACAATACTCGCCTCCGAGTACAGCGTACACGCTTCAGTATTCGTACTTTTGTGCGTCTCTCCCATAGACTTGCGTGTATTGCCTGGTGGCGACACCGACGGGCTCCCGATCCGCGATCCAGCCTACTAAAATAGAGATCAGTGGGTTGTACCCTTCACAACGGGCGGTAACTTGCGCCACCTAGCCTAGCAAGTTAATGACGATGACGATGCGGATGCTGCGAGCTGTTCCGCACGCGTCTGAAGATGGATGCAAGGCCGGGAAGGCTCTGCGCGACGCTGAGAGAGAAAGTGCGGCGCGTGAATCTGCGTGTTCGGGAGAGGGGGGAAGGGACGCCAGTGTCAACAAGCGGTGATCTGACGACGGACGCCTCCCAGGAGAGAGAGGTGCCGTTTGCCGCATGCGCGGGCTCGAAATAGGCGCTCCAGCCGTCTACGGCGGCGCGCGTACGCGGCGCAAGAAACCGATTGTTGCGCCTGCGCAGTACCCAGGGTGCGGCGTGCCGTGGGCAGATGCGAGCCTTCTTCGTTTTGTTCCGTGTAAACAAAAATATCTACGAAATCGCCGGGTTTTTATTTATCGACCGTCGCCCGCGCGAAATGGGTCCTGATTCAGTGCGACCTTATAATAGCCGCAACTGTGTGGCGTGCGGCCCCTTTGCCCGTGGTGCTGCTCGAATTAAGCTCGGTACAATTGCCTCTATGTGCCGTGCCGGCGCGCGTTGCCACATCCCATTGGTGGACGGTGTAACTGGCCGCGCGTCAGGAATGCGTGTCCGCTGCGTTTGTACAACAGAAACCTTGGTAACTGTTGTTTTCGGTCCACAGCAGACGTTCCCAACGGAGGCCCTGGAACAAGCGTGGCTGTAACCTTTTCATCGGGCCGTAGGTTGCGCCGTCTGCCGACATTTAATCCCTTTTTTTTTTTTTTTTTGCAATTTCACTCGAGTCGGTGCACATCTGACTGTGCTTCTGTGTGTTCGTTGTATGTGTCGTGTGCAGGGACACGTCCAGACCTCGTAGCTAACGACGCGCTACCTTTTCCCTTTTTTTACTGTCTTCCTGGCTCACCTCACATCGCTTAAAATTGTCTCTTTTTTTTTTTTAAATATATTTTGTGTGTAACTGAATGCTGCGACCGCTGATTGGTTGCTGGAAGTGACGACGTCAGCATGTCACTTCCGGTGACGTAATAACGACGACGAAGTCTTCTACTTGATTTTTCTGCTCATGCATTGCTAGCTACGGGCCATGTATGCTTTACGTTGCCTCGCCACGACATTCGCTTAATAAGAGAGCTCGTGAGACTGAAATGTAGGGGACAAATCAGGTTTTGCGCTCTAGGCTAACAATTATATGCAGAGAAGGGAGTAGTATATCCAGAATGTACGCTCAAAATGTAGAATACCTTAAAAAAAACTTAAAAAAGGAAGTCCGTTAGAGTAGAGACATGCCTTAAATTTCGGGCAATATTGCCTGATTTTTCTGCTTCTGTTCATTAAAGAGTAATTTTGGGCGCCTGTTAATCGCTTGACGTGCACCAGGTTTTTCTTTTTTTTTTTTTACTTTTAAAAGTAGAAACGGCAGACTTCCAAATAAGTTTATCGTTTTCCGGTCCATGATGGATGATTGAGACTATCGACAGAACATCGTGACCGAATTAATCTCCAAAACGCGTACCGCCGTTTTTGTTTTTTTTTTTTTTTTTCGTAAACTCCGCCTAAAATGACATCCTACGTTTACTATATGCCGACTGTGTCATTAAGTGGCTGCGTAATAACCGGTGGCCGATTGGTGATCAACTGTACGAGCACGCGTTCTGCTCTAGCTTGGGGATTGCATGAAGTACGTAAAGTGAAGGACCACGCTTTTACGCCACGTATTGCAGTCGACGCATACACAAAACGCGAATTTCGGTCGAACTCGTATTCCTGGACAAATGGAAAATCGGTAATGATCGAGTAACAGTGCCTACAGTCAAACGCAGCTGAAGTCGCTTTCCTTCGAAGCCCTCAGCAGTTTGCGTTTGTTGTGCGTAAATGCGTGTGTGTATATTTATACATATTCCGACAAATGGGCGATGTTTCATTCCAGTAAGGTCATTTGTTCTTTAACGATTTCCCATTTCGAGAGTCGATGGGAATTTAGTTACCCGAATGTAGCTTTTAATGCGTTTGTTTCATAGAGTTGTTATATTTTTTTGTCTTTTGTTAACGGGAGTCGGCCGGGTAATTTTCTATTGTCACGTTTTGTTATTATTATTTCTTCTTGTCTCGCGCCACCCCGCAGTCGTGACGATAATATCCGAACTTCCAACGAATTTGCAGAGTAAAAAACTATTTGCATATTCGGCCATTTTGAGACTAGTGACTAATGTAGAATTCAGTCAGAGTGGTGTCTGTCTTCCACGTACTACCGTGCACAGTGTAATCACTCCGAAAATGAAAAAAAAAAAAAAGAAACAAGCCAAAAAAAAATCAATTTTGAGACGGCCGCAGATCAGAGCCCCTGACTGAACGGTGCCGCCATCTCGCGGTAATACGTCGAACTACGAAGTGTTGCTAGACTACCAAGCGCCATTGCGTGCCGCCATCTTGGCGGTCTCTCGCCTTCGGCATTTTGTGTCTGCGACTTATTTTCGACGAACTTTTTCGGTTACTAGTATCTACTAGTTAATAGTAAATCTACTAGTTACGCGAGTTACAACTGCTTCGAGAAACTAGGAGCATTTAGAATCTAAATGAAGAAAAAGTTGTGTGCATGTTTTTAGGGGAATCATCAAATCAACATCTGGAAGACGTGATTGTTGTTATTTACGTGGTGCTTACTACATAACGCTGTAGTATTAATTAAACACGGGGATGGCGTAATATATATACATATGTTATTTCTATTTCAACCTATTAAAAAAAGAGCGCGCGCTCGCCCGGACGTGTGGCGTCATCTCTCGGCGACTCCGTCAAGTAGGCCCACCCGGGGCGCCGTACGTCATCTCCGGGAACTCCGGGAAACGTGTGACGTCAGCCAACCACGTGACCCGCCGCTTTATTAGGGTGGCAGGGTACTGGCCTGGGTTTATCGATTCTGACGCCTGTGTGGGTCTACCCCCTCTTCGTCCCTGTCATTTGCCAGCGCAAGGGTGATCGGTGGTAGGGCCAGTTTAGGCGCGTCTTCGTGTGTGCGCGTTCGCCTTTCTTTTTTGTACCGTTCGTAACTCTGGAGTACCGTTGCACGTGCGATTTTCGCTGATTCGAGTATCACAACAAAAACAAACAAAGGCAACAATCGATACAAGGCCTTAGGTGAGGACTCGGAAAACACTTGGAAGAAAAAAAATTGACCATGATCTTTATCGCCAACGACGCAGTATTTAAGAAGCGATCGTATCGGTATGTTTACAAGGCAGTAGGGAGTCTTCGTAGACCGCGTTACCCCCTTCCGCTAAGCCATCCGCAACGAAGAGGCCGCTACTGCGCCTGCGTGCCGATGGCCTTGGCTGTAGAGTTTCGGGTATCGTGGCGGGTTGCGGAAAGCGTTGCGGGACGGCGAAAACCATCTACGAAAACTCCCTATTGCCCAGTTCCCATGACGTAAATTCCTCCGCTAAATCTAGCGGGGAAACTAAATTGGTGCATAGTTCAGGTAACGTCAGTTTTCCCGCTAAGTATAGCGCGGAAACAGAATTTGTGTAACAGTTCACGTGACGTCGGGTCATGACGCGAATTTCTCCGCTAAATTGAGCGGGTTATGCACAAACTGACAGCCTTTTTTGTATATATGTATATATATTAGAGGGATTTTGTTAAAAAGTTCCGAAGCATTCTATGCTTTGGAACGTATAAGAACGCACTGGATTTATTTTTAGCAGCGTGGAAAACGCAATGCCGCAACTTCAAATGCGCACCGAACAGCCGGCCCTAACGCGAGGCAGGGCCACGACTCCTTTCGTTATGTCAAATTCAAGTGTCAAACGCGCTGGAGCTCGACTGCCTGGGAGATGGACGTTTTCGCCGCAACGCTCTTGTGTACTGCGGGAAAGCGGTCCATTGGGAGCATACAGCAAAAACGTGCAAGATGTTTTGAACGTCGTGGAAACCCGAGGCAAAGCAAAGGTTAAACAAAGCATAAAGGTGTGTCCTCTGTCTCAATTCAGTGTTCCCTGTATCGTGATTTTACTGCGCTGAAACTTCACTCGTTATTGCTTCGTTTCGCTGTTATTTACAGGCTTTGGTTTTAGTTCAGTGTTTTCCCCGTTTGTCTAGCTCTTGTCTGCTTCACCTTTGGCGAGCTCGCTGTATTTCGATGCGTCGGATCATCACATAAAGGCCGCGTTCCCAAACCATTTTTATTTAATATCGCAGTGATGTGATTACTGCGCCAATTGCGCAAAAATGCGCCAAGGGGCTAACCCTGCTACATGCTGCTACATTTCGCCGAAATATGGGTAATCTGCGCCAAGCCTGCGCCAAAGGACCAATTGCGGTCGCCTTTCAAAACCGAAACTAAACTCAGTACCGTAATTGAGCATGCGTGAACTAGGTGGCGCAAGCGACCGCCCGACAGAAAGTATGCTGCATCAATCGTCCATCCGGTCTCGCATGGTTTTTCCCGCCGTTCCTCATTTTGCGCTCTCGTGGGTCTCGTATCGCATGTCTCGCATCCTCTTGAAAATATTTTAACAATAGATGCAAGCGTATATGGACGCTCCGACGCTAGCTTGCTGGGTACCAGCCATGCCGTCATGCTGTAAAACGAAACCACGTTTTTGCGCATCGGGAAGTTACTTGTGCCGGCCGTGGCAAAACTGTATTTGGTCCCTGCCTACCAGTCACCGTGGTTATGACGTCGGGCGTTCCCGTCCACACATTGCTGCAGATATGGCGCTTTCTAAAATGAAACGCAAGGACCGCTGCAGGGTAATCAGCAATCCTGTCCTTGTTTGAATTAAACGCTACTACAAAAATCCCTCTAGCTCAAAGACTGTTGTGTCGAAGTACTGTTTATCTAGGTTTCTCCCGGTACGAGTTCTTTTGAGAGGGACCCCGGTACGTGAAAAGTCTGTCGCAAAAGAAAGTTTAAGACAAGTTAGCTAAAGCAACAAAAGGCAATGCCTGCACGCTGAACCCGCACAGCGCGCTTGTTTATCTTAAGTTCAGTTGTTGCACAAAGCGCTCCAAGAACTTTTTGACCCTGACTCGCGATGTCTTGCATTGATGCGCTCAGGTTCTTTTTTTTTTTTATTATTAGCTTTATTGTCCTTGTTTTGTTTGCGCTTTTTAACCTTTTAAATTAGCTTGTGCCTCGCATACTCGCCTGGCAAGCACACGCCGCTGGACTGTTTTTTTTTTTTTTTTTTTTTTTTTTTTTTTTTTTTTTTTTATGCTTGATTGTTACATTTTGCATACAATTTTGGGGACCAGATGGCGACGGAGCGGAGTGGCAGAGTTTCGGTTTCGATTGAACAGCCGTCTCCGCTGGCATAACGAAGCGCGTGCAACTGCAAGCTGCCGAAGTTGCCCTCACGTGCATGCGAACATGATTGCACGACAGAGGTACCAGCCGGGACGCTTGCAATCCATTGCTTTACATTTGCTTGCTTCTGACGAAAATCTGGCATGTCGGGAACCAGTAAAACGGTGGGAGACGTTTTGGAATTGCTCGGCAACGCCTACAGCACGTACAGTTGTGGGATGACTCAACGTCTCTTTGGAGACATTCAAAGTGGACATTCATTACTTGCCGAAAGCTAAGCGAGGCTTGCAGCAGCCTTGCAGAAAGTTTCAACAAGCAAAAGGAAAAGCACCCACCAGTCCTACTGCACCTTTTTCATGCGTACAGTTTCGTATTTCATTGCAGTAGTTACGTGTTTCATCAGTTGAATACTGCTTTAATTTATTATATTATATAACTAGTGAAGTTTATGCTTTCATATTGACTGCTAAGCTGGTCATTTTCAAATAAATTTAATATGTGCATTTTGGTTCTTATTTATCTATAGCGGGTACATATGTAGATGTCATTTAACTGAGGCATTGCAAAATATGTTGTGTCATTGGCATTTCAGTTAACAAGTTGAAAGGCTCCCAGGTAGTCTAACTTGACCATAATGTGTTTATTGTGGCGAGCAAAGTGCCCTTCCTTTGTCCAGCACTTAAAACAAATATTTTTTATTATAAAAAAATCTGCTCCAAAAGCCACGTTTTGCTGCTCCGAAACACTGTTTTGGCTGCTCCAAAAGCCACTTTTGCTGCTCCAAAACACTGTTGTGGCTGCTCCAAAGGCCACTTTTGCTGCTCCAAAACACTGTTTTGGCTGCTCCAAAAGGTGCTTCAAAACGGCTTAGGCCAATCACATCACTGATATCGTTTCGACGGACACGTTATTTTCTGGTGGTGCCACCTGGTGCCGATGGCAACAGGCAGGGAACATTACGGCGGCAACACAGCCGCAAAGGTTGGCAAACTTTCCAAGAGAGGGCGCAACGCTACAGAGCGGCCTTGCGCGCGCTGGTTCGCAAAAAACGCCATGCGATCGCGCAAGGCCATGCTCATTGGTTGGAGTACTGCGGAGGCTAAACTAACTTCAACAACGTGTCAAGAAAGAAAGAAAAAAAGAAAGAAAGAAAGGTGACGCCAGGCATAGAAGTTATGTCACACACCGTTCTTTTAAAGAGAGATACAAAAATACAGCAATATATGAACTTGAATTTAAGCGATAAAACGCCTTCGTGAAGTACACAACTTCCTAAAACAGTCGACCGGTTTGCTTTTTTGTTTTGTTTATTGACCCTTTCCTTTTGCGAGATTGCTTTCAGTCTTGGTCTGACTTTTCGCCGCGTTAGAACTTGAAAAAGAAAAGAAAGAAACAATGCAAAGTAAGGGATAAAATGGAACGCCCGGATTCGAAAAGTAACTTCCGAAATGTCGACCCTACAGTGCGTTGCGGCATAGTGCTCCCAGCAGGTTTCTTATCAGAGAGCACAGCGTTGGCCACTCCACGTTTCTTTTTCTTACTTGTATTTATGTATTTTTTTTTTTTTTGCGACTTGATTATTTTTTTTTTTTTTTTGGCGCGGAGTTGCAACTTCGAGTTTAAAAGCTGACCGTGCCCTCAAAAGGGCAAGCGGTTTAAGACCGACGAGCGCAGCGACATATTTGCTTGTCTCTACTTCAGTTGTTTATTTTGCTTTCTAAATTATACGTTGTGAAGTGAGCAGATCGTGTCAGAGTTACAAGGCGGAGTCAGAAACCGCTTTTTGTGTGACCCTTTTAAAGGATTTGCGCGTTTTTGGCGTCCGGAGCAACCTTCGACGGTGCCGTTCGCGCGCACCGACGTGTTTGTTTGTCGTCGGTCGGTGACGACCAGTCTTAAAACAAGGTTGCAGGCATGCTTGCCAGTAGTCTTCGTTGAATGTTCGTTTTGTGTGACAAGGCCAAGAGAAGAAACAAATGCCGACGCCTTACACTCCTTGCCTAAAATGGTCGCTGCAAAGAAACAAAAACAAACAAAAAAATCCTATAACAAACATCGGTTTTTTATGTTTGTTTGTTTTTGTTTTTTTTTTTTTGGTAAGAACTGGGAGAACAAAAGAGATTTTGGTGTGCGTGCGTGTTTGAGGCCAATCGAAGGACCCGCAAGCGCATAAAATCTTGGTAAGGAGATCTATCTGTTTGGCGGGCGTTTGTTGACTACCGCTAGAATAGAAAAAAAAAACAGACACCAAAAACAGCTTTTTTTTTTTTCATTTATATTTATTTCAACAGCCGCTATCTCAAGTGTTTCTTCCTTCGGCGCAAAGGGGAGGCAGCATAACCTAGCAAATTTAGTACCAGCTATAAACACGGCTCAAAATTGGATCGTGAAAGGGGACACAACGTACGATTTCTTTTATGTGGTGAGTAGGACTTTTACGTCCCTTGCATCAAAACGTCTTCCCTTTTTCTTTTTGTGTTTGGGGGTGTGTTGAGGGGGAGGGGAGGGGGAGGGGGGCACATTGCAAGGAGGGAAAGTACGTAGGCGAGTTGCTTAGGAAACATCATAAAAAAAAAAAAAAAAAAAAAAAACCTGAGACTGGCACAAAAAAGAAAAAAAAGTAACACGGACAGCACGACCCAGAATCTCAACAGCATCTCTTCAGTGTCGTGGTGTCCGGTTTCGACCAACCCTCTACCAAGCGGTAGAGGGTTGGTCGAAAAAAGTTTGGTGTCTGCTCTCAAAAACATCATAAATGCAAAAAATAAGTATGTATATATATCGACCAGGAAGCAACCGACATTTGTCCTCTTCTGTGCTTGTATGACGTTTTCAATAAACATATACAATGGTGTAGAACTTATATACAAATTATGTAAGTTGTATGAGTTGTGGCACGTCTATTGATCAAATCTTATCCAACCCTTTTTTTTATAGGAGCACATATGTTGATATAACTACTTATACGCGACTTGTATAATTTGTGTAAGTTCTGGAATGTTTATGGGACAAATCGGATGAGAAATGCTTTTCCTTTCCATGGGGGAACTGCTCAGCGCGCGATGGTATATGCTGAGTGTGGCGGTGAAGCCCGTCATAACGTCGTCATCACGGCGTGGATGCATCTGCATTACCCAGCGAAGATGACGTCATCATCGTTCTTTTCTGTTAGGAAGGCCCGTCGAGGCAATGAATACAAGTTACGGCATAAAAGGGGGAAAAAAGGCAAAGGAACGTTTGATGAAGGAATAAAAAGCCTCCAGAGTGAGTTTCCTAACGAAGACGAAAGGCGGAGATAACAGAAACGGAGTTCTCCCGAAAAGTTGCTAAAGGAACGTACAAAAAAAAAAAAAAAAAAAAAGGGAAGGAAGAAAAACCTTGTTCCCAGACCAAATCAGAGGCGGCGGCGGCGGGGAGATTAAATTACCCAGAACCCGTGGCCGTTCAATTGGCCATCCGGAAGGTCCCAGCAGCCCTCGCCTCCATAATACGAACACAAGTATCGTACACTTTTTGCTCTTTGTTTTTCTTTTCTTTTTTTCCCCACTCTGTTATTTATTGACTTTAAGTAGCTGACTACTTTCCCCCCCGTTGTTCCTGGATTGGCTCGTGGCTCGTCTGCTGGATGCGCGGTCGATCGGAAGCCAAAGTTTCGCCTCTAGAGACCGCCGCCGACCCGGAAGCAGAAGACTCTGAGTCGCTCCTTACTTCTGGTTAAGCCTGAGCCGCCTGGCCTTACCAGTGCACTAAGCCTTTGCTTAGCACCAATCGGTCGCTTTCCGGCTAGCAAAATCCAGTCGTTTTTTAGTTGTTTTTTTTAGTGAGTTTAGTTGTTTTAGTTTTTATTTGGGTAGACTTTGGCCATTTGCACGGCTTTGCGTTGATGTGAGGGAGCTAGTACAACTGCTCGTGTAGACTACCGTGATAGTTACTAAATTATGTTAGTCTAGGTTTTTGTTGTTTGTACTTCTGTTTCACGATATATTGCCCCAATCTCCGGTCGCTTTGCGAGGACACTACGTGTGGAAAAGTCGAGTGATGCGAGTGAGTACCGTGCTTTTGGTTGCTACTTTTGATGTCCGGGAATTATAGTGTCCTCGGAAAGACGTACGACCTGATTAGCTCGTAATGCTTATATGGAAGAGGAGGTCCGTTCTGACCTAGAGTCACTTGATTGTGTTGAGAGTATAGAGAGTTCGAAGCGTCCGCCATATTTGTTCCTAGGCGTGACGTGACCGCATCCTGGGCTCATCACTGCGCTTCCGGGACGGTTTTGACTCCCGATTGGTGATTGGCAGCGGGGGACTGATAACAAACAAGCAGGGGTAGATCTAAATAATTACACCGATACCTATAATACTCTTTTATAGAAGACACCACTCGTCTGTGAGTGCAGAGGTAAGTGTACGTGTAACTATATACTGTTGTACAGTCTTGAAGGACTTGAGTGATATCGATCGAGCGCGGACTAAATGGTGGTAGATGAAGATTCGGCGGGGTCCGAAATAGTACCCGTTGTGATGCTGTGCTCCCCCTTGGATATACACACGATCGGGACACAGCACAAACGACGCAGTTGGGAATCAAAAGAAAAGACATTCCGTGCGTACGGTTTCTCTCGTGCCAGTGATGTGTAGAAGTGCAGTGAGCTGGTGCTCGCTTCAATGGGTTAATACTATCAAAGAGCTTAATCGTAATATTGGGTAGAGGTTAAGGCCCGTTCACACACTTGCGACTTCTTAGAACCGAGCGCCTTAAAACCTCTTAAAATCCCTTACGACGAGAGAACACGCTGGCGCCATCTATGCGGTGACCCTGGAACTGTATTTCAGTAGAGCGAAGGTTTGGAGGTATTTGCGATGTCAAATGTGCGTGCCTACTTATGCGAAATGTTCGTTTATAACATTGACAAAAGTTTTTCGAGCCAAGAAAGAATGATGCGCTAAAGGAATTGAAAATATGCGGGCCGCCCAGTGTTCCACTGCTACCCGATAGGTGGTGCCAGTGTGTCCTCTCGTCGTAAGAGATTTTAAGAGGTTTCAAGGCACTCGGTTCTAAGAAGTTGCAAGTGTGTGAAGGGGCCTTAACGTGTAGAGGTTAGAAACACTGACTATACTTCGTTCCACCTTATGTTGTACCGCAGCGAAGGCTAGAAGCGCGAGCTCATAGCGTTGGCAGCGAGAGCTTGTGCCGCCAGGATGTGCCCCAGAGCAAGGAGCTCACGCTTGTAGCCTTTCCTGCGGTACATCATAAGGTGACACAGAGTATAGATGGCGCAAGCCCCCGCCCTTTTGGAAGGGTTCGGTCGTCTGCAGCCATCCGTTCAACCATCCATCCCCTGGTTAGCTCAGTTGGTAGAGCGCTCCACTGAAAATGGAGAGGAGACCTCTCCATTTCGATAAGCGGACCAAACGGATTTTTTTCGGTCGCGCACCAGTCACCTAGCTGTGTTTGTCCTGTGTCCCTCTTGTTCCCCTTCTACATTGATTACTTTCGTCGAACCAACCCAGGGTTGGTTCGACGACTGTACGGCATTCTTGTAACCCCCCCCCCCCCCCCCCCCCACACACACACACACAATCCACACTTCCCGGAGTGCGTAACCACGTGTCGAGTTTTGGCACAAATGATGGCGGACACTACAAAACGATCAAAACAAAAAAATGGCACGCCTTAAGCGAGGCTGGGCCGCCATACAAGCACTCTAGCTTTTGCGGCTCACTGCATGGAAACTTCTTTTGTTGTTGCTGTTAGTTGTTCACGTGGTATGCTGTTTTTAGAAACTCAAGGAACCCACATAGATCTTCCTCTGTGCTGCCCGTACCGACTGACCTGACCTTTAAAAAAGAAAACTAAACGGGGGTCTGCATCACGTAAGGAGGCAGCATTGTGTAAAGCGCGGCGGAGGAGAGTGGTAGGTTACGCGAGCGTCGCATGAAAACAAACAGGCAACGCTTGACGTGGCCGGCGTACGAATCTCGCACTGATCGATCCGTGGCGACGCCAGGCGGCGCTCAAGCATGCGCACCCTAAAGTCCCTACATCGCAACCGGGAGGATAACGCCCGGCTTGTGTTAACGAACAAACAATAAAATAACAAACAAACCAAAAATATAGACTCGACAGGACTTCGAAATTGGAGTGCCGCCAAAACTTGTCTTTTTTTTTTTTTTTCCCTATTTTGAGGAACATAGCGCCACCCACCGGCGGAAACGTTAACTTCAGAAAAAGGGGAGATCGTGCCATCGGAAGTGCGCATCGGACCGTGGCGCCGCCTGGTGCTTAAAGCAAACGTGCCGGTGGAGTAGCCAATTGTGTGGGGTGCTAATAGAATGTGTAACTTATTTCTAACGCGTAGATTACCAAGTATTTCTTCTCTGTCAAGGTGTTTCCAGGCACTAACTGACACAGAAGGAAAGACGAGCTGTGTTCGAAGGCGAAGCTACGTTTCACGTGGGCCGCACGATTTTCTGCCCCTGGAACGGTGCCCAATTATGTGGTCTACAAAATGGGCGGAAGCTTTTTCCTCCGCTGGTGACCATCTTCAAATAACCGTACGCACATTCCCTCTCGTGTTGTTGTTTATTTTGTTGTTGTTGTTGTTGTTGTTTTCCTCTCATATTTGTTATGTCTGTCCGATAGATCAAATAGCAGACGACAGGTTTGGCGCGTCGAAGAACCTAACGCCGCGGTCCCTCGTCGCGGTCCCTCGTAATCCGCCAGGCGGCGACAGCGTCGTTACTTCGCGCCGTCCGATCGAAAAGAGCTCGGTCGTCTGTATCTGGTCATCCATCCATTCGTTGCGAATAACACCAATGTTTAGAACAAGCAATCGCGCCGAGTCATCTGTCCGTGACATTTGGGACGGCGCGACGGCCACGGCGGCGTCGAGCAATTTTCCCCCCGCAGGTGACTCGGTCCACCGCGTGGTTGCGTTTCCAGGGCAACGTGGCGCCGGCGCCGCCGCCGCCGACAGGAAGTTAATTTGCATGTTTTGCGCAACACTAGAGAAGGAACTGGCACACAAACAAGGTGAAATCTAAAATCAAACAACACCTCCCCCCTCTTTCTTTTTCCTCCAAAATATTAATAAAAAAGATAAGTAAAAAACAAACGTGTCGCTCGTCATGCGTTGTGGCGGCGCACCAAAGGAACAGATGAAGGAGATGTAGATTAGAGGGAGGGACGTCGGTTCGCCCCAAAATGCTTCGAATAGGTCACGTGCCGTGGTCGTGCCAAAGATAGTCCACATCATCATCTTGCTGAGAGAAGAGAGAGAGAGAGAAAACTGGAAGAACATGAAATTGTCTGAAAGTTTTCCTAGAGAACCTGAAGTCGCAATCACGCTGCTCATATATCATACAAAAAGAAAAAAAAGCTGGTGTTTGTTGCAGACATGATGTCAGAATTGTCGGCGGGCATGCCCCAAACATGTTCGTAGCAACGTTTGCTACACACGTATGTGAATCTGATCGCAACTGACGCACTTCGGGCGCAGCAGAGACCGGCGACTCGGCGCTAGAACTCGCGAACGTACCGAGGAGACGGCGGACCATTGGTCATCATCATCACACCGTCATCGCCCCCTCCTTTTTTATTTTATTTCTTTTTTGTATTTTTTTTTCTGCAATATAGATGTTGAATGTATCTGATGACAAGTCGCGAGTTGGAATTTGTAATTAATTTGCTGCTGAATGTTTTTCTTTCCTTTTTTTTTCGGGCGAATGATTTTAGGGGGCGTCAGTGTTAGGATTCATAATCCTACGTACACTTGTAAAGAAAAAAAAACTAAAAAAAAACGTGATTACAACGTGAACTATGGGTATATGAACAATGCAGTAGAGACGATCAAACCCAGTTTTTCGGCGGCCGCACAAATAAACTACGCATGGCAGAAAGCTAAAACTCCGTGTGAATGTTGCGGTGGAGAATGGAAGGGAAAAATAAATGAAACGTCGTCTCATATTAGAAAAATATATATTCCTTTTTTTATTATTATTATCATTACGGTAACGTCAAATAACCCATGGATGTAAAAATATTGAAACAGAGAAACTAAAGTCTTTTTTATAGGCCGACGTCCACGTAGGTTTATTATGCGTCAAACGACGTTATGCGATTGTGGGCGTCTGTGGCATCTATTTCAGTGAAAACAATTCTCAACCAGGAAAGGAAAGAAGATTGCCCTCCATGGTTAACAATTTAGCGGAAAAGTGTGCCCCCCCCCCCCCCCCCAACCCTCCTCCCAATTTAGCCAAAAAACTTGAATCGGTGTATAGTCATGCGCCAATTCAATTTCCCCGCTAAATATAACGGGGAAATAGTTTCCGGTGTATTTTGAACCGATATAACAACATAACACCAAGAAGAAAACACTCGGCGCATCTCGAAATACGCTGCACACTCCGTGTCCCATCACGTTATGCGTAGAATTAGAATACATTTCACTGTTTCGCTTTGATCGTTTGGCTTTTTGTCGTGTATTTCGGCTCGCAGAAGCTATAACACACGGGGCCAAGACGTCTTCGGCAACTAGCTCAAACATCTCGTGGAAAGTTCGCTCCGCGCGTTGATGCGCGAGATTTATGCGTCGGAATGCGCGCCTGCTTGGAACGCGCCGGTGGGCCATGCCATGTGCCACTTTTGTGTTTCTTATTCTTACTGCAACTAGTACTCTTGAGGCGGGTACCACCCCGCTGACAGCAGATTCCGTTTCCCTGGCAAGTTTTCCTGCTCGATCGGTATCAGGCATTTTGACCCGGTTTGTAGCGGGAGGTAGACCTTTAGACCATGACGACTTTGGTTTTCCTTTTTCCAAGTTCGGACCGACGCATAATATTACGCTTATTCCATTTTACGTAGTGTTTTTTTTTTTTTTTCCCGCTGCTATGAAAATTCCGTTAAAATCGAGTTTGCTTTCGCGTAACCACGGTTTACCGGTGTAGAAACTTGGTGTTTTCCGCCCTTGTAACTTTTGTCACCACAACCGGCGCTGATCCACGAAGAGTAAAATAAAAATTTAAACAATCCAAAGTGTAAAAAGAAAATACATTATTTTAGGCAGATGTAGCACCCTCTAGCGGCGTTTCAACTTGGATCACTGTCATCATCTGAGGAATGGCATATGTGTCGTACTAATGGCTGCCTTTTAGTTACTGATGATGGAAGATGTCGCGGATGCTCCGAAGTGACGCAGGAATTGAGTACAAGAGCTGCGTGAGCGTACATTTCTAACTAGGGTCCAGTCAATCAGTTGGCGGCACGTAAATCGGCTTTACAGCTCCTTCATGCATAAAGTTTTATCAGGGCGTCAACGCGGGTTTATGCTTCGTTCTTACCGCTGGTATATTTGTTGCCGTCGAAACTGGGAGATCCAGAAAGGATAGCAAGGTAAACACCATCATTCTCGTACGCTGTTGACCAGCGAAAGTGATGGCGCCCGGCAAAACACTATGGGCCGCAGATCGATTACTGCCATTAGTACGGTAAAAGGTAAGCTGCCATTTTAGCCAGCAGATGGCACCGAGTTTCTAAAAAAGGTCCATTATCCCCACATTATATAACCCCCCCCCCCCCCCCCCCTTTTTGTTTTTCCCCCGAGGTGTCATCTTTCGAGTATAGATGGCGCTTCCAATCGTCCATATTCTCGTTTCAAGGGGAAAAAGAAAAAAGTAGGCGCATCTGGATGCTTTCTTTGTGGTGGTATCTCGGATTTCACACGTCCATCCGTCAGGAAGGTCTCCGCGCTATCTGGACGACTGGTTGACATCCTAACTTCGGCATTTTTCCCCATGGTGCGTGACGAAAAAGATTCCAGACCGGGCAATCTATTATAAGGCCAATGCCAGGTTGCTCGTGTACATCGTACAGAAAAGACGCGGTCTGCGGACATGATGACTGAATTATCAGCGGGTAGGTTTTAAGCGCGTTCGATTCCTACGCATAAACGCTCCCAACTGTTGAAATTAGGGGGGTGACTAAATTTTTAGGGGGGGGGGGGGGGGGGAGCGAGAGAATAGAGGAGTCGTTGCGAATTAAGGGGGTGCCTTAAGAAAAAAAACAGGGGAGTGTAGGGAAATCACTGGCTCCCAACATGTCTGCAGACGGCTTGTTTGTGTGGCTAACGTGACAGGACCGGCGTCATGTAAGGAAGGCATGGATGGATGTCAATGGTTATACACTTCGTAACGGGCGGTAGTTTGCGCCACCTAGCCTAGGTATAAAAATACTAACATATGGGGGACACGCTTCGGACACAGTGTATGCACGCTGTAATTCGTTTGACGCAGTATCGTGTAAGGACCGTCACGTACCCCAAAAAATCATTCTTTACGACTAAAAAAAAAAAAAAAAAAGCTTTTTTTTAGGGAGTAATGAGGCGCAAGCATGACTTCTACTATCAACTTTCAGAAATAAAAACCTCGTGCCAGATTCACACACACACACACACACACACACACTGACGTACACACACACGCACACACATTTGCTCCGACAACATAGCCGAGAAGTTCGTATCATGTGCGCATCGTCAGCTACGCAAAACTTGTTATCGTTTCGTTTTTTCGTGGGTACCAATTTGTTCTCAAGCCTAAACACTTCTTTTTTTTTTTTTTTTTGGGGGGGGGGGTGGATTGTGGGGCCAATTTGTGAATTTGTTCTTTCCCTTTTTTTTCATTATTATTTTTTTTTTTTTTTTTTTTTTCTGGTTGTGACGTTTTGTGCGGTCTAAAATGGTGACAGTTCCTGTCCCGATACATGGAGCGACCAAGCGACAATCCCGTCGAAGGGTCCACCACTTTTTACCAGTTAATCGGTTAAGCAATTAGTGTGCGGTTAGTGCATTAATCGACTGATCGATACGCGAATCGATCCATGTCAGGGCCCTGCGTTGCCGTTGGATCTAGGAGACTGTGCTTCCTACCGAGCGGAGTTGCGTTTCCAAGGAACATCGGCCCTCGTGTAACGCTCTCAAAATAGCCTACTGTGGCTCCCTGTCGCCTTTGATCAGCGACATGCCATAGAGCAGACTGCAACAACCCCCCTTTCCCTCCCGCACACAGATACACACAGAAAATAAGTACAGAGTAGAGCCAAGGCCACGTGACGTGACAGGATTGATTAACGTTGATTGGTGGCTTCCTGCGCGTCGGCTCCAATTGGCTGTTCTCGCATCGTGTCTGACTTCTCAACTTCTTCCGTCTAAGCTTTTTTTTTTTTTTTTTTTTGTGAGTGTTTAATTTATTAGAGTGGACTAAATCGTCTTCTCGTCGGACGTCGTTTTTCTGACCCGTGGTTCGGAGAAATGACGCAATGTCAATTTCAAAACTGAATTTTTTTTCTCGGTTTTTCAGTGTTTTTATGATTCGTGAACTGGTCGTTTTCTGCGAACAGAAAACGGAAATTCAATTAAATAAATAAAACGAAGGAAAAACTTTTCTCTAAATTTGATGCCAAAGTCGAGGGTTTATTTTGAGGAGGCAAACAAGTAAACTTAAACAGAAAAAAAATAATAATAATAAATTAAAAAAAAAAACAAAAAAAAACACCACCAGACAGAGAGGCTTCTACTTTCGAAAAGTGCACCACACACCCAACTCCGCCAGTTGTTGTAACACATCGCCGGTTAAAGGAAAGATGGTGTTTCTTTCGGTTTGCGTGGACAGCTATAATATCGCTTCTTCTGTAGTAACTTGTCATTGTAATTATTTTTTTTTAAAAATCAAACTGAATGCAAACAGTGTGGTGATCATGTATACGCCGTTTCGCCATAACTTGGCGAAGGGTAACAGCAGCAGCCGCCCTGAGCCAATCGGAGCATCGGAGCTGGTCACGTGATAGCTCGAACACAGAAGTGCATTCCAACGGCACACTGTCACGTGCCTTGCTTCGACTCTGGCTCCGCCAGGCCGTAGCTTTCGCCGTTTGCCACGTTCACATCGTTCGTGTATCCGCAAGTGTCCGTCCCTGGTGTTGTTTCTAAGAGCAGTCTCCGTTCGAAAGATCGATAAGGGCTTCTATAATAATTCAAACAGCGCGTTTTTTGTTTCATTGTTGTTTTTGTTGTTGTTGTTTTTAGCGTGCATGCGGTATGTAGTACTTAACCAATAAAAGAACGACCGGGAGAGGTCGGTAAGCTTGTCGAGTGAATGCTTGCGTGCTTCAGAGCCCGTGGCCTCGGGTCGGGTGCCAAGTCTGCGTTCTTGATTGAAGGCTGGTTCTCACACGCTCGGCTCGTCGGTGGGGCTGAAGACGGCTCGT
This sequence comes from Ixodes scapularis, assembly GCF_016920785.2. Classification (NCBI taxonomy): domain Eukaryota; kingdom Metazoa; phylum Arthropoda; class Arachnida; order Ixodida; family Ixodidae; genus Ixodes; species Ixodes scapularis. Next base: position 81,426,402 of record NW_024609881.1, on the reverse strand, counting down.
TGTTGCCACTTTGTTGGCTGGCGCGTTTTAAAGATAGCCGATAGACGTGGCCCAAGGGGCATCGACTGCAATCCTCGTCGCTTGGCAGCCATGCATGGGGCCTCGTTCCTTTGCTTGTTTGTTTTTGGTCTTGGGGCATTTCGGAGTTCCTCGATTAAAAATAATAATAAAAACAAGAGTGCTGTCCTCCATGGTCCTCGCACGAGCCGGGCGGGGTTGTTTGAATCCGAGGAATCTAAGTGTGAAAGTTCGAATCAAAGGTCGTCTGAATGAAAACTGCTCAGTCGAATTTCGTTCGGGGTTCAACCGAACGTGCTTATGCACGTTCGGTTCTTTTTTTTTAACATTTATTTATATAATACGATAAAAAAATAATATACACCACTCAGGACAAATTGCTAAGACAGAAATGGAAAGAGTAAAAATCGGTCACTACTTATAGGGCGAACATAACGACAGCGAGAACAAGAAACTGCCGCAAAGCTTCTTGGACAAAAAAGGTTTAGTGTAAGAAATGTTTGTGAACGAGAGCTTCCTCATCATTACCACAGCCGGACAGGTTATTGCCACTTTAGGTGCTACTGTCCCCAGCCTAGGCCTTTCTGGAAGGCTAGTCCAACGCCCGCTTCAGTGGCTCGGCATCTCGGAAATACGAGAGAACGTCGCCGATGGCGGCTCAATCTGGCGAGTGTCTAAAGCGTCTGCAGGCCGTAGACTTTCCGGAGTTTACAAAGAAAATCGGCCGATGTTTTTCCATGTTTATGCGTTTTTTTCTAAATATTTAGTGTGTTTCGCTGGTTTGTTTTGGACGGAAACTGGGGAAAAGAGTTCTAGAAATCTGAGTTTTTCGGTATTAACTGACGTTTGTTCTTTAGACAGGCGGATGGTTATCGGTGTCTTTTTTTTTCGGTTTTAACCGATTACGTATTTTTTTAACAGCGACGGATGTTTATCGGTGTCTTTCAGTCAGAACCGGGAAGTCTGCGACCTCGGGACCATATTGTCTGCTCTGTTCCATGGGCGCCGCCATGTTTGTTTATGCTGACGCCATTTGCAAGACGAGCTGACGCTTTTTGCAAGATTCCGTTGTTTTTAACTTTCGCACATATTTGTTTAAGAACGTCGGAAATGCATAGTCGGGAAGCTCCGAGAACAACACCGATCTCAAGAGTAGAGTAAAAAGCCAAACTTTTGTTTTATGCCCAGCCCCTCTCTTCACAAGGTCCAGCGTTTGAGATTATTATTTCCCCCTTTTTTTGTATCGCTGGGTGCTAGGATTTCGGACACTGGTCTATAATCGGGTCGCTACTAACGTCAGTCGGTATCGACTCCCCTCCTCACTGTGGAACACCCCCAATGGGTATGTCATCGTAAACACTAAAACACGTGTAGAGTCTTTTAAACTACAACATGGCGCGGGTTTCGGGACTTCGCAGTTTGCGAATTCCACAAACTAAAAAACTCGCGCAGTTTTTCTCTTTTGTTTAATGTTGAGAGGTTTTTTTTATATTTAGCGCGACTTGCACGCTACCAGTATGCCAAGTCGTGGTAACAAAGTAAGAAAATGATCAAGTCCAACAGTGTAAGAGTTATTTTTTTTTTTAAAATCGTTCGCGAAAGCAATTACATTTTTATTCATTGCTCGCTCGGTGGTGACCCAATGCTGGCGCCAGTACAACGATTAAATGTCATTGATCGCTCAATCGATAACTGAAGCGAGGCATCGTCAGTTCGAATTAGAACCTGTTGCCAGTGTTCCTCTCCGTCGGCCCTTCCCAGCACGACATAAAAGTGAGCGAAAGAAAATAGCCCACTAATGGCTTATGGCGTGAGAGCTTGACTCTGGACATACCCGCGGAGGAAAATCGAGATAACAAGTTAATTAGATTCCAGCGGATATGGTCCAAATGAGTCTAGCGAGAGGTCGCAACACAGCATGGCGGTATTCTTAGATGTCTTGACTCGTATGCTCAACAAATATTACTTAACCGGAGCGAGCGAAACATCAAACGAAACTGCAATATCCGAAAGCCACGCAATGTCTTATCTTGCCCCTCCCTGGGGGCAAAATGACACGACGTAGTGGAATATTGTGAGATATACCTAAAATCCTGATATGCGTTCAGTTTTTGTAATAAAAAAAACAAAAAAAAAACCACTCGAAACACATTGTGTCAGCTCTAGCGCACTCTTCATGAGCCTACTCCTTGCATTCCATGCACTCGATCCATACTAAATGCGGGGCTGCTTGGCTCCAAAGTTTTTTTGCATGCCAGGCACTGCCAGTATCTTGTGGTGTGCGTCGCACCGTCTGCAGAACAGTCTCGCCATTAGCTTTCAATTTTTACAGATTCTAGGTGTACAGGTGACGGCAGCTCTCGCTGAAGTTTGGATGTACTCCACCGATTGCTTGTCCAGGAGACGGATGGCGCTAAACACAAACCGTCTCATTTTGCCCCCGCGTCTCATTAGACCTCGAGGCATCTAGCATTGAGGTGTACCCACTATCCTTCCAATCTAAGCCAATCAGAACTCGGCGTCGTTTTGACGTCATCGCAACTCCTGCTCCAGAAGCGGACGAACTTGCGATCCGCATTCCATTCACGCGTCGCGAGTGGCGACAAGTGACGTCACAAAAGCTGGAGTGTGGCGCTTTCGGGTGTCGCGATCCTGGCGGCTGGCCGTAGAAGTTCTGGAGAGAGAAAAAGGCGCGAGAGTATGCGAGTGTCGGCTTAAAAAAACGGTCTTGTCTCAGTAGGTCGTAGTCGGTTGCGAGTGTGTCCACGGGCATTAAGCGGGTGGGGAAACCGAATTCTGGAGCTCACCTCTTTGCTGAAGCATGAAGCGGGTTAGAGCAGGAGTTCACCAATACCAACATTTCGTAAAGTGATCGCGAGAAAACGCATTTTAAACTGAATAAAACGATAACCAAAAACCACCTCGTGGATGTCTGTGAACCTTGGATGGAATGTCGTGACGACAACGTGTTAGTAAGAGCAGCGCCACAACGGGAAGTACGCTCACTCATAGAGAGTGCATAGGCCCGAACGTAGTACCTATACTTCGTTTCAGCTTCGGTCCGGGCGCGGCCGATGTTTGAGCCGAAGGGCCAATCAGATAGCGAAAGAGGAACAATGTCATGGCGTGCTCTCTGCAGTTGATAAAACCAGCCGGTATTCGCCGTCTCTCTGTGCGTGCTGCTCCGCCGGCTAGTCCTATCAAGCGCAGAGAGCCCGCCATGACGTTGTGCCTCTTTCGCTGTTTGATTGGCCCTTCGGCTCATAACATCGGCCGCGCTCGGACCGAAGCTGAAACGAAGTATAGGCGCTTTGGTGAAGAAAGTAACGACAGAATTGGTCACCATTCGTTGTAGTATCGGCTGGTCCTTCCGGCAACACTTCTTTGGGGTGGTTTGGGGATTGTGTACTTTTCAAGTCAAGTCAAGTCAAAAGTCTTTATTTTCTCTCCGTTTGGAGAGGGGAGGCAGAGAAAAAAGCAACTCAGTGTTGCTTGACGAGCCTCTGCCCCCCTCCCTACAGCAGCAGAAAAAAAAAAATATGTACACGTACACAAACTCATACAAATTGACAATCTCTACACCAATAAAACGAAAATAAGTGAGCTAAATCCCCTCCCTACCGCAGCAGAGAGAGAAAAAATATATACACGTACACAAACTCATACAAATTCACAATCTCTACACCACTAAAAAAAAGAAAAAAAGTGAGGTAAATCGTGCAATCGATTTATACTTTAACTATTCCAGAACGTGTTTAAGAAAATCATTAACAAATACAGAAAGCACGTCCTTCCGAGTTCCACTTAAAATATTTATATCCAATTCACTGCAACAATTTAAAAGGCGCGGTAGTGCATATCTCAGCATTTGATCGCCGTAATTGGTCCTGGAGTGCGGTACTGCCCACGCATCTTCAGAACGAGTGTTGTAGAGCGTTTCCCTGAACTGAAGATTTGAGATCGATAAAAGTAAACGGTTGGTACAAAACGACTTTTTATAGGCAAGGGCTAATTTGTAACTATAGTGACTTGTAATTTTCACAATATTAAATTTTTTAAACAATGGTTTCGTATGACTGTCATAGCTAGTATGACATATCGTACGAATCACTCTCTTCTGAAGAATATGCATTTGATTTATATTAGTCAAGGTCGTATTTCCCCATACCAAAAAGCAATAGTTATATTGAGCGTAGAAAATAGAGTTGTAAACGAGTATTATGGCCGAACTAGGAATCATATGGCGATATCTGTATATTATACCCACAGCCTTCGATAGCTTTTTACATGTGTATTGCACCATATCGTTCCAAGTCACGTACTCATTAAAGATTACCCCCAGGACTTTTACACTCTCAACTCTCAACTTGCGATGGAACATCGACGCCGCCACATAGATATTTAAACGGGCCCGAATGACCACCTCTCCCGATGACGAGACAGCCGCCCTGGTCGACTGCAAACGAACTCGATCGCTACGAAGTCAACACAACTACACCATCGTCGCTAAAAGGAGACGGCCCGCACGGCTTTGTAAAGTGGCGCGCTTGTAAACAAATTGCTGCAGCGTTTTTCCTAGCTCGAGGGATGCGGGAGGGAGCCGACGTCCAGGGAGATACGTTGGAAATAGAAGAGTGTCAGCAGGACCCACTTCAATACTTGTTCGCGCAGGGACCGGAACCGCGCTGGCACCGCGTTCTTGGTAACCGCTTCGGGAACGATCCTTTTACGACCGAATTTATAAGCCGCTGAGCCACGAGGCAATCGCAACTCGATGCTGACGTGAAACTCGGCAGAGAAAGATTGGCCCGGCATTGAGTAGCTCCCAACAACTGCTCTAACTCAACATGTGTTGGCGTACCGTCGTGTCATAATACAATGGACATACCAAGAAAAAATGCTTGTACAGGCAATCCATGTGGCGCTCATTTGAGCTCTATAACACACAGAAAAAAAGGAAATAAAATAGAGGAGAGGGTCTCTTTTCGACGAGAGCGTTCACCAACGCTGCATCTGAAAGCAAGTGATAGGGACGACGAAGGGTCCACAAAGGCCGCGGGGGCATATATTCCATTCAGCGAGCCAGCCGGTCGTGCGGAAATGGGCTTGTCCCGCGGGCATAGTCCCGGGTCGTCGGAGCAACGTTGCGTCGGAGAGCCTCGCTAAGCATAGCATTCCTAGATAGTCCTTGGCGGTCGCTTGGTGGCATGGCATCGTTGTCGTTGTAGCTTTTTCGGGTATCCGTGGTTCCAGCGTTTGTCTCCGCCGCGGCGTTCAGCTTCAAGTACTTTTTTTTTCTTCTTGCTGTTGGAAGTCGGAACTCGCACAGCTATAGAGAGCACATAGAAACGCACGTTGGTCGGCGCCTTTCGTGAATGAGCTCTGTTAAGGCTTTGTTACACTCCGACGTCGAGGCGCTGTCGTTTTGCTCTGTCGCGAACTGATGCAACTTTTTTGGAGGATGGAGAGAGCATATTTCCTCCGATTTCGGATGAAACTTGAAATAATTAGCAACCATGTTCTTTTTTTCTTTAAGTTTTAAGATGGCTATTGTGTCGTTTCTGTGAAGCGCAGCTTGCTTGGGGTGCCCACAGTGGAGGCCTCGCAGATCGTCGTCGCCGTCGCTACACGGAGGAACCCGTCAGAGCCGTCCTCACAATGGGGTATCCGCGCAGAGAGGAACAAAGGCGAGGCGCGCAACAATGGAGCACCGTCCGAGGGAGAGGGGCTGGAAAGGCTGCAAAGAGGCATCTCAAGGAGCCCCCCAAGGTGAAGAAGTGGGGGCGACGACGGAGATGTATGATTGTGCGGCGGAAGAAAAACAAAAAACAAGATGCAGGTGTTACCAGCCCTGTCGCCTTCTCTTTCACTCTCTTCCCTATTGCAGTCCCCCCTCTTTCTTTCTCTTCGCTTGCGGCGTTCATTTAAAGGGGGATTCCGGCGTTTTCTTTTACTAGACTCGGAGACTAAGCGCACATTCGAAAGACCCCGGCGTTGCTCGTTCCGAGATGATATTTATTATTATCTCGAAATTCAAATGAGCTATCGATTAAAACGGCAAATGAAGGGGATGCCGAGCTCAACACTTAAAACTTTCCCCGCGCTCTCCAGTCAACTACGTCATATTTGCATTACTTGCAAGTCGAGCAAGCGGTCTAAGAAACGCAATAATTTGCGCAGCTTCCCTAATTTCTTTTCTTTTTTTTGACGCGCGTTTATTTAGAATTTAAATTACACCGTCAAACTTCTTGTCACTCATCTGGAACAAGCTGTGATTGCTACACCCCCCCCCCCCCCCCCCCCAAACACACACACACACACACGCACAGACAGATTGCCCCCATATTACTACACTCTGATGTCGCGTGTTCGGTGTTGCGACTGGAGCCTTTCTACACCAAATTTAAATCTTCAATAGAAAAAAAAAAAAGTTATTGTGACTAGCACTTTGAGTTAGTAGAGTTCAAATGTGTCACTACTGTGTTGAGCGAACGTGGAGAGGAGACGATTTCCTTTCCAGGTGTTCCCTATGCCAAAGCGGAAGAGCTTCCCCTCAACTCTTTTAAATGGGCACCGAACCACTTCCAGCAATCGTCTGTTTATGGTCATAACTCATTCCCTAGGCTCTAGGCGTCCGTCAGCCTTGGTTTCCATCGATTAAGTACAGTTCTCTCATCCGTATATTTTCGATTCTTTCGTCCTTGGAGACCACGTGCGACGACGGAAACGCGCGTGAACGAGAAAACCAAACACTGCATTCATCTGCGTGGTCGATTTCTCTATTGTAATCGGTATCAAAAGATAGATTAATTATCTCGGAATTGTCTCAGACATCACAGGGCGCCGTCGGACCAGAAAAATAAATCGATAAATATTAACGCTAGGTGGCGCAGGTCGCCGTCCAATTCAAAGGGTTCAGCCGCCTCCATCCAAGCTCCTCCCCTCTTCCGACGGCGCCCACTGGAGTCGGCGATACTTCCGAGGTAATCCATCTTCGATACCGATTTCAGTAGAGAAATCGGTCTCGCGTGAACGCAACGTTCGGTCTTCCAGGATGCCTGGAGCCCGTGTATTAAGTTTGGGCCATAAATAGACTATCGGAGAAAGTGGTTCGCTGCCCCTTTTGATGGGCACGGGTGCTGCGTGAGCGCCGAGGGGAAAACCCAGCACGGCGGGATCGTTATCGAGGAGGCGTTGGTCCCGGTTGCCCGCATCTCTACACGAAGGCGCGCACGACGTCACGGGCATTAGTCGACGTACGTCACGCCGACGCTGTTGCGCTGCGTGTGGAAGGGACGCAGGCCACAATGGTTTTCTTTAATCTTGAAGAAAAAAAAAGAAATAAAAAAGACGAGTCCATCTGCGTGCGTAGTATATTGAAAAAGATGTACGTTTATAAGATGGAAAATAAAATAGCTGGATTGTGTGAGTTGTCTCGGCTTAGCTTGGCTTGGCTTCTCTCTACGAAACGCGTTCGTAACCGGAAGTGGAAGGTCATGCGGATCAAATTACCTTCGGTTCATCCGTTTTCTTCCCGAACCGTCGGTGGAGTCGTCTGAAAACGCTGCGAGGGCGCGGCCATTTTTTAATCGACTCCCGGCTGTTTGGCGTCTCAGCTGCGAGGACTCGCGGAAAGTACCGATCGAGCCGGGGCTGACGTCGTTGTGATATCATGAAAGCTGTCCGAGGGGGAGGAAACGAAAGCGCTGGGGAAGGCGGAGTGAGAACATTGAGCTTTGGTTGGAATGCTTAGTGGCTGGGTAGACACAAAGCTAAAGCTGCCTTTGTCTTTCTGTTCGAACGAACGCGTTCCAGCGCCGACGTCTGGCGTTCGCGTTCGAACGCCTTGAAGTTGTGAAGGCAAAAAGGCAGCCAGCTCTGCGCCTACCCCCTATTAATCATTCCAGTCGGGGTCTCGGAGCTCCGGCATCGCCGCGTCCGCTCTCATCTCTCCTCCTCTTCCTCAGTTTCTACACCTATAATCATTAAAACAAAAAAAAACACGAATAATAGACGATTTTTTTTTTTTTTTGGGGGGGGGTGAGGGGGGGGGGGCGGAGACATGAGTTCAGTCATAATATTTAGCCAAAGTCACATAAGGTGCGAGGTACCAAGATTCGGTCCCGTAAAGCGTCTCAGTTGATCTTTGTTCTTCTGTTATTTTATTTAAAGCCACTGCAACAACAACAAAAAAAAGTATAATTTTGATGGGAAGGGGGAAAACCAGCTATTCCGCTATTTTTCATTTGCAAACTAACACCCGATATTTTTTTTTTTTTTTTTAGAAAATGTAGTTATATTATTATTCCTGATTGTTTTATTACAATCGCTCGATGGCGGGGATCGAGAAAAAAAAAATGATGGCAACTTATGGGCAGTTAGACAAGCCCTCGACTGGCTTGCATTAGTAAAGAATAACCTTAGAAAAGAAAAAGAAACGCCCATTTCCAAAGCAGCTACTGTGAGAAAATTTTCCCAAAGTTTGAACGGACGAAATTCGTTTTTACCGATATCTTCTATCGGTACGCTATGTATTCGTTGGGAAAACCCAGCAAGTACCATACTACATTTCGTATAAACGTGCAGCCCGCTTGTACAAACTATAGCAAGGCGCTACGTTTTCCTGAAATGGGATCGAGAGATACAGGTAAAAAGATATTGCGCACGCTGGAATTTCACTCGGAAGAAGGTGTTCACGTGCAAACCCCAGAGCGAAAATAGAACATACACAGATCCCCATCGCGAATCAGGAAATCATATTTCCCTTGTCCGAAATAAGCAAAGGTATAACGACAAGGTTGACATATTTTTTTTTTATCGACGCGTTTAATGACAGCATTATTAAAACTATTGACGCGCTCCGTTCTACCATCGACTCGTTCCGACTTTCGATAACACGTTTGTGATTGATTGATTGATGTTTGTTCACCGCTGCAAAGGAGACTCCAAGGCCGCAATTGTTGTTCACGGGCGGGTGCGAACGAAACAATGGATAGAGCGAGTCAGCGAGTGTAAATACAAATGTACAAAAAAAAAACAAAAAAAAAACTAGTCGCTTTAGCAAAATTATTTCTTGCAGAACTCGGGGATCCTGGGTTTCGATCTGGATGGGCATCGCACCTGCGCGCGTGTTCGTGTAATCGCTACTGCGTGGTGCACTCTTAAAGTATAAACCGCATGTAAGCGATCTGGCGAACGACGAGACGAGCGGACGGCGACCCGCTTTACTGTCGCGCGACGAGGCAAAAGAAATCCAAAAACCAAGCGACGCGACGAGCGACAGTGAGAAATCTCCGTCGCTCGTCTCGTCGCTCGCTAAATCGGAGACATCGAACGACCAGTTAGGCTATGGGCTAACTTCCTGCTGTCCATATATGCACGTAGATTTGTCTTCTTTTTCTATAATTATTGTTATTATTATTTGTGTAACCAACTTATAGCCGGTGCCGATTTCAGTGTTCGAAAAGTGACTTGTTTCGGTTAGTACAAACGTCCGCGTTTTAAACTGTCGCGTACGTGTAGAAGTGTGCCTGCTCTGGGGGTCCGATTTTGGTCAAAGTGAGGACGAGAGCGTTCTCGGCCGTTGATTGGATCCCAGATGGCGAGAAAGGTCTCGCGGCCTCTGATTGGCTCGTCTTTGGTACTCCTCATCAACCGGTCGACACCAGCTTGTGTATACGACAGCAGAAAAATTTGGGGCTTGGGAAAGAAGCGCCCGTTGTCAACGGCTTCCAACGTGAAATAGCAGACGTTCAAAATTTTGAGCCTGCGTCCTATCTGGCTTCGTCGCGGCGCTCAGTTCGTAACAGCCGGTCGACTTTTTTTATTTTTTTTATTCGGTTTGTTAGCAGACGACGTACGATGTTTTCTCGTATGCAAATGGCGCTCCGTAGCAGACGAACCGTCTGCAAATGCAACCCTCCCTCGCTCCGCGAGAGCCATATCAGGCCTTGCTCTATTGGGCAGGAGATCGCACTATAGGGGGCGCTCTGACCCGTTTGTTTTCCCCACGCTCGGTGTTTACTCAACGCAAGGCCTGTGCACATGCCGACAGGCCGCCTTATGGGCATGTTCATGCCATCTTCTACAACAGAGCGCGGGGCACAGTTTAATGTAAAAAAATACTGACAATCGACGAAGCGACGTTAAGTGCCGGATGAGAATGCGAGCCGTAGAGAGTGCGAGCTTGACCCACTTCGGCTTTTGTGCCGAGCTGGGACCGTGCATGCTGCACGCTTATGGCCAGAACATCCATTGGGTCAGAACATCCATCGTGTCAAAACATCCAACAGGTCACGTGACACCAGAGTCAGAACATCCATCAGAGTCGAAACATCCATCTGAGTCAAAACACCCATCTAATTCAAAACTATCATTTGAATTGAAAAGAAAAGAAAACAATATATATGAATTTTTTCCGGCTCGAGACTGCGAATTTCGCCAAGTGCCAGTTTCGGGCATACACATGATCAATTACCTTGGTCAGTGTCCTGGATGTAGGGTCCCTCGTGTTCGTGTTTTATTTTGTCACTGAGTACATTTGGCTATTTGCCATCTGAAGTCCCGACATTTCAGGATGTCCTTAACTATCTGGAGAGAATTACAATCCTTGTAGTTCTTCCGTAGAATGAACTGAAGAACACACATGGGCCAGTTTCCTTGAATAAAACTCTTTGAATGCCTCACGATATCTTGGTGTCTTATTCAACCAAATGACTTTATACGAACGATATGCACTGTGTTGTGTCTGGTAGAAGTAATCGTGACAAAAATGAGTGTAGAGACCCTACGACAGGGTACAAATACCTAAAAGGTTTTAATACATGAAAAAACAAAACTAAAATTTCTTCCAATAGTACTTCCGTAATTTAAAAACTACTATTTATATACAATTGAGCAAATCCATGTAGAGTGTTTTGTCCGAGAGTGAGACTAACTTTAAAAACCACGAACTAAAGCTACGATTCTCTCAGAATAACGTTACTGATCACGGCGAACGTCTAGGACAAGAGCGTCTTGAAACAATTCAGAGGCTTAACACAAAAATGGATGAAATTGACTGGCAAGGTGGAATTAATTTTTCTGAAGGGCTTATGCTGCATAATTCACCGACAACAGTATTTTGGTCCCTCGAGCCATCGCGCAGCCCAGCCCATCGCGCGCCCTGCTGCCCATATGCAAAAGCAAAAAAAAAAAAAAAAAAAAAAAAGTTTTTTTTTTTTTTTTAATTAATGTGGAGAAGCAAAATACTTTTAAAACAGAGCCATTCTGTTTTGAAAAATGTTTCACCACCACAAGCTTCAGAGTGCAGTAATTTTTCGTGTGAATAGTAATATCGTTATTTTCATTTGGATGATTTTTATCACGTTGCTTTTGAATGAATTGCTAAAATTTGTTACCGCACATTGCCTGGAAAAAATACACTTTTCTTTCCTACCCTCTTAGGAACGCACTGACATACACCAAGCTAAAATTAAAGAATGGCTGCCACACTGGTTTCTTCAAAGGCGATCTAAATGCCTATCATTTTTGTATGGATTCAAAAGGCCTTGTCTAGGGCCTTGTCCATTGTCTGTGGGTCAAGTAGCTGCCACGAATCGCACAGTAGCGTGATCTCGAGCTGCACTGGTCCAACGACAGCAAATAAAACGCCACTAAGACGGCAAAGCAGCGTATTTTACCGGTAATGCAAGTAAATGACAATCTTAAACCACGTCGCGTGATCACGTAACATTACCGATCGCCGCTTTCGAGAGCCATTGCCACTGCGCCGTCGTGACCTAACTGATTTTATAACGGAGTGGACCACCAAAATACTTTCCTATTTTACGCTCCGTTATGCTACAAGAAAGACACACGGTCACTGACAGCGTACACCCCCTAATACGTGATAAAACAAAAGAAGAATTATTTGGGTCTGTTTACATGCCCCGGACGATATTAACTTTAATATTTTGTTTATTTATTTATTAATAAAAACAACAGACCATGAGCGGTTCAAGCAGGGACCAAGAAAAACAACAGCAATGATCTTGCAAAAAAAAAAAAAAGTAACTAACACTGGTAGAGGAAAATTGAAGAAATCGAAATCACAAAATGCATATAAAAACACGTTTATTGAATAGCCTAAATAACTGACAAGGTCTCAATAAGATAATAAAATGATAAAGGCAGTTCACTGCTTAAATAATAGTAAAGAAATAAGAACATATCCTATCCACTTCCGTCAAATACCGAACTCAATTTTGTCCTTCATAAGTAATTAAATTTTATCTAGGAGCGTATGCAAACGGTCCTTGCTTACCATAACGTCAAAAGTCGTTTACACAACAGCTCCCTCCTTTCAGTAAAAAACGATAGAACATTCAACTTATCAAAATATTCATGACAGCCATCTGAGTCAAAACATCCATCGACTCAAAACATCCATCGAGTCAGAACATCCATCCGAGTCTAAACATCCATGGAGTGAACACATCCATCGAGTCAGAGCATCCATCCGAGTCAAAACATCCATCGAGTCAGAACGTCCACCGAGACAAGACATCCACGAATGGATGTTTTGACTCGATGGATGTTCTGACACGTTGGATGTTCTGACTCGGAATCCATGCTGCATTGTGCATGCAGGCCGGAGTGGAAACAAAAGAGCCCCTCCTCCCCCTCGCCGGAGAACACGAACTCCAGCCGAACGCTGACGCCGCGTTCGGTTATGTCGGCCGAGCGCTGAGTCATTGTATTTGTTGTCCCCATCCGTGTAGTTCTAAAGTTAACCGCTTGGGGCGTCACGGTCTGTCCTCCTCCCCAATAGCTACAGAGCTCGACATGGCGGAGGCCATGCTGAGCTGCCCTCCATTTGCAGTTCGCAGACAAAACGCCAAACGGCACTCGTCACTCAAAAATAACAAAAAAAAAAGGTCCGTTTTTCGAGACGGCGTTTGGGGTTTGTGACGTCACCTGTCTGTGCTGTGGAAGCGATCTGACGCCATACATTTGAGAGAATTTTTTAGCATTATGTTCGTTTGTCTTTTTTTTTTTTTACGCTTTTGGGTTGCCATAGCTTTTTGGCAGCCGCCAGTTTGCGACCAGAAATTTCTGCCACCCGCCTGAGCTGTGGAAGCCCTGTCAGCGCTACTCCCCACCTGCATTGTGTATTCGGAGTTGGCCGTTTTTTTTTTTTTTTAGTTTTTACTTTATTTGACCGTTCATGATGCTTACTTACCCTTTGTGTGTTATCTTTCGATATGAGAACCAGGGAATACCAGGGCTCGTAGCCTGCTCGGCTTCGGCAGAAAACGAACGAAGAGAGCGAACGTCAAGCAGCCCGCGGCACGGGCCATTCGACGTTCTTCGAGGATTATTTTCGTTGAGATAATCTCCAAAAAGCCTTCCCAGCTATGTTCCCGGGTCCGGGCTGTGAGAGCGGAAGAGACACGTTCGTTCATTTGGTTTGGTGCTGTGCAAAAAAGCAGCTGTCTTCAAAACGTGCCCCGAAAGAAGCCGGATTCTGTCCGGGGTTATTTGAGATCTTCCAAAATCCTGTTCGGATAACGCGGCAACGTGGGGTACGAACAATATGTGTTGTTCGATAGATGAGACTCGTGAGCGGGGAATACCCACGCAGTTCGGAAATCCTGTTTGGTGAAACATTTTCGACAGGTATGACCTTTGTAGATTGACACAACTTGGTGTATGTTGCCGTAAAAAAAAAAAAAAAGAAAAAAAAATCAAAATAAAGATAAACAAAACGTTCTAGTGGCATTTGTTCCCGCGCACGAACTCAGCAGAAATAGCTTTCATTTGTTTGTTTTGGTTCCCACAAATAGTGCAGTGCGTTCTTAAAAATCGCGAGAAATTCTATTCGCTATAGAACACAAAGGAAAAAATAAAACGCGGCAATTCAACTGCTACCAGCGTCCGGAATCGCGCCTACGCAGGCTGCCACCGCTAGACATGTGCAAGTTACTCAAAAAAAGTAATCAAGTTACTGAGTGTTGACGTCAAAAGTAATATGAGTAGAGTATAAATTACTTGAATAGAAAGTAATTAACTAAATTACTAATTACCGTAAAAAAGTAGCGAACTACTTTTGAAGTTACTGTTATATGTTGTTGTTTTTTATGGTAAGAAGACAGCACTGAGGTTTTGATCCGCTAGCGAAATTGTGCTAGCCAAATATGAATCGGCTTGTTTTTTTCACGGAAATACTTTAATAGCTGGTTCTGCTTCTGGGTGCCGAATCGTTTTGTACTCTCTTGTTTGTTTGGGCAATGATGCACTGCTAATGTGACATTCGTACTTTGAGGTTTAGCACTGTCTGCCCTTGATCTTTTAGACAGTGTTTGCTTGTTTACAGTGTTCCGTAAAGTACACCTAAAAAGTACTTGAAGTAAAGTACAAAGTAAATGAGAGGTTATGTACTTCAAGTAAAGTAGTAAGTACACCGGGTGCAATGTACTTGAAGTAACGTATATAAGTACAATATATTGCAAGGTAAAGTACAAGCACTTTTAACACAATTTTTCATGATGCCCTTTCATTCCCTATACTGTGTTCTTTTTTTTACCTAGTATGCATTGCTTCAGGGGTAATCGGAAGCATCAGTATTTTTACGGAAATGGCAGCAAATATTGTATAAGGTCAAGTCGCCGCAGAGTACCTGTTTTACTCTCGCCGACGAGCTATTTGACACAATCAACTTAAGGGCACTTATTTGCATCGGTCTTAGAGCCGCCACTACTTCACTCAAAGAAATCACCAGATGGTGTCTCGAGAGAGCACGCTTTCACACGACGATACCGCCATTAATTGTTTTCAAATTCGGGGAATGTACGAAGTCGGGAGTTTTACTTTCCTCGGAAAATACAAATACATGTTCAGATAATTTACTTCAAGTAAAGTACAATTTTTGTAAACTGTAGTACCTTAAGTACCATGTACATACAGTACTTCCAACCACTGCTTGTTTATAATTTTTTTATATATAAAAAAAATGAAAGCCGTTTACAATTCCCTGTAACGCCGGTTAGAGCGCAGCTCTTGAGGAGGAAGATGGAAGCGTACTGAGGGATAGGTGACTCCTTGAGGTCACGTGACCTCGGGGCTCACGTGACTTCGGGGGAGGGGGTCACGTGACCTCAGGGGGTCACGGGACCTTGGGGAGTCACGTGACCTCGCGGTTACGCCGACGGCGACGCCGCTCAAGCTGGAAACGGCCCCCTAAGAGCTGCGCTCTTTAATGTTAGGGGAATTACTTACTACAGGTTTCTCGAACGATCTATGAATCTTTAAAAATCTGCATATTCTGAGTTTTGGGAGGAAAGGCAACGCAAAAAGGTAATCTTTGCGTTGCCCTTTTGCACTCGATTCTTTGAGTACAGCACAAACTACGGGAGCAGCAGATGAGTTTCAGAGCAGGTGCCACATTTTGTTGCCTCCTTTGAGTGAGCATGCAGTGTGTGCACCTCCTCTAGTGGGCGAGAGTTTCTACCAGCCCTTGCTTCAAAAGGGTCGAGTCTCCTTGAGCTTCGGGACAGAAAGAAACGCCAGTCTTCGGCGGAAATCCCGCAGTTACTCGGCCTCTCTTGCGTCGTGTCTGTTCGCTCCCCGCGCCTCGTAGCAGTGTTGTTGCAGTGGGGGGGAAGGGGGGGTTCGGACTCTCCAAACCATCCCCCCCCCCCTTTCCTACGCCACATGCTTCCCCCTCTTGGCAAATATCAACTAATCTTCGAACTTCTTATCTCCTTTGTGCAGGAATGTTTGTTGACAGGCAAAACAACCGCTAAAATTCGAAAGTACTTTGTAAGTTGAGTAGCTACTCAGAAAAGTAGTTAAACTACAGTAACTTGAGTAGAGTGGTTGAACTACGTACAAGTCTGGCAGGCCACTGACGACAAAAACCACAGCCCAGCGCAGTCAGGCAACACTGACATACCCTCTCAAAACCAGGGACGCGCGCTGTTAATCGCTTCGTTCGACTGCCGCTGGAAAGGCCTACAGCATAGGGAGTATTCACTGGCGGCCATATCTGTGTGCGCGACTGCTGAGCGCGCGTCCCCAAAAGGACAAGACAGTTCAGAATGATTTTTTTTTTAATGTAGAAAGCAAAAAAAAAAAAAGATAGAATGTCATTCTTTTTTTCTTTTTTTTTTTATAAACCATAAAATAGCATGATCGAGAAAAAAAATAAAATAAAAATTACCGCCACCAAAGTGCAAATGTTCCACCTTTATTCATCCCGGTTTTTTCCGTTTTTACTTAAGTTTTCTTGCATTTTTTTTTATGTTCTACCCCCAAAAAGGTGCCCAGATCTACAACACTTTCCACGAGAAAGTAGTAGTATCCGTAAATAAATAACTAAATAAAAGAGTAAAAGAGGCATACCTCCAATGCGTGACATCCGCCGATTTCGCGTGCATAACGAACAAAGGAAAATGTCGTGACTAACCGCAGCTGGCGTCGTCATTGTTGCCCTATCGTCTCCGCCATCTTGCCCTTCTTTCCCTTAATTAAATGTAACCCCTTTCTCCGTCAGCATGAGCGAGGAAACCTATGGACCAGCAGCGCGCTGTTTACAAAACAAACCCGCGTTTGTCCGCTCGGAAGAGAAGCCCGTCTGCGCATGCGCATTTGGCAACAGCAGCGCCACCGCAGTGGGGTGCCGTCAGACAGCACAACTCGTGAAACTCTGTGCAGTAGAAGTGCGATCAAAGCAAACCCGATCGTCACGTTTTATTATTATTATTATTACTCGCGTTGAGCCGTGATTGCCTGAGCCCGCGACCCGGCCATAATGATTGGACGAACTTGGATTTTCGAACCATGTTGATCGACGTCTACACAAAAATGTCAAATGTCTTGGGGGGGGGGGGGGGGGGGGGGGGGGTACGTATTTATACGGCAGTTTATACCAAATTTTATAAAATGATTACGAGTAGTTACACAGTATAAATTGCCCTTTTCAATCGCCTTCTTTTTAAAAAAAATCTTTATAATATAACTTTTGTTTTATTTAAGCTAACCGGTTAAGTTAGATTGAGATGCCATTTACAATGAATGACGTTTGAACGATCGGCCAATCAGCGCGCGACACTCCGGGCGTGGCGCATTCCAAGCGCGACAGATGATTGCGAGCTGATTCGCCGATCACACAAATGGCATTCGTTGTAAATGGCATTCGAGTTGCCCGTGTGGCACGGGCATTAATGTCATTTTGATCGAATGTCATTCATCGCTCGGCGAATCAGCTCGTGATGCTGGTTCTGCACGTGGCGAGTGCACGCGCAGCGTGGCGCAGTAAGCGCGCGGATTGACCGAGCTGTTATGTCATTTTGCTTAAATGTCATTTAAGGCGCCATTACCAACTCCCCTATGCAATGCCCTAGTGGCCCTGAGGGCATTTGAAATAAATACAAAAATAACTAATAGAACGGGAGAGCGGAAGCTTTTTTTTTTCTTTTTGCACTTTTTGTTTTTTGTACACGCGTGTATTTGAAGTGATAACGGATTTAATTTCGATCCCAGATTGAATCGCCTGTCCAGTTTCATACTGTGACGTACCGGTTCGCGAAGAGACGACTACTCAACAAGAGACCTGTTTTTCTTTTTCTTTTGTTTTTTCTCTCTTACTGATTTACTTCATTTCACCGAGCCCGTACTCCGATGGAACCCCCTAACATCAGCGCGGTAAAAAAAAAAAAAACAACAACAACAATACATTGTGTTGAAGCATCATGGGACAGATTGCACGAGATCGGCAGCCTTCGGATTGCAACGGCCAGTGATGGTCGATATTTGAGCATAGCATCCATGTTTCGCGTGTATTTGTTTGTTCGTACAGTTCAATGAACGTTTCCTTTCACAGATTGGCAAATCACTTTGAATTATTAAAAGGAAAACTGAAGCCATATTATTTGCACCGAGACCTGAAAGAGGTAATAGGAGAAGAAAAATATCATTTCGATTACTGGGTTACTCGCTGCTTATTTTCTGGGCAAGTTTTCGACGTTCGTTGAAAATAAGATTGCAGCTTTAGAGAATTTGGCAGCTTTTCTTTCTTTTTTTTATTTTTTACGAAAAACTTAAATTATGTGATCATAATGTGATCAAAACGTCAAGGCGCGAACGAGCTAGTGAAGATTATACGTAACATATTGAGACTTTTTTTGTGTCCGTGTCGTCCTTTTCTTACCCGCAGTCTCGGATTTACGTAACGCAAAAGTCGAAAAGAATCGAATGTCGTGTGAGGGAATCATCTGACTCGATAAAATAATAATAATAACAAATTCGTGTGTCCAAAACCAAGCGGTATTGCTACGGTTATCTACCTGAGACAGACTTCGCAGCTTCAGAAACCACTGGGACGGGCCCGGACGGCCGAATTTCACTACCACGACCACAAACACCAACTTTTGTTGGCCAGCGAAGATGAAAGAAACAGCAATCTTCCACACTCTATCGCGTGTTCCCAGACATATTTTTCCGTGGCCACTGGGTAACGTATTATCTTGAAAGAGAAAAGAAAGATTTGACGCGGACATTGCACCTTGCTTGTCTGCGTTGCGAGAACGTGTTGGTGCGTTCGCACTGTCGGCCAGCCGATCGCACCGTCCGTCGACAGAAAGGCTCCATCGGCTTGCCGATCAGGAAGCCGATCGGCCGCGTGTACCTCAGTTCACGCCTACGTCATTACCCGTCCACAACGTATTCACCAAAACAACGCGATTGTCAGGCGGACGTTCCTTGCCGCGCTGCCCTTTGTCTTTTCTGTTTGTTACTGCGTGAACGTGATGACGTGCCATTACAAGTACAATGAGGTGTTAGAACTGCGACGAACTGCCAGGTGCTAGGGGCGTCGTGTCCACCAGATCGACAGGCGACAAACCCTTAGGCAGACACGTTAAATAGCCCTTGTAAGCGACTTTCCTTCTTTTTTTTTTACGCTAAATTATAAATTGGCTAGATGCGTACATCTTTTCACTTACTATCACTGACATTATTACGAAGAAACTAAAAGCAGCGGTCCATACGTTCCCCAAACGCTATAGGCGAAACTAACTTCAAAATACACGCTCGTTAATTTTTTTTCTAAACGTCGTTGGCAACCTTGAGATTGCCGTCCCAATGGAAGCTCGCAATTATTGTCAAATCCGCATATATATATATATATATATATATATATATATATATATATATATATATATATATATATATATATATATATATATATATATATATATATTGTCGTGTGTGGCGTTTTGGATCACTCTCAAAGTATTCAAGAAAACTTCTATATATATTTTTTTTTTTTTTTTTTTTGTGATATACATGCAAGTTTGTAAAACGACATTCCAACTACTATTTATTTTTCGTCGGTCCAATCTTTGTAAAAATCCCCAAACATAACTCCGCAAACAACTGTGACCGATAAACTGCGCGGATTTTTTTTTTTTAGTCGACTATCTTTAGTATCGCTTTTAAAATAATACCACGTGTAGAACCTCCCATTGCCTTCCACATTATGCAAAGTTTGTGTCTTAATTATGTACGAGTACCGATAAATAAATTATGAAACAGAGGTATATTCACTGTTTGTTCAGTTTCAGCAGCTGCATAAAAAAAAAAAAATTAAATACCCATCAGTTGCTTGCAGAGTGAGGCTTCTTCAATCATGGCACCGGCAGAAATTGTCTGAAAACCCGCTTTCGGCATTTTCGATTTTATAGACTGTTCAGAAGTTTGGAATTGCAAACTTGTTATTAAACGCCTAACGACATCAATGCATTTTATATGATTTTTTATTAAACGTCCTTCGGTTCTTATAATAAATAATAAAATATACAGTTATAAGCCATTAACCCACCATTGGCAGTTGCTCTTTTTTTAACATATTTAGATGCTTAAAACTAAAAAACCAGTGCATATACCTCTAACGAAATGTATTCTGGCTAAAAGAAAAGTAAAAGAAGAAAACGCAACGCCCAGTATATATATATATATATATATATATACGGTCTTTATCATGTACGAGTACTGATAAATAAATTATGAAACAGACAAGGTTTTCACATTTTGTTCAATTTCAGCCCGCTGTATAAAAACAACACTAAACATAGTCGACTCAAAAACAAAATCCGCAGTTTAGGTAACAGGCGTTCGCGGAGGCATGTTTGGGGATTCTTACAAAGATTGGAGCGACGGATAATAAATACTGGTTTGAATTTAGTTTTACCTACTTGCATATGTATCACAATACAAAAATATCGAAGCTCTCTTTTGAAAACTTTGAGATTGAGAGGGATTAAAAAACGCCACAGACGACAATCGTCAATTTAACCTATAAACCCACCATCAGCATTTTCTCTTTTTTAGCATATTTAGAGGCTTAAAACTCAAAACCAAGGTAAATATCTCTAACGGAATGTATTCTGGCTAAAAGAAGGGTGTGAAGAGAACGCGACGCAAAACAAAGAAAAAATTAAAAATGTGTTTTTGTTTTTCTTTTTTATACAGCGTAGTGAAATTGAACAGAAAGTGAAAACCTTCACTGTTTCATAATTTATTTCTCAGTACTCGTACATGATAAAGACACAAACTTTGCTTAATTTGGAAGGCAGTGAAAGGTTCTACACGTGGTATTATTTGAAAAGTGATACTAAACATAGTCGACTCAAAAAAAAATATTAAAAAATCTGCAATTTAGGTTACAGTTGTTTGCGGAGGCCTGTTTGGAGATTTTTTCACAAAGATTGGGGCGACGAATAATAACCAGTAGGTATAATGTCGTTTTACCTACTTGCATGCATATTACAATAAAAACATATAGACGCTCTCTTTTGAATACTTCGGGATAGAGAGTAATTCAAAAACGCTACACACGACAATCGTCAACACCTCGTAGTTCTTTCCCGCTTCTTTGAGATTTTTTTTTTCTCGGAAACTAAACATGTCAGGACATTAAAATAAAAAAGGATTGTTCTTCTTGGAACATGCGCCACAAAATATAAAAGTTTGAAGCAAAATAAAAAGTACGACTGCACCTTGTTGCCTGAATTCAAACGAAACCGCCCATATATATATATACAACACGGGCACTTCACGTCATCGTACGTGGTCTCCGAGGAGGATATAAACGAATATGTGCAGATGAATGAACCGTACTTAATCCAATGAATCAAAGAATCAAAGTTTTTGATTCTTTGCACATATTCTCGCCCCGTACATGTACACGGGGCGAGACAAACAGTGGGAGGATTTCTGGAGCACAAACGAGCACGTACCACGTGACACTAAGCGTCGTACCGCGTTCCACGCGGCGGTGTGTGTTTCCAGAACACCTCCGATTGGACACATTTCGTTTCTTGTGCATTAATAAGACAGGTAGGAAACGCCAGAAAGCCAAGGTGGAGCGGTGTAGTGGTTAGCACACCCGACCGGACATTGGGAGGCCCAGAGTTCAAATCCTGGCTCCGCCGTTTTTTGGCTTTCGGCGGGTTCCTGAAAAACTTTGATTCTTTGATTCATTGGATTAAGTACGGTTCATTCATCTGCACATATTCGTTTATATATATATATATATATATATATATATATATATATATATATCCCCTATAAACCTTCCCCTCCAGGCCGTCGCGCCATCCTTATCTTAATGAAGTGTAACAACAGCAATATATATAGCGTTATCATGTCAGCAGACCGTGTCTTACTTTCTCGGTGCAACGTCTTTGACACCTTAAAAACGTATGCAAAGAAAAAAAATTTCCCGAGCATCTCAATTACCGTCTGCAGCCTATCAGATTCTGGCATTAGTTGATAAGAACGCCAAAGGACCGATCACACAGCAAGGAACAAGATAGGCCACGCCCCGCGGTTGTTAAGCTGCCGGCGACCCTTGACTGTCGCTTTCGTGTTCCCGCCTGACCAATAAACAAAAACAACGCTGTTCGACCAACACATCACTGAAGTATAGCTTTCCACGGGCGCGTTTACTTGTCCGCGGTTAGGAGTCGCTCTAACGTGTTTGTCGGTCGTTCGTTTTGTGGGACAAGATCAATGATTATCCGCGTCGTTTCGATCCAGTCTCCGTGCAATAAAAACTGCTTTTACGAAACAATTAGCTGCCATTGTTTTAAAAAAAAAAAAAAAGGAAAGCAAAAAAAAAAAAAGGGACGCAGCTGCGGATTTTGTTGAGAAGAAAAATGGCTCGACAAGTGCATCTGCGCAGATTCCTAAACCTCATCAGTGTCTGCGCGCGACAAGAGCTAAATTAAACTGTCAAAAAAAAAAAAAAAAGAACGCACGATTTATTTAGCGGTGAAAGCGATAATCGATTATTAAACAAAAATAAAAAAATAAACTTTAATTGACCAATCTTGCGGCCCCAACGAAAACATGCCAAGCTTCTTTAACGAAACAAAACTCAATAATGTCGAGATTTCCAGTAGGAAGGCGAGGCATTTTAGATAATTAGGTTCCACTTTTTTTTTTTTTTTTAGTAATTGTGGTAATTGACGGGACTGTGAAATAAAATCTTGGGGACTTATACTGTGACCACTACAAACTAAGGCACTCGTCGGTGAAAACGATTTTTAAATTAAGCAGTAGTCGGATTTAAAAAGTCTCCAACCACTCCATATGTTTTTTGAGAAGTCAGGGGAGTACTTTGAAGGTTGATGCGTGTTTTATATGAACGAAAAGAACGCGAGCTCTGATTTTGTTCTGGAAGTAATGTTTCGATATATTGGTTAATTTATTGGTAGTACTAGTACGCATTCTCGCGTGAGAAATACTATTTTGGAAAATTTACGATTTTCCAAAATCGTAAATCCGAAGGCACTAGTTTGTCTTACTGTAGCGAAAACTGAACCCTGCGTCCTCTAAGCGTCCCACGAAAACAAACAATCTGAAGATCGTACGTTGCCTAGTTTCCTACTAAAAGTGTGATCAGCGATGGTGACACGATATTTTATCACGCTTTTCGATAAAAATATGGACCACACATTATCGTAATTTATGGTGTATTTTAGGACGCTTAGAGACAGTAAAAATCTAGTTATCGCCGTAAGAAACGATTAAACAAAATTTCTTTAGTGTCCTTTCATTATGAACATTTGATATAGATCTTTCCGTTCAATTAGACAGACTGGCTGTACATTTTGTACGTGTTTCTGTATTCCCAAGTCAATTTTATGTGGGATTGTTTTACCTCCCAGATGAACGCTAGGAGCTCACGGGACCAATCGGTCGGCTTCAAAAAGGCACCACCACGGTTTTCGTCGGGTTCCTGTACGTAAACAGAAAAGGCCTAGCGTCTCGCTCTTTTGACGCGGTTTGATTGGTCCCGATACCTCGTAGCGTCGGTTGCGAAGTACATGACCAATGCTTCAATACGCATCATTTCAATAGCAAGGATGATGATGTGATGTTTATGAAGAATATATATATGGTGATAATCAACACATAAAAAGGATAAGGCTCCACAAATGCATTATGGCATCTTCGAAAAGAAGACAAGAAGTCTGGAGAAGTGTGTGTATGCGTGTCGAAATCTCCAAAACGGAGATTTCGCTTTCATCCAAACTTTAGTTAGTTCCAAATCTTAGTGTATATATATACGTGTCCCTAGCCACACAGATCTCTGTCGAAGATGTTTACATTTCAATGTCTTACGTCCCTTTTACCCCCCATTCACACTGGAAGCGGATCCGCGTTCGCGAAGCGGTTGCGAAAGCGGTTGTATAAAGATCCAGTGCAATTGCACGCGCATTTGATGTCATCGTGTGCGCGTGCAATTGTACTGAATCCTTATACAACCGCGTTCGCAACCGCTTTGCGAACGCGGATCCGCTTCCAGTGTGAATGAGCCCTTAGAGGTGAACATTCGACCGTTTGTTCGGGTGTCTTTCTAAGCGTTATTTCGGTGACAAGAACTCCTCCGTGATATTTACGAAGAGTATTTAGAGTATTTGAACACGATGAACACACGAAGGAACAAGAACACCACAAGCGCATACTGACGCTAGGGAGCCTTCATGTGCGCAAACAAAGCAGAGTCTGGAGACTCTGTACTGCCTCGCGTGTTTCCAAATCCTGTCTTTAACGACGATGCCTGGTATTCACGAAAAGTTTGCAGACATTGGGGGGAAGGGGGTGGGGACATCCGCGGACACGGCTCTGTTCGAAGTCACATCGCATACTTTGGACCACCATGTAAGAGGAGGAGAGGGAAGCTGCTTTTGTACGAATTCTGAGTGACAGCTTAATCTTCTATAATCTTCCGGGAGGAGAACAGTAACGCCTGTGAAAATCCGGGAGGCACAAAAGAAGGTCCTGATAAGACTAGAGCTCCTCTTGCCCTCTTCTCTGGTGGTCATCAGAGTGCTCTTTGAATGACACCACGTGCAACCCAGAGAACAGCTATGCATGACCAGTCTGACGTCATACAATAAAGAACAACGCTTCAGACGCTGTCGCAAGCCCGACTTTTGTTTGATGCATTAGCAGACTCCTTTCTGCTTCGTAGATCAAATCTTGCGTGTTTTTATGGATACATTTTTTTAATTATTATTATTTGGTTTATACCGGACATAACGTTCGTAACGGCGACGCTTGGGTGACCTTTGTGGAAATTACGAAAGCGGTTAAAGTCGCATGTGTAAATATATGGTTAGCGTTCAAAAACGCGCGTCAAAAAAAAATAAAAAAGCCACCGCGCACATTGGACGGATGAGCGGAGAGAGATCGCGCGAAAAGACCTTGATCATCGAAACGACGAATCCCGTTCGCGTTCACTCTCTCGCGGAGTCAACACGCGCATTCACGGTCACCAACACGATCAGTGAACCCGACACGCCAAAACCTAAACATAGCACGCGCACACCAAAAAAAGAAAAAAGAACGAGAAATAAAAAAAACCCGTTAGGCCTAGGTTGGACAAACGGGTTGTCTGCTTCTGTGTACGAACGCGTGCTTTCTCCCCTATTATAAATATAAAGAGAGACGTTCGATAGTTTCGGTGTTTTTGTGGTTGACCGTGGGAAGTTTCTGTGGTTAACCGTTTTGGGCGTACGAATCTCGTACGGAACACTGTTTTTGTTAGTGTCGGATTAGAAGGAAAACAAAAATGTAACGATGGGCATCGGTCGGTGAAGCCCGAGAAGCGATGCGATGTTCCGTGCTTTCCATTGCTATGTTTCTTACGATCTTTGTCGCTACTCTACGCGCGTATGACAGTAGTTGTTCGAGTTCACGCGCTGACTGCTACCGTTTCGTTTTTGTCGCAGAGTTGCACGTGAACGTGTGTCACGAAACAACGCATTGTCTCAGCGCGCGCGCGCGCGGGCGGCGGGAGGTAACGGAGCGACGATTTCCCTACCTTTGGGTCGATGCCGAGTGCCTCGTAACCGACGAGATCGGCTCCGTTGTAGTACGCGTCCGACTGGGTCCCCGAGCTCGACTTTTCCTTGACGATGTCGGCAGCAGCTGAGCCGGCGTCGACGACCAACCCCGCGGCCGTCGCACCGTTGAGCAAGCGAGTCGCCATGGAGCCTGCGTTGTCCTCCGCGTCGAGCCGATGTCGTCGTTAGGCCTAAACGGTCTGCTGGTCGGGCGACGGCCGGCCAAGTCTGCGCCGTCTGCTCTCTCGAAGCTGGCTGCCTCACTCCGAGACGCTGGCGAGCTCGCGGTGCCTTGCGTCCGTTCCGGTAGCTGCGTTGAAGACGATTTGTGAAGCGTACAAAAGTGGCTTGGGACCGGCGGTGCGGCGCTTTGATATCAGCCTGTGCTCAGCTTGGGTTCGGCGCGCGGCGGTGTGTGTGTGGAGAGCGAGGCCTCTCCGCGATCGAACGCTCGGAGGAGTGTGTTTTTCGGCGCGATGGATAGCTCTCTAGGGGGGAGGGAGGTGGGGATTTGCGTTTTTTATATTATCGGTTTGAGTCAGGTTTCTGTGCTTGGAAGGCCCGATTATGCAGTTTTCGTTCTTTGTTTTTTGGTGTTTGTGCGGGGATGGTGTTGTGGATTGAGCGCTGCGGGCGCGAAAGTTGGTGGCACAAGACGGACGCCGCCGCGCGAGCAGACGACGAATTTCGTCGCAGACGACATGTCGTTCGTCTGCCAACTCTCGAAAGCAGACGGCGCGGTGTACAAATGTTTTCCTATTTTCGTTTTTATTCCAGCTCGACGATAGATACACCCGCTGCGTTTTCAATTTTTTTTTTTTCTCGGTGTTTCTGGTTGTTACGAAAAATTCGGTGAAATTGTTTTATATCGATTTCAGCGCAAATGGACTGTCAGTTCGCGGTTCAAGGAGAGAGGAAGGAGGAAGACACGCGCTTCTCTTTGTGTTGGAAACCGACGCCGTCTTTTGTGCGGAGCACGTTCGCGCGCTCCTCTCCGGTATTCAAACACAAACAACGCACAGTCGCGGGGGAAAAAAAATACACGACGAAAACACTCACCTTTTGTACGAAATCGGCGATGTATCCTCGGCTGGCTCGGTTGTGCACTAGTCGAAACACGATGAAATCGTTACCGGTTTGAGCAGCACAAAGCACCAACACGCGGAGAAGAGGCTAGTCCACAGGGAGCGACGTGTCACGTGTGTGCTTGCCTTGCCTGCTATCCGCGAGCAGACGATGATGATGCCGGGTAGCGTTGCCGGCTCGGTGTGCCGTCTACAGTGCTGTCTACGCGGAGCTTTTTTCTTTCCAATTATTGCCGCTTTGCCTCTTTCACTGCGTTTTTTTTCTTTCGGGGGAGCCTCCCGTTTGACAGGATGGGGGGGGTTGTATGTGGTGATGCTGTCCGCTCCCTTGGTGCGCACTTTTCTTTTTTTTTTTTTTTTTCGTGGAAACGGCTTGATCGTTTTTCAGTCTTTCAGCTCTTTCAGGACGCCCTCACGCGCTCGCAAGATCTCACTCGAAAGAGAGCGAGGAGGGGTGGGGGGAGACATTGAAGAAAAAGTAAATGTCAAAAGATGTGGTGGTACTAAGAGAGAAAGGGAAAGGGTGTGTGGGGTAGGGGAACCAGGGGTCCCGTAGCCGATGGAGGGGGACATTTTGTAGTTTGTGAGACGCCCCCTCTTCGAAGGGTGGTGTTGAGAGAGGGGGTTTGTGGTGCTCAGAAATGGCTCAAAAAAGAAGAAAAAAAAAGCTGTTTTAGAATGAATGGACGAGCTTGTCTACCTCAAAAAAATGGCTTCGTTGCCTTCTTTTTTTCTTGCCCCTCTTTAGTTATATTCTCGATCCTCTTTCAACTGTGGAGCGTGAAGAACATGGTTGCATCATTTTCGTGTGCGTGCTCGAAATTGAAACGAAGCAAATGCGACGAATGTGTGTCTCGTTGGTGCGTCGGTTTTTGTTGGTGGTGTTGTCGTGACAACGACCCGTGCGACGTCAGAGTCACGTGATGGTTGTCATGCGACCACGTGGGAGGGAGAGGGAGAACTTCAGCTGGCGGCGGCGCGCAGGAGGAGGAGGCAAGGTCATCCGCTCCCCTGACACATCGCACATGTGTTCGTGGTTATTCTCACTCCTTCGCTGGAAGGCGCCGAGACCCTCCTGCTACTTGCTGAGGCTAGCAAACACTTGCATCTCTTCTTTATTTTTTTTTTATTTTTTTTTTTCTTGTTTGCTTTTGAGCAACGCGGGCAAAAAGTTGGAGCAGACGGGAAATAACGCGCGTTCAGTGACCGATTTCCTTCGTCGTCTGCCTTGATGTAAAGTTTCTCTTGTTGTCTCAACGGCAAAGACCGGAAGTTACGTCAGAACGTGCTACACCCCCTGCCCCTCCTTCCCCCTTTTTTCTCTGTCTGTCTCTCTCTTTCTTTCTCCCGGCGGCGAAGTCAGCGCCATTCTCGGTAGCGTCCGTCAACACACAAGGTATTTATGCTCATCGAGGTTTCTAGTTGTACGTCACATATGAGAGCCCAACTACCCAGTAATCAATTTGCGGCTCGAAATTCGGTTTCTTTCGCCCGAAAACCGCCGATCGAGAACTGGCCGGTTTGAGTCGCGCTCACTCTCTTCTCCGTGGTCACGGGCCGTTTTCTAAGATTTAGACACAGTCGTGGGTCATTGTAGGCACACACTCAATATTAAAAATGGAAAACAAAAATACGAAACCCATTTTTTGTGGCTTCCAAAAAGCTGCAATTACGTTAGAGGGATTGTACGGTCTAATTTTGTTTTCGAGAAAACAATTGAATATCATTTTTATTGCCTCGAGACACATCGTACGTGCAATATCTGAATTTTATATGCCCCTCTGAGTGAGTAATTGAATTTATACTGCTCCAATCGCATTCTAGCGTAAACGCTGCTATCGTTGGCAACATTGAAGCTGTGACGTCACAAAACACAAAGCGAGCGTTCTCGTCTCGTAGTTTGCCTGCGAGTGAACGCCTCAGCACGCTTCGTCTTTGTTGTTGTGCTCGACTTGTTTCGTGGTTGGGTGAGATTTTTGTTGCGGGGTTGGATGCCACAACCACCGGGCAGCACATGCGAGCCAAGACATGACGGTCCACTCTTTTCCGCGAGACGCGCTGTGACGAGCAAATAGGATCGTCGCCGTGCGAAGGGACATGGGTTCCCGTCAAGATCGAGATCCCGCTTATGCAGCAATCATCTCACAGAAGAGAGCTACGAGCTGAGCTCTAAGCGGACGGAAGGCTCGCAAGCTGAGGTGCGATGCTGTGTCGACGATATTAAACTACGTCCACCCACTCCTCGCCCAAATCGGATCAGTCAATTTAGGTCTGTTCGATTCGCCTGAACTGACTGAACTAGTTCAGCAGTGCAGGAACTGGGGTGCTATGTTGCGCTTTTTGCACTCCCAGGAGACTTGGAAGAGGGAAGTGACGTCAACGACTGGAGCAAACGCAGATTGGATGTTGACAGAAGAAAACAAAATCAACATCCAATCTGCATTTGCTGCGTTGTTGACGTCACTTCCCTCTCCCTAGTCTCCTGGGAGTGCAAACAGCGCAACATAGCCCCCCTGGTGCATTCGATTCAACCGGCAGTTGCACGGCCGCTGCACTGGCGCGTTCGATTCATCCCAGTTCTGAACGAGTTCAGACCCAGTTTCTCAAAATCTTGCACCGGCTCCGCTGTTCAGCGCGTCTGTGCAGAAGCAGACGACATGAGCAGACGGCGATAGCAGACGACACTCCTCGTGCGTCTCTGCTCGCGGTGCCATTTTTCGCAGCCCTTGCTCAAATGTCTGCAATGTTTAACAATAACGCCGATACGGAGGTTGCATTTCCTCTCATTTATGATAATACCGTACCCGCGATGAACGCGGAATTAAGATTATAACCGAGGGTTATAATCTTAATTATACCCGCGGTACCCAAAGCCCGCGATATGTGACGTCTTTGGTCCTGGGCTTACTACTGGTCAGAGTCACTCAAAAACTTCTTTTTTGTCGAAATACAAATTATAAGTGGGGGGAACCGTTTCAATTATTTATAAAAGTAGTTTTTCTTTTGTATTTTAGATCAGAAAAGAAACAACTGCAGTTTAGAAAGTACGGAAACAAGAAATGACCCGCCGACATACCCGCCACCAAGCGGCGGAAAAGGCGGCGCATACTAGAAAGGAGAGTGG
Organism: Ixodes scapularis; assembly: GCF_016920785.2. Classification (NCBI taxonomy): domain Eukaryota; kingdom Metazoa; phylum Arthropoda; class Arachnida; order Ixodida; family Ixodidae; genus Ixodes; species Ixodes scapularis. The sequence goes on along the minus strand of NW_024609881.1, from coordinate 81,396,778 downwards.
GATTAGGCACCGACACGGAAAGGTTCCGGATGTACGAGGCGGCTCTGCGGTTGTACGGACTGGAGGATCCAACCGGCTCCCGCTTCGGCGAGCAGCTTTTTCTGGCGGTTTGGCCGTTTGGCGCTATGGCAGCGCGAAGTGGCTCCCATTCTGAACTGATATTTACCCCGTGTTTGCTGTCGTTTGTGGCCAATGAAGTGTCATGTCGAATTAGTGTTTACTCGCGCAGCAAATGCAATGAGAGCCGCTCTGGCTGCCCGCTGTATACAGCCTATCCAGAACATGCTTTAGTGGCGCCTCCTCGCGCCGTCGACACGGAGTGCGGCAGCCGTGAGCGCTCGCTGAGCTCACTACCCCTCCTCTAGTTCACGGCCACTCAAGCCACCAAGGACGTCATGAAGGAGGTTATTTCTTGCTTGTTTTTGTCATTTGAATTTGCCTATGACTTTTAAAATAAAGCGAAATTCGAGAAGCGAAAAGTTTCATTAAGTTACTACGTTCAGTGCGCTCAGGTTCGGTGCCGCTTTAAAAAAGCTGACATCTCAAAAAAAAAAAAAAAAAAATTTCACGCGCAAGCAAAAAAAGAAAAAAAAAACGCTAAGAAAGCAAAGAGGAAAACGAAAGTAACAAACCGCGCTATGAAAGCCAAAACTCCGCGTCGCTTCGTATCACTGACCGCCGCTAAACACACGCTACTTCACTTCAGGAAGTCTCACTCAAGCACCTGGGTCAACACGAAACACTGATCACTTCGGCGAAACGACTATCGAGGTAGGCGAGACAGCCGAGAGCAGACATCGGCGGCCATGAAAAGAATGGCGAAGTTTTTGTTTGTTATGGTATGAATCCAAACGGAAGTGCCCGTCTTGTAAACCCTTTAAAAAGAATTATGACTATAAATACATGGGTTATTCTTTAAACGTAAGAATATGCCGCTCAAAAGGAAATTACAACATATAACAAAGGTTAGCAACCAAGATCTAAGCTGTCAATCAAACTCTTAGCCAATGAGAAGAGATGCTATCGGACGTCGCTCCGTGACGTGTAGCAGCCAGTTTGTGACGTATAGCAGCCACTCCGTGACGTATAATACCCACTTTGTAGCGCGCGATTTAAAACGGACGAAATAGTCGCAAACTAAAATTAGTCTCGTGCAATAAACATTGCTGTAAATCTTTTTTTTTTTTCGCTTAAAAATTGTTTTGAGACATGCTTGACCCAATTAAACTGTCTAAAAAAAAAACGCTTTTTTTTTTTTTTTGCAGTTACTCTTTAAAGGGAAGCTACGGAGCTTCTTGGAAAAAATGAGTTAGAAGTGAATTCTAGTGTATTTTTACCCCGTGAACCCGAATACCCAAACCATTTCCTGCGCAAGTATTGTTAAACGCGAGAAACACGCGAAAGACAGTCGCTGTCCGTGACGTCATCGACGGCTCTTTTGGCTGCCCAAGGCTAGGGAGGCGGGGCTTCAGTCCTATTTTGAAATTGCTCGTATGGCTCTCCGGCGCGTCGCATTGAAATACGATTTTGATATATGTTAATCTAAAGGCCAAATGAACGCAATTCAAGCGTTTTTTCTCAAATGTAGAACTGCCCCATCTTCCCTTTAACTCAAACATTTTGTGAAGCATCGGGACCTTTGAGGTATACGCTGGTATTTCGTGAAGCTGTGGAGCTCCTCAGCATTGAGGAGTTCCCTGGAACTGCACTCGGAACAGTGATCATTATTGGTCTGAGCGTGTGGCAAAGATCAAACGTCAAGCCAGCGTAATGAAATCAAATCGGTGGTCAATTTTTGGACGCGCAGAAGCCTCTAACATTTTCCTTGTATAGCGACATTCTGGTACGTGCTCCAGGTGATTTGCTCTGGGAGAGGCCAGATTCAAAAATCCCATAGAGTTTTTGTGACTTTCATCCGGTATTCCACTTGGGAACCCATGCAACGAAACAACCTTTTTTCGCTCCATTGATACGGGGGCCTTAGGCTGATTCACCTATTTTTTTTAAACAGGTGTTTGTTCGTTTTATGTTCTTCCGAACTGTATCCCATCATTTTCTGCGCACTTACGTGCAGACAGAACTTTCAGAAGCTTTACCATACGTGGTAGTCTCATCTGTGCCTGTGGGCACAGTGCGTCCTTTCGGTTTTCTTTGAGAAGTAGTTAGCGCGATTGAGTTTTTGGAAACTCGGTTTACCCCGGAGTATTTATTTAAAGTTCCCCGGTAACCAATTTGTGATGATCTGATTGACGTTGCGTTTTCTGTACCTTTGTATCGAAGCATGTTTGGTAACGGTCCGGAACAAGATGTCTTTAAAGGTGTGAAGAAAGTGCGAACGTCACCTTCTGCAAAAACCTTTTTTTTTTTGTTTTTTTTTTTTTAATTCACACTTTTACGCTGCCTGTCAAGCCTTGGCTTCAGGAAAAAGGCATTTTCGTTCCGTGGTCAGTGAACTGCCACCTTTGTAACCAACCAGAAACTATAGAACATTGTTTTATTTTCTGCACTGATGCTTAGTGTGAAAGCATCAGTGTGAAAGTGTGAAAAAATATTTAAATAAAGGTGACTACACAATCCCTTTTCTACCTTGAAACCCGAATGGCAGGTTCTCTTATGATCTGTTTACACCTGATGGGTTTGCATAGTCTCTGGAAAACGAGAATGATTAACAGAAATGCTGACGCTCCCCGGACAGCAAAGTCGAATTTTATAGAAACTGTATCACATGTACGAAACGTATTTGACCATGTCGGTGGACGCCGAGACTGGTATGCCCTCTTAAATCGATGTATTCATCTTCCGGATTCTTAGACGTAGCATTCGATACAAAATACTGTGTTGAGTTGTGCAACCGCACTCTACTCTATGAGTGGAACTAAACCCCCACGATGGTGTGACGTTAGATGAACGAAATGTATGTCGACGCCTGTGCATGAGGCCTAGCGACAGCCTTGGTGTTCCGTGATTTCAAGTGCCTTGTGTTTTCTGACCTAATTCCATCTAATAAAAAAAAAAAAGTGAGTTTTCCAGCAGCTTAGTGGAAAGGTGTCCGCTTCATACGCAGCGGTCCGAGGTTCAATCCCTAATGTAAAAGTGCCTTTTTTTTTTTTTTTGTTAAACATTTTGCGATGTTTGCATATCTTTTTTTACAATTATCACTGGAAAAAAATGTGCACGATACTTCGGTGAACTAAATGGTATGGGATTCCCTTTTGACACCTGCGAACTCAATGTAATCACTTTCCACAAAATGCGAGGAGCATATGAATCGGGTTGAGTTCGGTTTCCGAGGTGCCCTTAAAGCCAGCCATTGGTCCCGATCTCGTTGATCTTTCGGAAACTTGTGCAGAGTCTGCCGCACAATGTCACTTTCAGATGCAGGACATATGAGGCAGCTCTTCACGCAACATCTTGGGGGCAGGGATGGGCAGTATTTCAAATACAAGTATTTGAAATACGTATTTCAAATACTTTGTGTATTTTGCATTTGTATTTAATTGAAAATTGGCTAATGTATTTGACGTGTGTATTTAAATACTAAAACGTGGGTATTTCAAATACAATTGTAATTAAATACAATTTTGTGGGCGAAAATACATCCATCAAATTTATTGTCACTGTCCAGAGCAGGAAGAAAACTACGTTCTGCACCGAATGCAGTGTCTCTAAATCAAGCACAAGCGTTTAGTGACTTTGTGATTACGGTACTAGTCTAGGGCAAGAATAGTGACGAAATCGACGTTCACAGGCAGACTGGCTAAATAAGTGCCTGTGACAACTTGGGATGCTTTCCAGCCTGATTTCCATCCATATTTTTGCCTCGAACATTCTAAATGCGCGGGTCATCCAGATTTTCGTAACTGGTGCGAGTTGCAACAATAAAAAATCTCTAGCTAGTGCTGCGCGTCTTGGTCGTCTCAGTTCTTTGTTGGTCTGTACCAAAATGTAATCGACAAAGAAAGCTGCTTGAAGCTCTGTACTTTTTTCACCTATTACGTCCAAGCTGATTACATTTTTTGTGATTATATTTCTGTTACGTTACTAGAGCCTCGCACACTAACTCTCGAGTGTGCGATGCAAAGTTAAAATGAAATACCCAGAAACCCGTTGCAGGTGCCGTGAAGTCGATGGCGCAAATTTTAAGGAATGTAATTCGAAAAGTATTTGGAGGAGACCAAATACATATGGTTGTATTTGTATCTTGTACTTAAATGCTTTTTTGGAAATGTAATTAGATTTGTAATTAAATACATTTTTGACGAAGTATTTTGTATTTGTATTTCGATACATATTTGCATCTATTTTGCCCATCCCTGCTTGGGGGTATCCTTTTCGGAGCTGATCACGGGAATTCACCACGGGCACTCACTACTCATTTCAAACTCTTCAATGTACAGAACAACTCATCTTGGAGTGCGGAACAGTGAGCGGAACAAACATAACTGCGAAGGAATAGCACGGCGAACGGTTCCCGCAACGCATTTCGTCTGCTGCTCGCGTAAAAAAAAAGAAAAGAAAAGGAAGAAAAGCACGCGGTTGGGTGTAGCCACGTGACTTCCGGCTCTTTCTCATCCTCTATAATAGACTACTTCCATAAAGCCCTGCATGCAACACGGCGCGCATTGCACTCTGGGAACTAGTTGGCCAGGGAGGAGGGTGGCATGGTTTCGGTTTCGATCGACACGTCGACAAGAGATTGTTTTCTGGTCCCGAGAGCGTCATTTGTGGTCTCTAAACCAACCTAAACGGCCAGACCTCGAAGCTTTAGCACAAGCCCGAGACGTATAGCTTGTCTTAACACATGCTTGTTGTACTTTTGTACATGAGCCTTCCTGTTAGCGCTCCAATCGAGGTATGTGGACGAGCCAGTGCTGGGAGTCTTGACGCTGCGAAGCTCGGGTGCTCGGGGATCTTGCTTGTGTACGAATCAACAAGCTGTAGCAAACAATAAGTATGCATACATCGAGCTCGAGCCTTTACATTAGTATTGTTGATCAGGAAGTTTGTTTGCTAGCTTCGTGCGCCCATAGACGAAATATTTCTTTTTGCAATTACTGTTTTTCTTAATGTACCTGAGTATGCGAGGTAAAACTCGGAGGTGCCAGTGAAAAGCTAAATTTTAACACACTTCTTATCTATTATCTGCACTTACCCGCAGCACTGCACGAAGTGGAGTCCCACCCGCTTGCATTTCACTAATATTCAACATCGCGTATGCGCATAAAGTTATCCTGCCAATCATATAGGCACATTCGCGCATACAGACCGTTTTAAGAAGGCAAAAGTCGAGCACTTGTGTGAAGAATGTCGCACCGTTCGCCGGAAGTGCGTCAGACGGGCATGAACGCCTATGCGCACCGCATTGGGGTTCACGCCCGTCCGGCGCACGGTGCGACATTCTTCAGACAAGTGCTCGAACGCATTCAAAGCGCATTTGACGGTTGCTAATGGCCAGAATATTTGTTATGTGTTTGCTTTCTTCCTGCCCGAGTATGCCGAGATAATTTCAGACACACCGTTCCCGGCACAGATCTCGGGCGTCAGTAAAAGCTCGTCCAAAAAGGCTTAGCGAGGAGTACACTCTAAGCCCGGTCCCACTTAGTAGGAGGGACATTTCTTCGATTTTTTCCCACTTAACTTTAAGGGGGGCGACAGACCTCTTAATATTACATGGAGATGCTCCCTCTTAATTAAGTGAGACACCACCCCTCTTAAAATAAGCGAGGCGGCGTCTCCCTTAAATTTGAGGTCAGAGTCCCTTAGTAAGAGGGACAGTTTTTATATATTTTCTTTCTTAGATTCGGAGGGACGGTGGCCCGCTTAATATGCAGGGGTACAGTCCCCCTTAAGTCGGGGTCACGCTGCTTATACTTCATACAAAATACATTCTGCAGACATGTTCCGAAACGAGTCGCCTCGACATCCGCGCTTCGTACGCCACGAGGTAACCAATCAAGAGGTTACTTTGTCACGTGGCATACGAAGCACGGATGTCGCGGTCACTCGTATTGGAACATGTCTGCAGAATGTATTTTGTATGATGTATAAGCAGCGTGACCCCGGCTTTAAGTTACCTCTGTTATTGTATCGTACAATTTCTGCTCCTTCGTGTTTTGAGTGTCAGCTGACATGCTGCACTGCACTTCTCGCACTTTCGCTGATATTGTTTAACCAAAGTTGTTCTGTGCTGCGTAGCAGAATTGAAATTTGATCTGTATATCTTGTTTGATAAACGGAATCAATGTGTTAAAGAAAACAGTAACAATCTTTAAGAGTAAACACTGTTTTATTTGCCATGACACAAGAAAATATTTTGATATGTCTTTATCAAAATAATAACTTTATAAAGATGTTCTGGTAGCTTTTACGAATAAAAAAGACTTAGAACGACGCCAGAAATCGGCGTTTCTTGGAAACTATCACACAAAAAATTTCGTGCTGCAAAGTAACTCATTTTGCCTATCATAAACAATACAATCGTGCTAGAAAAAAAAAAAAGACTTTTTTTAGCGGATAACACAAAAAGAAAAGTACATTCTAAAAAAAGCCCGTGCGTCTACTTTCCCGCACAACACTTGGAAATACAATCACCATAACTCTCGGAGGCAGCTCAGCGAATGTAGATGCCGAAACATATGATTATACCAAAAAAAATGAGTTACGACATTAAGCACAACAAGCGTGATGTTTTGCATTGGTTAATGTCACAACTCGGACTGCCTTTTTTGGTCTAATCTTATGTTTCGGCATCGTGATTCGCTGAGCTGCTTCCGTGAGTTACGGTGATTGACTTTCCAAGTGCTGGCTCGGGAAAGTAGATCCCTGTGCTTTTTTTTAGAGCGTATTTACCTACTTCATAGCATTAAAAACGAATTATTCGGTGTCTCTTGCCATCAGCAGAAGCTCAGAATTTCTGTTGTTTTTGAACGGCCATAAGAGATTTTCTGAGCTTCTCCGACATAAACTGAATCGAAAGACTTTATTTTCAACGAGCAGACCCTAGAGGAGTCCAAGGGTTTGTCCACATGCCACAGGGTAGGAGAGTCCCGTTATGTAATACACCCATAAGCACATGACTAGTGCCCCCTCCATAGTCGCGCTAGCGGTGAGTTTCACTGACCAGTTCCCAGAAACGACCCCTTTCTCCGAACCGAAGAAAGTCTTGGGTCTTGGAACTTTTTCGTCAGGGGTAAAATCGTCCTGCAAGCAGCAATTGTTAAAAAAAAAAAAAGAAATTGCGTCAGCGTCAAACTTAGATTTCTATTTTTGCATTCGCTTTTTCACATACCACAGGTGATGAAAGAACTTCTGGCCAATCGAGACCGGAGGATGGTTTTAATGTTCAAGAATGTTGTTGGGTTGTCTCCGCAGAAGGCCCCTTTTACCTCCTCCAGGTTTCCCAGCATGGTGACGATCGTGTTACGGAACCGAAGTTGTGCATCCACCTTTAGCTGAATGAAAGACCATATTGTTTTCCTTTAGATACAGAGAGTGGGAATTAGAATAAAGATAATGAAGCGCTTTCACCTGTTATCAAGCAGGCGCTAGGAAACAAATGCGAAAATAAAGTGCAAACAGTTCAAAGATTCGGAACCCAATCTGTATACGATGAAATAGCGAGTGACATTAGCTTATGACGTAACTTCTACTATTAATTTTTGGTACGAGAGTAGACTGCAGTTTTAATTAATTTACGAGAATCAATCGTTTCTGTGTTACCAAGACAAAACGAAAACGCATTTAGTAGTAGATGAACTTTAGAAGCCCCATGTGCTTTGGAAAGCATGAATTGCATTTGCGGCTCGAAGCTGCAAATGTGATCTAGTGCATGTTTTAGAAAGCAACATAATCAAATAAAAAATTACATTTCTGTAAACATTTCGCCGCAAACCATTCACTTACTACTTTTTTTTGTTTTTTTTTTCTCCAGAAGCAGTGCACATGCCAACAGAACGTAAATAGAGCCTACCTACATACCAGAATACAAAAAGGTAATAATTACCGAGTTCGTTGTGAACCGTGTGCGGGTGGCCGCAGTGGGCTCACCACTCAGGGTGGTGCGTTCCACCGTGCAGAGGGTCCCGGTAGAGCTCTTTACACGAGCAATCCGAGCGGAACCCCCGCCTGATTCCCTTCATGTCAACATTCGTTGCCATTGCCCCACTCTGAAAACAAGATTGTTAATAACGGTCAGTCATTTAACGCCCATAGTCAACCTAGCCCTAAAGCGCATGAGAAAGAAAAAGAAAAAAAAGAAAACTTCTGTTTATATATTTTTCGCGGATGTACGACACAGAAAAAAAAAATATTCAGCCAGCTACAGAAAACAAAGAGCATAATAAAAATCATAAAATCTCCAAAAACAAAAACATGGTCGGCGCCAAAAAAAAAAAAAAGCCGGTAGCTGTGCCGGCACGACCGTCAAAATATAACGAACAAAACAGTACGCCAAAGAAATACAAAAAAAAAAAAAATGTACTCCCTGGCCACCCAACATGTTGGGCCACCGCTACACCCTTCCCCCCTTTCCGCAGACGCCGCGACGCCGACGCAACGCGAACACATTATTTCTTGTTTTTGTTTTGTGCTCGTCCAATCCTCCTGCCCTTTTCACAAACATACATACACATTATGGGTTTTTGCTCGCCGCCCACGAAAAAAGTGTTCATAATCACTGCAACGCTAACGATGTCTACAACATAACGTTGAAGTCTAAATTGCTGTAATGAATTGTGAAGGCAAACAAACGCAAAATCGCCAACATTGTTTCTGTCAATCAACGCTCTCGGGCGGTCAACCTCAAGCATTTAGAGTGCACACCGAGAGACAAATCGGCGAGCCAAGCTTACAAACACTGACTGCCCCAGCTAGGGTGCCTTTATGTTGGCTTTACCTTAGGGAGTGTGATGCCATCCTTTGTAGCACTCGATGCCGACAGTGTCCGCTCACGGATAAAATACAAGGAAATTGCCGGTAATAAAATGCCGGCGTAGCACTGCCAAAGCTAGCAGCTCGAGCTGGGAGAAGAACGAACGCGCGTTCGAAATTAAAAAGTAGACAAAAGCGTCGGACAGAAAATGGTCTGATATCACCAGCCTAAGACAGACGCGTACACATTGGGACACCCTAACCCGCTAAAAGTGTTCTGTGCGAAAGAAATCCCTGCGGCTCACGGCAGGGCAAACGATTAGCGACGCTTTGTCCTAGCTGAATGAGCAGATCCAGCAAGCGAACGCGTCCGCGGACCACAGCTGAACACTCTCACTCTACATGCAAAGCTCGTGCATCTCACAGCCAGCGTGAAAATATTGATGGCTCGTTATTCCCACCCGCAATGCACCCAAAACAAAAGCGCCAATATGGCAGGATTACTCACCCGAAGGAAGTCAAACGAGCAGCATGACGCTTGCGACTCTCCGGCAACGACCGTTTCCAGCTCTCCGTGAATTGGCGCGAAGCCTTAGCACAGTCCGAACTCTTTGCCGTGGATTAGTGCGCCTGCCCCCCTCCTCCTGACCGAACTACATTGGTCCAGTTAAGAGGGACCAGTCCCCTCTTAATATGAAGGGCACGCGTGAATCTTTCTGTCGGTCTTTCTTGTTCAGAGGGACTAACGAAACGGTTTCCTTGGTCTCTCTTAATATGTTGGTGTCCCTCTAGATGTTGCTATTTTATTTTTCAATTTCCCTCTTAAAAAGAGCTGTCCCCCTGAAAGCATTGTTGTCCCCTCTAAAATCAGAGGGACAGTGTTTTTTATGAGAGACCGGTTTTAGAGTGTAGGGGACGCTTGTTAGTGCCTCCGTCGTAGCTAGCCGATCTCAGCGTTTGCGAAAAGTTAATCGTCTATCAGCATAAAATTTGAGTGGGAGATATATGATGACACGAGGAAGACATCATAGTAACTTTTGTGCAGTAGTGAGGTCGAATTTATTGCGTTTCCTTAAAAGTTCATACGTAAACGCTTGCCTCAACTTTGATACCCTGTGAGGATGCGGCTTGCTTTTCACCCAATGAAGTAACAAGAAGCGGACGTTTGGCAAACAAAATGCGTGTTAGGCTCCAGACGAACAAATTTCAGTTGTAGTTTACTGGTACTAGACGGGATTACTGACATTGAGCTCAAAGGTGCACTCGCGGGGTGAAATGACTAAGCCACGACTTACTACGTTCGCATACGCACGCACAATATCCGGTGTTTCGGGAACCAAGGAAAGTGCCCCGGTCTTCGTTTTGTATCGCTTGAGAATGAGTGTATTGTACACGTTCGTGAAAAGTCAGATAATCGAAAACGCAAGCAGCGCGTTCGGTCGCGGCGTGATAGCATGAGATGAAGCTGCTCAGTCGAAACCCAAACTGAGTGGCCAACTAGTTCCCAGAGTGCACTGCGTGGTATTTCACCGCGATGGGGCGCGTCGGCTTTGGAAGAAGTCCATTCTCCGGGGAGTGTCTACATCCACGCGCGAAGATGTAGCCACGTCGGGAGGAGATAAGGCTCCATCCACCCAATACGTCACTTCCGGTGCACTATGATCAACTTCCGGTCTAGCCTTCCTTTTTTTTTCCATCTGCTCAACGGCCACTACACCTTGCGTTCCTGCCGTGCGCGGAGTACTGTCTACTGTTCCTGCCTGGTCTTCCACAAGCGGGTTAGACTTTCTCTAAAGCGTTTTTTTTTTTTCCCCGTTTTTTTCGGATAAGGAGTTTGGCCGTTTGAGTATTAGCACGGTCGCGCTTCTGATCTGCCTCAAGTTTTGGTTGCCGGGGATTCGACGGTGAAATTCGTGTCCTGGTACTTCCCATCGAATAACCGGGTGGCTGTTGAAGTGCGGGCGTTTAGTGGCATTAGGATCGAGGCTTTGTTTTCCAAGGTGTGTGACGCCCTGCACGATTTTGGCACAAACAACACCAGCATTTGTGCCAGCGCGTACGTTAATAAGTATCGTCGACTGGCCGCTCATATCTTGGAACGCAATCGACGATGCAGATCGCCTTTTCTTCCGCCTTTCCGAGGCGGGAGAACAGATGTGAACTGGCTCCTGCAGGAGTTCTGCCGCAAGAAGGGCTTCGTGTTCATCGGTGATCTCGTGGACGTGTGGCATCTGCGCATCGGCTACTGTTTTATTTGTCATGGAATAAACAGTTTCTGGAATCTTTTACCTAGTTTTCTCGATTGAATGCTCTCAGTAGGTGGGCACGCACTTGTCCCTTCAATACACATAAGCTTACATTAGAACGCTTCGAACCACGCCAACCACACACACGACGAAGCCTCTCCGCCTCGCCTCAGCAGCGATGCACACATGGGCGAAGGCCCCAGAAGCCGCACCCGCACCGCCGCACGCACGGATGGCATGCACGCCGCCCACACGTGTGTGTGACTCCTGGACAACATAACTATAAAGATATATATTGGTACTATTTTTATGATGCATATGATATTTGCTATTATTCTTTGAGTTCGTTTCACGGCACTCGTGCCCACGCGTGCCCACTCGCAGGGTGGAACGGGTTCGTTTCGGCCGGCACTCCACGAGTGGTTGCACTCTCCGAGTTCGTTTCAGCGCTGACACCCCACGCGTGCATGCACTCGCTGCACCGAGAAAATCGGGAGTGCGCCAAAACGCAATCCCGTCATGCCTCGCTCCGGTGGGCCGACGAGGAGCGGGAGCAGACGACGAGGGTCTGGTTCGTCTGCTACAATGTGTCGCGAAACCGAACGAAAAAAAAAAGTAGATTTTCTGATAGAAATCGCGTCCCGCGGGCAACGAAATAAAACGCGAGCTTGAATTGTGAGCGTCTGCTATTTCACGAAGGAAGCAATTGACAACCCGTGATTTATTTGCAGGTTTTAAATCGATCTGTTGCCGCACAAACGCTGAAATATACCAGTGTGTAAAGAAATGCTCAGAACAAACGCAACAGCGGCCCCCGAAATGTCTATCACCATCCGTGTGCGGGTGAAAAATTTAACATTTGACGACAAAACTCCCCCAGCAGAAACCTATGACTGCCAAATAAGCATCAGAGAAAGCTAAAGATGGAGACTTTACCCGAGGATTGGGCAACATCATCATGTTTAACATTTACCTACGTCAGCTAACTTGCCCCGTCGTATTTTGTTCGAGAAAGCTCTCGTTCTCCTCATCAAGGCTAATATCTAATCCACCTATAATGACAATCCAAACCGAAAGTCCCAGTTTTGCTGGATATTCCAACAGGCTAGTCTTAAGCCGTACCCTTTCAGTGGTTCAAGCATAATACCATGCTCAAACGGGTCAAGCTTCTGCTCGGACAGCATCATCAGTTTTCTTCCGTGTAAACGGTTATAAGAATTGAAAGATCGCAACCAGCTGCTTTGTAGACAGCTGGTTGCGGAAATTTACGCCGTCTGTAACTATCTCTACGGCAGCCTAGCTGCTTGAACTCATCGTAACTATAAACTACAGGTTGCAGCGACCAAAGTTTGTAGATAAACGTTGGTAGCGACTGCATTCTCGCATTCCCACGCATCACTGCGAACAGAAAGGCGCCAGTTTCGGTTCGAAGTCGGTATCTTTTCTACAACATAGATGGCGGCAGCATCAGTCTTCTGCACTAGGGACTCGGTGCATTTGGCGAGTTCGTTTGAGTCTAGTTTTCCGTGCAACACTCTGTGAGTGCGATGCATTCTGGGAGAGAACTCGAACGGTGCCAGTGCGTGTGAAACGAACTCGCTATAAAAATTTGTAAGGTCACGTGACATATTAACTTTAAAACAACAATGAAATGCAACCTTATTATTTTTATATCCTATATTTACTTGTAAGAAAGCATAATATGTACATAAAAACAATTTATCTCTTTATATTATAAGTCACGTGATCTTTTGCGTGGATGGAGCCTTATCTCCTCCCGACTTGACTACGTCCCCGCGCGTGGATGTAGCCTCGGCCAATTCTCTGACCTCCGTGCGGAAGTTTCGGTTTCGAGCAGTTGCTTTTTTTTTTTTTTTTTTTAATACACGAGACTTTGTTGCAAAATAGTAATTCGGTAATCTTCCGACACCATAATAAATCGCCTGGCAAAAAATGAAAAAAAAAAAAAAAAAAAACATTTTTGGGGGTGTTAGTGTCCTTTTAAAAGGGATTCTACAACGAAATTTTGGGACTCGTTTTTTGGTCTATATCTGTTCAAAGGAACAGTATCATATCGAACACACCAGAATCTTGGTAAAGAAGTCACGAAAATGAATTTTAAAACGAATTAAACGATTAGCAAAGAACACCTGGCGGATGTTGCAAACGCCTCGTTTGTAATGCCCGTCTAGGAACCTTGACAGGTAGTGACGGCAGGGGGGTAAAGGTGGGTGAGGAGGAGTGGCAAATCCCGTGCCATAGCCTCCTCTATACGGAGAAAGCCTGGCACATCGACGACGGAGCCATAGAGCGCGCGGCCGCAGGAAAAAGGAGAGGAGGAGCGCGCCGAGCGGTGACCAATATGGTAGCGCAGAGCAGAAAGGGCAGACCTAGACAGCGAGCGCTTGGGTCGTGAGCGGCCGCTCCCCGAACCACGCTTGTTTTTGTGTTTTCGTCACCGTCGTTTTCGTACTCCGGGAGAAACGGGCGCGGCGATTCGAAAGGGCGCAGGGAGAAACGGGAAAGGGTGGACGTCGAGTTTCTCCTCTCCACGATAGCGACAAGAAAAGAGAGAAAGAAAAAAAAAGATTGTTTCTGCGTTTAACCGCTCGCTCTTTTGTGGCGCTAGCGGACAAGGTTCTCTCCGCTCCCGTTTCTCCGCCCCTCCTTTCCCATTTACGGCGGCCGTCTTTTCACGCGACGCGCCAGGCTTTCTCCGTATAGAGGAGGCTATGCCCGTGCGCCGACACCCGGGGTCCCGAGTGAACGATCGCAAAAGAGAGCGACAGAACACGAGAAAAAGAAACCAATGTTGCCAGCTGAAGGACGACAGTCGCAATGGTAATCGCGAAGACTGAAAACTCTCAGCAATATAAATAGTGATAATTTAGCGTTGTAAACTAAATTTTGAGCTATTCTAACGCTTATAAAAAGCGGTATATTCATTACGCTGCATTAACTTCCCTTCTGTCGAAATCTCTGAAATCTGGTGGTAGCGCGGTTTTGTATTCCTGGGGCGCGGCCATCCGCGAAGCCGGTGATCTCGGTTATCTGGTTTAGTTTAGTGTTGACGGAATGGCCGTACATCTGCGCGCCATGCAAAAAGAAAGCTTCGAAAGGAACGCGAATATCTTTCCACCGGTTAGTTCGTGGATTGTTGAAGTTCATGAAACTTCTCTGATGATATAATTATATTCGTGAAATCAAAGGCAGTTGGTAACCATCTGCGGGACCCCGAGGGTCTGCCTGCATGCTCCGCCGCTTGCGGCAGCCAGAATGCATGGGAAAATGGCGGGCCTTTTCCTCTAGAGTTAGTATGCATGATCTCTATGAGTGACGGTAACTGTCTCACCTCCAGCCACGACGAGAGAAGAGGGGAAGGAGGAACTCCCCTCTTCCGGAGAATGCCTTTTGAGTGTCGCAGAAAGAAGTCGCTTGTCCCTCTACAAGATTATAGAAAATTAACCCGTCACTCAAAATTCGTACAAAAGCAGCCGCTTCGGTAGCTGCAACGACTAGGCCATCCTCTCGACGTCAGCCTCGCCGTAGCTTTGCTCGTCCCGAGACGAACCACGTCACGATTGCGTTGGATGTCACGTGGTCTCCGCTGGCTGTTCTCCGAGCGCTTGCCAGAGTGGGCCGTTTATAACGAAAAATACAGCCGCCAGGCTCAAAATACAAACGTGCGATTGTCATTTACGGATATTGTGAACCATATTGAACCTATTTTTGAACACGACGGGCATATTTCAAATTTCGTTGAAATATCCCTTTAATAATACCCGTGCCACACGGGCAACTCGAATGCCATTTACAACTAATGACATTTGAGCGGACGGCCAATCAGCGCGCGACACTCCGGGCGTAGCGCATTTCACGCGCGACAGATTGCGAGCTGATTGGCCGTCCGCTCAAATGTCATTCGTTGTAAATGGCATCCAAGTTGCCCGTGTGACACGGGTATAAGCCTGGTCATGGTCTGGTTCACACTTTGGCGACCGATTACATATAGATGGTTACCCTGTTTTAACCCGTGGGCCTGAACATACCGCAACATCGGCACGCAGCGCGAGAGCTCACCGGACCAGTTCAACCTGACAAAAAAAAAAAGAAATAATAACATTCGTGAAACGGCTGGCGTGAGTCGTGGGCGGTTCAGTAAAACACCATTAAAACTTATCGCAGCTTATTTTAGGGTTGCGCCAATTTCTTAAGCTTTCTAGCGTCATTGTTGCTTGTGAAACCTAAAACCGAAAAGTCGTTCTCGAAAAAAAATCATTAGAATAATTGCGAATGGTTTTTGGTCCCGTTCAGCGCGCTTTCCCTTTCGCACCGGTGTACTGCGGGGAAGTGAGACCCCCGCTGCAAGCTTCACGCAGGAGAGACACAAGAACGCGCATGCAACTTTCAGAAAGTTGCTTGCGACCGTGCCTCGGTGCGCTCTGGTGCCAGTGTCCTTCCTACGCTGCGGGGGTGGAAAAAATGTCAGCAAGGAAAATTTCTTTATACTAGGAGCCATGAAACGATTTTCGCTAAATGCTACTTAGAATCACACCCTTACGTTAAAGGGATACTGAACCAAGGAATTTAGTGTCCATAATAGGTGGCGCACGTTCTTTCCACGAGCCAGCAGCCGCCGATGTGCGCGAGCACACGCTACAAAAATGACGTCAAAGGCCTCCATTCCCGGTTGAGATGACAGTGAAATGCATGGGCTTCGGACTAAAGGAGAATAAAGACAAGTTTTTCATCGACACAATGGTGTCTGGCGTAAAAGGTAATCGATTAATTTGTCTAACAAGCACGTAGCTTTCACTTGTAGAGATGAAAAACCTGTCTTTATTATCCTTTGGCCCCAAGGCCATACATTTCACTGTCCTCTTAACAGCGAATGGAGGTCTTTGACGTCATTTTTGTTGCGTGTGCTCGCGCACACCGGCGGCTGCTGGCTCGTGGAAAGAACGTGCGGCTCTTATTATGGACACTAAATTCCTTGGTTCAGTATCCCTTTAATGGCTCAATAAACTTGCCGTAGTTTGTCTTTCTAAGCAATGGCACTAGCAAAAAAAAAAAAAAAAAAAAGCGAGAAATATGAGCATTGTTTGTGCTCCTCAACTCAGAGCCAGAACAAGCGGCCACGTGACCTGGGGCCTATCCTATGCCGCCAACGTTAATCATAGCCACGCGCTGGGGTTTGGGGAGGGGGGGGGGGGGGGGGGAGGGATGTGTTGTATAAAACGGGAAAAGGGGTTTAATGCCTATGCAGATTGTTATCCTCCAGGAAGGCGAAAGACTCGCATAGTCAACAGGGAAGGGGGAAAGAAAGATGTGAGAGGGGTTTGTTAAAAAATAGTTGGCCGGCAAATATGCGGAAGAATGCCAATCAATCAACATATGTGAGGGGAAAGTTGGAGAGGAAATGTAGAGCGTTGGCAGGTCATTGCTCATGACAACTTGTGATTAAGTCACATGTCGCGAAACAGCGTCGCGCGCAATCTAGCTGGTAGTTGTGTCTCTTTCAGATCCATGACTCACACAGGTCTGTCGCGTCGCCGCGAAGCTGCGGCGCGATTAAGTTCGCGTGTCACGGCTACCACAATTGTCATTTTGGATTTCAAAACACTCTTGCACCATAAGTAGTTGCAGCTCAAGAAAGTTCAATTGTTTTCCGCTTCATCGGAGGAATGTGAATGTTAGAGGCGGTTCGAGAGGTTGGTTTCATGTGCAAAATCTACTAATGCCCGGAAAACCACTTTCGCCTGTTGCTTGGTACCTGTAGGAGATAACGATTCCCTAGTTGTAGTCGCGTGTGCACCAGTCCTTTGAACACATGTCATTGATGTTTGCCGAGCAGAGTTGTACTCTGAACAGTGCCAGAAGATGTGGTCGAGATCTTCTATTTCTCCGCATACGTCGCAGTCGGGGCTATTTCCTTGATAGGACCATGCAAAGCGGTGCAAATTTTCCTTCGTGAAGGCGCTGTTAGTTCGAAGTCGATGCAAAAGCGTTGAGTCTCTCCATGTCAACTTGGTGTCTCAGACTGGTATTGGGCTCCTCCCCTGGGCTGTTTCGGGGTCTGAGTGCCGCCTTCGGAGACCACGCGCTATGAGAAGGCGTGCTTCATGAAATCGTCGTAAGTCGTGTGTGGCTGACAAGAGGTCATGTGCCCTTGATGCCAGGGTATCTGCTAGCTCATTTTCATGAACTCCACCGTGGGATGGAATCCACTGGAATGCGAACTTCCAACCATTGTTCTCCAACTCTGTTGCTAAGTGCGCAGTCTCCTAAGCTATCAGGGGAGCGTTCTCGGTGTCAGCGATGTGATTAAGAGCTCCGCCAGGATCACAGCTTTTCCGGTCGCAGGACGTTCCTGAAGTGCCTTAAGAGCCAGAAGAACTGCAACCGTCGCAGCTGTCGTAGATGACGTCTCAATGTTCAAAAGAATTACAGCTTTTTCAGTAGATAGTGTGGGAATTGTGTAGGCTGCAGTTAAAGTTCCTCTCTTCAAGTCGACTGAGCCATCAGAGTAGATGGCGAGGTGTCCAACGTACTTATCTTCGAGGGCCACGGCAACGGTAGAACGAGCAACTGTTGGAGGGAGATCTCTTTCTATAGGGAGGTCTGGCAATGGCTCATGCACATTCAGTGGTGGGGTTGGCAAAGAGGAGATGCATGGTGAGCTCCAGGCGGTGTTAGAGTTCGGCTATTCGCATCATCTCATCACCGCTGTGGTTGAACACGAGCCACTACGCCGAGTGTCCGCCGAGGTCAGGTGCTCACGCAGTTCTCGTGTCCAATCCTTGAGCCGGGCTCGACTGTCATCAGGTGGGTGGTTTCGATCCCCCAATTACGTCATCAAGCTTTGCGAAGGCTAGGTTGGAAGATATAGGGGCCCCCTTTTATCCTCGCACTTTCACCGCGACACCTCTGCAAAGTCATGAACATCCATACTCGATATCGTTATGCAACGCTTGTTGGCGCGAACATGTGGCTCCACCTAGCGTCTCATTTGCGCGCGGCAGCACTACTCATTTCCAACTCTTCAGTGTACAAAAACAATTCATCTTGAAGTGCAGAACAGCGAGCGGAACTAACATAACTGCAAAGCCATCGCACGGCAAACGGTACCCGCGTCGTCTGCTACGCTCAACAGAAGAAAAAAAAAAAAATAGGAAAAAAAAGTGCGGTCGGGTGCAGCCACTTGACTTCTGGCCACTCTCCTCCTCTATATTTCTCCAATTTTCGTGCGCGGGTTTCGGTTTCGAGCAGTTGCGTTTCTTGGCTTTATTAAAAATATACGCGACTCTGTAGCAAAATATTAATTGGGTTCTCTAAAACCATCAGTGATGGAAGCGCTGCGCCAATTGCGCCAAATTGCGCCAAGGACTCGATCCTGCTACATGTAGCGCCAAATTGTCATTTTACCGAAGAATTGCGCCATGCCTGCGCCGAGATGAGATGTAGCAATAAAAAAATAAAAATTGAAGTCTTATCAGAGCGCGTGGCGTTACCGCGGTATTTTCCGCGCCGCAACTTTTACGCAAACCGAAACTGCGAGGGCGCATTATCGTCATCATCATTGAAAGGAACAGCGTTAGCAACATCTTAGACCAAAGCCGCGGAGGCTAAGCGAAGAACCATCCCACTGAGCAGCCTATTTAAAAAAAAAAAAAAGGCTGAGCTCGTGGATGTTTTCAATGTTGGCTCGCCCTGTTCCCGTGCGCTAGCTACCAGCGAAGTCAAAGCTAGCGCAAGCCCAATGCTCTGTGCATTCCTGGCTCGCGCGTGGGCTCGTGCAGTGTGGGCACCGTTACGGGCTCCATGCGCGCGCTTGTAGCTTCGGCTGCGCTCGCACCAAAGCTGAAGCGAAGTATAGTTGAGTTGCACCAAACTCTGGATGTAGTGCTGGTAAAGCCTCACCGTCCTTTGCGGAACACAAAGCACTGCGCGACTCGCGCGACTGCAGTGTCTGCTCCGCGGGTGTCGGTTCTCTGCAGCGCGTCGGTGCGTGCCAAGGAGCGCACTCAACGGGTTAACTCGCCGTGATCCGATCGTGACTTCGCCAGCACGTCGAAAATGAATCGGAATTTTTGAAGCGAATATCAGATACCGCAATATTTGAAGCTGCTGCCCGAAAGACAACTCTAATCTGAGCTAAAACATTCCACAACAGTGAGGGTCGTTAGATGCTGCTGCAGATACTTTAAAAAAAGTGGAGGCTGATAAAACTAAATATCCTGTACCATCAGAACTCAGTGCGACATATTTAATTGTATTTTTTTTATCTAACGAGCAGATAAACTATTAAAAAAAAAGTTTTTTGTGTGTACTTTGTTGAATTTTATATATCCTGTCTTAAAAAGGCGACAGGCGCTGTGTTCCAATAATAGAGATGGGCTATATATAGCAATGCGGCATTATTTCATTTTCAAGTAATATGCCAACATATGCCGGACCCTGCTCCAGAAGGGCCACTACCTGCTCCAAAACAGCATTTTGCTTGCTACAAGGCCTGCTCCAAAAGGTCAAATGGCACTTCCATCACTGAACCATACTAAACCGCCCGACTAAAAAAAAAAAAATTTTTTTTTTTTTTTTAGGTGTGTCAGTGTTTCTTTAACCTCAACGTCCTTTACTGGTTTTTAATTTGCACCGAACCTGAGCGCACTGAACGTAGTAACTTAATAAAACTTTTCTTTTCTCGAATTTAGCCGCCTCGGTGGCTCCGAGGCGAGAGTGTCGGCCTCCGGATCCCCATGTGGCGGGTTCGAATCCCGGCCGAGGTGCCCGCAATCTGACGGAGGCTTGTTGCGGAGAAGGCGCCGTGTAACCGAGCTTTCGGTTGCACATCAAAAGATCCCCAGGTGGTCGAAATTAATCCTCAGTCCTCCGCTGTGCGTGCCAGATTCCCGTCGTTGGTTTGGCACGTAAAACCCCCAAATTTGACTTTGACTTTTCTCGAATTTCGCTTTATTTCTAAAGTTATAGGCAAATTCAAATTACAAGAACAAGCAAAATAACCTTCATGACGTCCTTGGTCGTGGCTTGAGTGGCTGTGAATTAGAGAAAGGGTAGTGAGCTCAGCGAGCGCTCACGGCTGCCTCACTTTGTGTGAACGGCTCGAGAGGGCGCCACTAAAGCATGTGCTGGATAGGCTGCATGAAGCGGGCGGCCAGGGCGGCTGGCATTGCATTTGCTGCGCGATTAAACACTAATTTTTTATGACACTTCATTGGCCACAAACGAGAGCAAACACGGGGTAAAGATCAGTTCAGAACGGGAACCACTTTATGCTGCCATAACGCCAAACGACCAAACCTCACCGAAGGCCTTCGGAACGCTCGGAACCAGTCGGATACTCGAGCCCGTATAGGCTCCTTGCACTGACGTCACATCGCACACTTTTGAACACCAACTAAGAGGAGGAGAGGGAAGCTGCTTTTGTAAGAATTTTGAGGGACAGGTTAATCTTCTGTAATCTTCTGGGGGGAGAATAGCGACGCCTGTACAAATCCGGGAGGTACAAAGGAGGGTCCTGATAAGAGGGGAGCTCCTTCTTTCCCTCTTCTTTGGAGGGCAACGGAAATGACGTCCTATGCAACGGTCGCGTACACCGCTCGTCGGTGTATGATCCCACTACCCCTTTCTAGTATGCACAGTCTTTTCCACCGCTTGGTGGCGGGTATGTCGACGGGTCATTTCCTGCATTTGTTTCTTTTCTGATCTAAAATACTGAATAAAAACAACTTATATTTTGTAGTTCGACTAAAAACAAGCTTTTAGCGGCTTTGACCAGTAGTAAGGCCAGGACCAAAGACTTCACATATCGTACGCTTTCGGCACCGCGGGTCGCCTCCGTAGGGGGAGGAGATTTCTGCGTCGACCGGTTAAAATATTACGCACTGATATTTAGTTACTCTTACGTGACCGCTGGCTTGCCCGAACCCCAAGAGACGTGGAAACCGCAAAAGAGGTGGGCGCTTAAATATGACTCCAGGGCCCCTTTAAGGGAATGCTCATGTGACCAACGTCAGTGATGGTGCATGCAGCAAGCCACTTTAAAAGGGCAATGCAACGACTTTTTGCAGTTTTTTTTTTTTTTTTTTAATTTGCACCGACCCTGAGCATACTGAACGTAGTAATTTAGTGAGTTTTTTTCGAAATTCGCTTTATTCTAAAAGTCACAGGCATATTAAAATTACAAAAACAAGCAAAAACCTCCTTCATAGCGTCCTTTGTCCTCTGTCCCGTCTTTCCTCGCGGACCGCGGTGACCGAGGAATCTGGGGAGGGAGGGGAAGACGGGGAAAGTAAGTGAGGCCGAGGAGAGAAGCTGCCCGGCAACGGGGCAGCTCTCTCCTCGGCTGATCAGGACCAACAACGTCACGATTTCGTCACCTGCCGCGTGCGTTCAACACCACGGGGCGCCCCGATAGGAGGAGGAGGAGGTTTCCGCGTCGTCGGGTTAAAATATAACGCACTGATATTGTCACGAATGACGAGGTGACAAACAAGAAATAAACTGAGAAAACTGAAACATTTAATGGAACTGAAACATTTAAAGGGATACTTCAACGAATTTTGAAATATTCCCGCCGTGTTCAAAAATAGGTTGAATAGGATCGACAATATCCGTAAATGACAATCGCACATTTGTATTTTGAGCCTGGTGGCTGCATTTTTCGTTATAAACGGCCCACTCTGGCAAGCGCTCGGAGAAGGCCCAGCAGAGACCACGTGACATCCAACGCAATCGTGACGTAGGTCGTCTTAAGACGAGCAAAGCTACGGTGAGGTTGACGTCGAGAGGATGGCCTGTCCTTCCAGCCACCCAAGCGGCTGCTTTTGTACGAATTTTGAGTGACGGGTTAATCTTTTGTAATCTTGTAGGGGGACAATAGCGACTTCTGCGGCACACAAAAGGCATTCTCGGGAAGAGGGGAGTTCCTCCTGCCCCTCTTCTCTCGTCGTGGCCGGAGACGAGACACTAACCGTCACTAGCTGTCAAGGTTCCTAGATGGGCATTACAAGCGAGGCGTTAGCGACATCCACCAGGTGCTCTTTGCTAATCGTTTAATTCGTTTTAAAATTCCTTTTCGACTTTTTTAACAAGATATTGGTATGTTCGATGTGATGCTGCTTTTTTGAACACATATAGACCAAAAAATGAGCGCCGAAATTTCGTTGTAGTATCCCTTTAATGGGGCGAACTTGTGCCCAAAACAAAAAGGAAACAGAAGATAACAGCAGAGCATCGCGTTCGTCGAAGTCGACGTAACAGCAGGATCGAACGCTGGGGCGAGACTGACTTCGGCTTGCCACGCGGAGCACCTTTTGTACCGGCGTGGGTTTCTGGAACAATGTTTAGTTACTCTCTCCGTGCCCGCTGTGTTGCCCGAACCACAAGACGTGGAAACCGCAAAAAAGGTAGACGCTTAAATAGGATTTCAGGGCCTTTTTAACAACAAATACTGACTATATACACGAGCTGCGGAGAAACAAGTACACGTCAGCGAAGTGGATTTTTTCCTCAACTGAACATGGCAAGAGCGCCTGCGATGGAATCGGGGGTCACCGCCCGGCACAAATGCACGCGACAAGCGCCGAATGTGCGCACAGGATGTTGATTCAATCAACTCGTTTCAATTGTACCACTTTAAACATGTCTTTCTAATCACTATTTAAACCTGGTCGTCAGCAGCCCAGCCTCCCTACGAAGGGTAGGCTCCGAAATTCACCGATCCGAGAAATCTGCATTTGAATTGTTGGCTTGTGCTTCAAACTCACCACTAATCTTTTGTAGGAATTCTTATTTTTCGCGAACTCCAGTCACAGTACTTTCTCTCCAGACTTCCTACTTTTTTCGACCACTTTCTTGCCCGTTTGAAATCGGCCAACGTCCTTTCTTTCCCTACTCCCGTTACTGCAACTCTGCATATTTAGCGCTCTGCAAATTCAAAAATATTGCAAAGCATTTTTGAAGAGGCTGATAGGACAGATTATGAGCCTTGATGCGGGAAAAATAGAAGAAAAATTATGGCCGTCATTTTACTTATTTTCCACTTATAAAATCGGTAACCTGTCTACATTTCAGTATTTAAAAAAAAAAAAAGATTATTGTTTTCAATTTTAATGAAAATTTACGCGAATATTGAACAAACGCGTACAAAGCGTGTTAAAAAATTTGAATTTCCAGTCTTTTAAGATCTGGATCCAAAAGACTTTGCCGATTGTACACAATACCCGGCCCAACACTGTCCAGCGCTCGTGTAAAGTCTGCTCTGCGCCGACCTTCCATAGGCGACATCGAAAATCCAATACACTCCCCACTTGTGTAGGTGTTTGTCCCACCTGGGAATGTCAACTTGTGAACAGCTCTCTTAATCGGCGTGAAATTTGCAGGGCGGTGTTTGTAGGAATACAGGAGGAGGACATGCAAAGTTCCAGCCCTGCGAACCAATTTGATGAGGTACTATACCCCCAGAACGAAGGATACGTTCAGGCATAACGTGGTAGATCACGTTTAAAAGACACAAAATCGTGCTGCAAGATTTGTGACGGGTACATTGAATAGGCCTTGTTAGGTGCCGAGCAGATGACTTGCACGTTTTGCCGGTTCGCTATCTTTTTTAACTTATGGGTAACCCCGTGAATATATGGTATTACTACAAAGGGTGGTCTGGGGTTTTTTTTTGTTTGTTGACTCGTAGCATTATTCGTCTTGATGGTGCGACATCAGGATTTCAGAGGAAAAAAAAAAACAAGAAAACTAAATTTCATTGGAGAACTGATGTTTTCAAATGTTCTTTTTTTGCTAAGTGACATTGTCGGAACAAGGTTGTCAAAGCTGTTTTTTTTTTTTTTTTTTTTTTTAGATTCAAGGATATGTCTAATTAGCGTTGTGTATTACTTATTGTATTGTTTTACTTTTGTGTTTTTAGTGTACAATGTTCATTCTGTGCCCCCCCCCCCCCCCCTTACTATGATGCGTCTTTAGGCAATGTAGGTATTCAAATAAATAAATAAAGCATAGCTCGGCATGGAATCTGCTGAATGAATCTATCAAAGAGAAATGGTGTTGATAAATGCATTTTTCTGGTAGAATGCATACTGGAATACCAGTTGTCAGTTACTATAAAAATATATTCCACAAAATATGCATTTTCAAAGGAAAAAAAAATATATATATTTTTTTTTTTACGTTTTGCAAAAATACAATGTTTCATAGTAAAAGAACATGAAAATGCAAAATATAAGTTCACAGCAATTGGCTCAATAAAATTTCGGTATATAAGCCACAAAAAGTTTCAAACTGAAACGATAGGTTTATTGAGTGAAATTTATGCCAAAAAGTGGAACACGGAAAAACGTGTTCAAAGTGCTCGAAGCTCTACCTTTTCTTTAGCATTGGTGGACTGAAAGTAATTTATAAAAAGAAAATAACTATGGAGTGTAAACGAATGAAACTGTCTGGGAATATTCTCTAGATGTTGGCAAAATGAACTTTTTTTGCAGACATTTTTTGTTTCTTCTGGGTTCTTTTTTAAAACAACCATACAACTTGGGCACCAAAACCGTGCGACGACAACAAGACCACAACTGGAGAAAGCTCGTAATTTATTATCAACTATAATTATCTTACACGTTGTCTTCCAGGCCAGCCCAGCTGAACTTGCTAGAACAAAGGGGAAGCTATATATATATATATAAAAAATCTTCGACAAAATCCCACAGCTTTCGAAGGGAACGCTGTTGGACCCTTCGAAATAAATATTACTCCGCTCGTCCAACACGGAACGGGCAGCTTCACATGGTTACTCTTTTACGAGGCCTTTCTCAGCCCAGCACACACTCACACACACACACCATCAAACCTCATCACATCAACAACAAAGCAGTTACTTTCGTGAGCACTTTGTTTCGCTTCAATGGCATTGCAGAGAGAAAGTCAAGGCGAAAGCAATCGAAACAAAAAGGGGTAGGCCGTAAGGGACCATGAAATGATGACGTTGGGTTTGAATTCTACTAATTGTGCATTGCATGGTTGGGCAATAGAGAATTAGTCCACAGACACAATGTTTCCCTTGAAATTTTGAAAATGTGCTTGGACTCCAAGTCCACGACTGTGGTAAGCACTGAACCACTTCAGGGGCATTGAAGAGCTTGAGGAGCGCTGCAGCGCTTCAGGGGGAATAATCTGTCACAAGATACGAGACTGCTTGTCTCGCGGGCGAACTAGTTCCTGCTCGAGTTCCATGAACATTCGGAATATTTATAGGTTACTAATAGCGAAAGCTACAAATATAATTTCATGGTCCCTTTCAGGAAGCCAACGAGGATTATTACACTCATAATGGGCGACACGTGGCCCAGAACAAACGAAGAAGCGAAGCTTAAATTAAACAGACGTTCTCGCTGAGGCAGTTTTTTCGGGTTACTTCTTTGCCTGCAAAAGAACGCGAGCAAACAAACACTCGTTTGTGCTCGACCGCTAACCAAACTGAGCAGACAAATGACGAGTTTGTACCACAACTGAAAACTGGCAAGGGAAGTGCCACACAACCTTAGTGACAAAAACGGGGTAAAAAGCAATAAAAACACAAAACCACGGGAGTCTTTGAGACAGAATTCCTTAGGGGGGTCGGAGACTATAGTCGGCAACAACTCAAGAAGGTAAGGCGAGGAAAAAGAAGGTGGGAGAGGAGCAAATGGACGCAATGCTGGCAAGGAGAGGAGGAAAGCTCCCCTCGCCAGCGTTAGAGGTCTGCTTCCTCCTCTCCCACTTTCCTTTCCCTCGACCGACCTTCTTAACCTGCAACATACTATAGCGTAGCCGCTAAGCGTGCAGTCATTTCAGGTGGCAGAGTTAGTGCAGCACGCCGCTCTAATTGCCACGCAAGTCAATGCAGCGATGACCTATTAAGAGTTCGATAAAAAGACTGTGAATCAATTAATCAATCATTTCAGTAGCTGGTGCAGGTGCGGTGCAAACCAGACAAATGTGACATAAACCTACATGTATCCCCGTGCATCGTTCTAATTAATGTGTCAACTGCGGGCTGACGCACGTACCACACCTCTGCTTTTACACTTTTGGGAGAGGAGAAATGCAACGATTTTCTGCTTGGCAGAAAATGTTAGTGTTGTCAAAAAACTTGATAAAGAATTATACACATAAGACAGAACACGAACAACGTAGCTTTCGAAAGACATGCTGTCCGCATTCTGTCCTTCGATGCATACTTCTTTTTTAGGTTTTTACAGAAAATGTATGTCGGGGTTTTCAACGCATGAAAACAGCTGCAGGTCTCAGGTTGGGTTCCCCGCCAACGTTTGTTGTAATACTTTGGTTTACCACAAGTCTGAGCGTAGTCAGAGGCTAGAAGACAAACAAGCACAGACAAAGTGCCAAGTCATGGAATATGCCTGCACTTCATTGGTCTAGCCGGTCATAACCCACACAACAAAAGATGACGAGCGCCGCAATGTTGTTCTTTTTGCACTGTATGGTTGGCGCTATCGGCTCGAGCAACAGTCACACTCCGAATTGTGGTAAACTAGACTTCCTTTCCAGCTTTTTTTTTTCTTTTTTTTTCACGGGCCCACTTTTGCACTAGCTCATGGCAGTCGAACTTATAAAAATAGGCGGCGGCCACATTATTGCAAAGCACAGGCATGACAGCGTGCCGACCTGCAAATTTTCGGACTTTGTCGGAAGAAGCTACGAACCGTCGTCGCAAAGTGGTGCTCGCAAAAGCGGGAGGCGAAAGCTCAAATCTTCGAAAGAGGACTGTCTCTCCCCCGTACGGAACTACTTCCCAATTCTCCCTGAAACCCGGGCTTCCTCGTTTGAAAACAGAATCTTGCACTTCAACACTCGGTGCCTGTGGGCACATTCAAATTCTCGACGGTCAGGTTCTTTTTTTCTTCTGGAGAACTCAGGTGCACGGTACAACAAAGTAGCCCCTGTAGACGAATCTCTCGTGCCGGCATCCAATGCTCACAACAAAGCTTTGACGAAGGAACTCCTGCGAGAGTGCAGCAACGGCCACTTTGAGTGGGCATGTCAACGAAGCAGTCTTATACCCCTGTTACACAGGCAGTTTCAAGGATCATCGAGCCAACGACTATTGACTCAATCGCAATCAAGCGGTGTCACACGGCAGCGCCAACTGCCATCAAGCCACTAACGACCATGGAGTTTAACTTGAGCTGGCCTACCTCATAATCTGATGGGGGTTCACCCCGAAGAGCTAAAGATGGCGGCGTCCGCCGCACTGCGACCGATGGCCAGCACCAGCGGAGCACTTACTACTGCGGAAGATTGGGGGACGTATCTAGAAAGCATTCTATCAGCAAATATTGTTAGAATTGGTACGATTCGGTGCCAGAGCTGCCGCTAAAACGATCTTGGCATGTCGGCGAGCTCGGTCATTCTTATGTCGGTGCCGATAAAGACTTTCGTTATATCCCTCTTGCTTGAATTTGTGCGAAACGTTCATATTATCGCTTTTTTACTCTAAAAATAAAGAACATTTTATTTTGTGTTAGTCTACTATGAGTGAAAAGTGTGTATATAATCTATGTGCATCGCTTTTTAAAATAAGGTAATCAACTGCGATCAAAAGTTGGGGTTCCTATGTACCGTGTAACACCGGACAACTTTGTTGAGCTCAGCGATTGTTGGAAGATGCCACGATCGTTGGCTCAGTGACCCTCGAAACGGCCCTTGTAACAGAAGGGTGGGCGAATAGAGTGGCGGGTCGCCTGTGCGACCCGCCACTATATTCGCCGACAGAGTTAGAACGGCAGGGGTTGTCCTTCAAGTTACCTCGTTTCGGTGTCTCAAGCGTGCACACACGGCCAACGAGCAGCAGAAGGCGATGAGTGCTTGCTGGGGGCCGGGCGTCAGAAAGAGACGCCTTACCGTTCCCGTCTTTTACGACATCTTCAGGTGAAAGTGACAAACGAGAGTCAAGTGTTTCCTGTCTCTCTGATACAAAATGGCCGCTGTTCCATCTTCCGTTTTAGGTAAAAACAAACTGGAGTCTCCTCGCTATGACTGGCCGACTTCCACAAAAGGACACGCTTCCAAGAGAAAACTGCATGCATCGCAACAAATGTTACAAAACAAAAATTGCAAGTTTTTTACGGCAAATAAAAATAAATGGACTACTTACAAAACCTCTTTCACAGTTCACTGCAGAATGCTGGAATGGTTCGAGCTATTGCACCAGGGATTTTTGAGCTGTCTGGGGTGCATCTTTATACCGAGCACAAACAAAAGCGAGGGAAAGCCCGGTTTGTTTCATATTCCTGTTTGTTTTGTTGCTGTTGTTTTCCCATAATTTTCATACTTTTGTACGTAAAGATTGAGGGTGTGTACTCTATATTTTGTTTTTCAAGCCATGCTTTTGGAGTGAACGATTAATTTCACTGCTTGCAGATAGTATTTATATAACCAAAACTAATTATTTCGGACCTAAAATTGCCTGTGGGGCTGCTTTTGTTAAAACGGAGCTTCGGTCAATTATCTGTAACAACGAGTAAGGGGGCATTTTCTTACATTCAATCAAAACTTTTAAACAAGAAAGATTTGGCTCAAGAGATTAACCGAGTCAGAAGGCCATCATTGTGCCCATTATTGTTTTTGGAGACACTCAAGGCTCGTTCACACACTTGCAGTTGAGTAGGACCAGCTGAGGCGAAACTGGTTTTTAAGCCTCTTGCGACGGCTTAGGACCTGCCCCGCAGCAGCGCATCTGGTCTTACGCCGTCACAAGAGGCTTAAAAACCAGCCTGTCTCACTCGGTCATACTCGGTTGCAAGTGTGTGAACGGGCCTTCACGCAATCGCACATCTTGTACCACACTTTCAAGCTTTTCACTTCGACAACCCAAAGAGGCCAGAGCACAGCAACCTCGCAACATGTCGCGAGGGATCCTGTAAATTTTCAATTAGACAGATTTTTCTTTTTTACAAACAAAAAAATATTGCAAAGAAGAAAACAAACAAGAGGACAAACTTTCGACAGACTGAGCTCGCAGCCATCTTCACGCGGTCGGGGTCCCTTGCCCTTAGCAGACAGCAGCCGGCCTTCAGCAGACGACGCCCAACTTTCAGCAAACAGCCGCCAGCTTTTTATAGCAGGCGACGCTGAGCTTTAGCAGACGACCGCTGTTGCACCTTTGCTTGGAAGTCTTGGAAAACGAGGGTCACCTCTGTTTAGAAGGAGGCACCCCTCGCATTGTGGCACTGCTACCGTTGGCGGCCACCGTCAGACGATGCGCATGCCGGCCATGGAGGACTGCAACGACTGCGGAGACGAAATGATGCACAAATCATTGTTGTGGAGCATCAAGAGCTTGTGGACGCTCAAAGGGATTTTGAGATAGTGTTTTTGCGATGCAACCTCTACGTGCAAGCCCTATGCATCTTAGAAAACCAAAAATTACAATCATGTATGGGCTTTTTTCTTTATTATAGATGCTACCTAGAATCGCGATATGCCTCTCTGCCCTTCCAAGAAACAAAAGCATCTAAGACAAGCACAAAAACAAGAAGTGTTCCTAGGATTCATAAAAGAAAGTTTTGGCACTCTAAGCTTTTAGTATAATCCCCCCACAAAAAGTTAGACCATACAACTTTTAATTTTATAAGACCAAAAATGTTCCTATGTTTTTTGGCAGTCAACAATGTATGTAGCGAAACTTATTAAACCATTTGGGCATGGTTAGAGATATCAGTGATGTGATTGGCCTAAGCCATTTTGGAGCACCTTTCGGAGCAGCCAAAACAGTGTTTTGGAACAGCAAAAGTCGCCTTTGGAGCAGCAAAAGTGGCTTTTGGAGCAGATATTCTTAGAAAAATAAAAATATTTGTTTTAAGTGCTGGACAAATGAAGGGCACTTTGCTCGCCGCAGTAAACAAATTATGGTCAAATTAGACCACCTGGGAGTCTTTTAACATGTAACTGAAATGCCAATGACATGCCACATTTTGCAGTGCTTCAGATGATACATATACCTATATGTACCCGCTATAGATAAATAAGGACCAAACTGCACATATTAAAATTTATTTGAAAATGACCAGCTTAGTAGTAAATATCACAGCATTAGGTTGATTAGTAATATAATAAATGGAAGCAGTCTCCAACTGATGAAACACGGTACTACTGCAGTGCAATGTGAAATTGTACTCAAGACAAAGGTGCATTACGACTAGCGGGTGCTTTTATTTTTGCATTTCGAAACTGTCTCCAAGGCTGCTGCAAGCCTCACTTTTTGCCTTCGGCTAGTAATTAATGAATGTCTACTTCCAATATCTCCAAAGAGACATTGAGTCATCTCACAAGTGTACAGTGCTGTAGGCGTTACCGAGCAATTAAAAAAAAACGCTTACCACCGTTTTACTGGTTCCCGACTTGGCAGACTTTTGTCAAAAGTAAGCAAACGTAAAACAATGGATTGCAAGCATCCCAGCTGGTGCCTCTGTCGGGCAATCATGTTCGCATGCACATGAGGGCAACTTCAGCAGGCTTGTAGTTGCACATGCTTTATCGCGCAAGCGAAGATTGCTGTTCGATCGAAACCGAAACCATGCCACACCGCTCCGTCGCCAACTGGTTCCCAAAATTGTATGCAAAATATAACTGCCCAGCATACGACAAAAAGCAGTCCAGCGGCACGTGCCTGCCAGGCCGGCAGGCAAGATACAAGCTAAACACAGAAGAAAAAAAAAACCTGAGCGCATCGATGCAAGACATAGCGAGCCAGGGTCAAAAAAAGTTTGAGTGCTTTGTACAACGACTGAACTCGAGATAAACAAGCGTGCTGCGTGGGTTCAGCGTGCGGACATAGCCTTTTTTGCTTTAGCTCACTTCTCTTCACCACTTTCTCACGTACTGGGTTCCCTCTCGAATGAAAGCCTACCGAGAGAAACCTAGGTTATCAATACTTCGACACGGTAGTCTTTGAGTTGAAGAGGGATTCTTGTAGTAGCGTATGATTTAAAAGAGAACAGGAATGTTGATGAGCATGCGCCATATCTGCAGTGACGTGGGGATGAAAACGCCCGACGTCGCGCAATCACGGTGACTGAAAGGCAGGGACTAAATATAGTTTTCCCAGGGCCGTTGCTTTCAGGAGCGAGTTCTTTAGCTCACAAAGTAACTCCCGCAGCGCAAAAACATGGTTTCGTTTCATAGCATGACGGCATGGCTGGCCTGGTACCCGGCATGCTACCGTTGGAGCGTCCGCACATGCCGACGTCTATTGTTGAAAAATATTTTAAAAGACTCGAGACGAGACCCACGTAACGACGAGACCGCGAAACGAGAGACAGCGGGAAAAGCCATGGAAGGATCAGATGGACCACTGATGCTGGGTACTTTGTGTCGGGCGGCTGCTTGCGCCACCTAGCTCGTGCATGCTCAATTGCGGTACTCAGTTTTGGTTTCGGTTTTAAAAGGCCACAAAAATTGGTCCTTTGGTGCAGGCTTGGCGCAGAGTACCCGTATTTTGGCAAAATGTAGCAGGGTTAGCCTCTTGGCGCAGTTTGGCGCAGCAATCACATCACTGAGATATCTGCTCATTTTAAACAAATGAGGAAACCCGACCCCACTGCACACTGTAAAGGACCCCATCTTCTGTGAGATCTACATCTTGAGTTTCGGAAAGTGTGGGCTTCGAGAATATTTTGCGGGTGCAAAATTCTGAGATGGAGTGGCAAGCTATGTATTCATTACCTTGGGATGATATATTAGTGCAATCTATTCTTTGCAGTCCTTTACGAGCCGCAAAATTTGTGAAAGTTAGGACCTCGGAAAATATTAAGATGCCTCTAGTGGGGGATCTAAAATATTTATAATCTCGAGGATTCCTTTCGGTGGCTAGCTGACAAACCCCCCTCTGTGCCAGCATTGATCCGACAAAGCGGTGAAGAGGCTTTCAGACACCGTAAATGGCCACACCAATTAAGGACTACTTGGCACAGAGTTATGCATCAATGCACTGCCTAGATCTAGAATCGCGCTTCAACTGGAAGAACGACTGACTTGGGAGCAGGGATGGGCGACGGAACTTGGGGAGATGGGGCAATCATCGACAATAATTTGGGGAACCCAGTTTGTGGACCTTTAACGAAAATGCGCCGGTACCTCGTGCGCGTCTCCGACCGATACGTCTAGCGTCCCATTCCACCCGTGCGTCAAAATTGGTCCCGAAATGGCCCTTTTCCCGAAAGCGCCAAAGAAGGAAGAAGCACCTTGAGGTCCCAGAGGACGAGCTTTCCGTCCATGCCCGTGGTGCAGAGGCGGGTGGCGGCATCCCTCGTGCCCTGCACCAGAGTCACCAGGGTGATGGCGTTCTGGTGGGCCGTGTCCAGCAGCGTGTCCCCCCGAAACTCCGTCGCGTGCTTGTCCATGTTCAGGAACTTGCGCATCGCACTGCAGGCACATGTGCATGTGCGAGGCACGTCATTAGCAACGGTGGCGGCACGGGCAAGGTGCGGTTCAGACACCTGCGTCCAAGCGCAACTAAGACTGCACCGATGCCGCTTACGGCAAGGGCCCTCGAACGTTTAAGCCTCGAGGAACATTTACTTGCCGCGACATTGAAGCAATAAAGATGTTCTGGAATTTGCAGAACTTGCAAACAACAACGAACACGCTGGGTAGTGTTTGGCTCGTGCTAAAATAGCTCTTAAATTGGGAAAACACTTTACTCAGGAGCAGGGACGGGCGAGAAAAAAAGGAGCCCATAAGGGCACTCTGTGGAACCCTTGTGCTTTGGGACCCTGGTTCGAGGACCCATTACCGAGATGGTTGCCATGGCAACCGACGTCCGCACAACGCGTCTTAGTACAGCAAGTCACATTCGGATGCAGGTGTTCGAACCAGCCTCGGCTCGGTAACTTGACGAAATGCCTTGCTGTGCAAAGCTAGCATCGTGGTCTGAATTTCGCATTTATGGTTGGTTTCTCAACCACCGTCCATTCAAAACAGCGGCATTCTGTGTCGTGCACGTTCGACAGTTTGTGGCAAGGTAGAGGACGGACCGCAATCGTGTGCGGCATGTGCTGCGGGGCAGCGTACCCCTGCAGGCCGTCTCCATTGCCTTCTGCTGCGTTGCGTTAAAAGCCACACACGGTATCAACTCGATACAAAAGACCTGATTACGCCAAACGTTCGGTTATAGACGCTTTCAGGGAGTCAGTTACTCGAGCTGCCACCAGTCGGCGCGCCCTCCGCGCGCTTCCTGGGCCGCCATAGCCGACCTTCAGTTTCTTGCCGTGTGTGCCGCGCCGGCCGCTACCGGAGCTTTGTTTTTGTGTTATTTTACGTTTCGCGTTAAAATCGTGTTTTCTTTTTAAGTATTTTCGATATTTCGGGCTTTCATTCCATCATTTGATACCTACATTTGAACATAGCTCTTGTATTTTCTTATTTAAGGTATTGAATCGGACAGCGAATGGATAGACGATGCAAGATTATGGCCTAGGCTTCAGAGACCATGTAAGTTCATCACATTCTTTCATTTTAGTCGCTAATAAAGGGCAGTCAACACCATTGTGACACATGGAAATTTCAATTGACGCAGTAAGGCTATCGCAGTCGTGCTTCTCGCTGCATGTGCGTGCTTTAGACATTGCTTCCGTAAGTAAAAGCCAAACCGCATGTAAGCGCTTTAGCGAGCGACGACACAAGAGACGGTGACAACCACGAAAATCAGCGACGAAGATTTCTCACTGTCACCCGTTGCGTCGCTCAATTTTTGGATTTCTAGAAAATGTTGCTCACCGTCTTGGTCGCTTGCTCCCGTCGCTTTCATGCGGCTTGCCACGTCGCGCAATTGACCGAGTGACTGCGAAGCAGGTCGCCGTCGCT
This sequence comes from Ixodes scapularis, assembly GCF_016920785.2. Lineage (NCBI taxonomy): Eukaryota > Metazoa > Arthropoda > Arachnida > Ixodida > Ixodidae > Ixodes > Ixodes scapularis. Next base: position 81,362,777 of record NW_024609881.1, on the reverse strand, counting down.
TGCCTCGTCGCTCGCCAAATCGCTTACATGCATTTAAACTTACTTAATTTCGATGCACACAGTACTGAATCATTGGCGCCTCGATATTAAGTATAAACCGCAAGCAAGCGATTTGGCGAGCAACAAGGCAAGCGACGGCGACCCGCTTCGCTGTCGCTCGGTCAATCGAACGACGAGGCAAACTGCAGGGAAGCGACAGGAGCAAGCGACCAAGACGGTGAGCGACATTTTCTAGAAATCCAAAAACCGAGTGACGCAACAGGTGACAGTGGGAAATCTTCGTCGCTGACTCTCATGGTTGTCACCGTTGCTCACTAAAGCGCTTACACGAGTTTCGGCTTTTACTTACGGAAACAATGTCTAAAGCACGCACAAGCAGCGAGAAACACGACTGCGATAGCCTTACTGGGTCAGTTGAAATTTCCATATGTCACAATAGTGTTGACTCCCTTTATTAGCGACTAAAATGAATGAATGTGATGAACTTACATGGTTTTTGAAGCCTAGGCCATAATCTTGCATCGTCGATCCATTCGCTGTCCGATTCTTTCCATAAACAAGAAAATACAATAGCTATGTTCAAATATAGATTCTATCAAACAATTAAATGAAAGCCCGAAATATCAAAAAGACCTAAAGAAAACACAAGATTTCAACACGGAACGTAAAACAACACAAAAACAAAGCTCCGGTGGTGGCCGGCGCAACACACGACGCGGAGCAACGGCAAGAAAATGAAGGTCGGCTATGGCGGCAGGGTCACGTGACGCCAAGATGGCGGCGCCCATGAAATGTTGCCTGCAAGGGTCTATAACATGCCGATTTGCAAAGATTGGTTGATCTTTCTCTTCATGCCATTGAGCCAACTTCACACATTGCAGGTTTTGTTACAGAATACATTCGGACACAATAGGCTCTATTAGGGAGTTTGTAAGTAGTTCACCATTTCGTTACGACAAACTCTTCAACGGCAGTCATAATTTGGGATGATACGAGACTTTGGTTCAGTAGTGGTGGCGTCCATTTCGCGAACTGCCGTCGCCTTGCTAGGCACCGGGCAAGCCTCGTGCAACGAGAATCGTTAGTACAGCTCGATGAAACATCATTACCTCTCAATGCTTGGAAGTTTCAATAAACTAGTTTCTTTTTAATATCTGTTTACATTTCGTCAGTCTTGCCGGTTAGAACAGATCCCAGTCATAATTAGGGCTCCGTGTCTTTGGGGTCTATTTTTCTTCGATTTCAGGGGCATCTTTTCGAGGTTTATTTATTTTCCGCAAATATGGTGTTTTTTCGTCGTAAATTTTTTCGCATCGGACAAGAAAGCGGTGTTCATGAGGCCTCATGCTGAAGAAACGAAACAAGGGAATGGAATTCCCCAAACTCCAGAGAGCATGCTCGTCGCCAGAATGTATGCAGAATATTCCGGTACCACGAAAAGAAAACGAGAAAAGGGGTCTCGTTTCCGAAGAATTCGAGAGGCACCCTCGCGGGCATTTCAGTGAGGCCGTGTTCATGGTAAACTTGAAATAAAAATGTAGTTAAAAATATTTGCCCGGGAAACTTGGGTTTTTTCTGTCAAGGAGAGCTCTGGGGTTTTTCGGTTTTCCCTGAATTGGTTAAAACCGGCCCGAAGGTTATCCTTCGGTGTGTATTGGTACTTAACGAAAATGCAGAACCCTAGCCCTATTCCCAAGTCTGATGCAAGAACATGCACCTGCATCCTGCATACTTTTACAACAGTCCAAAGTCTTGTTTGCTATCAAGGTGTGTTATAATGAGCTTATGTTGTATCTGTTGATAGATAACCAATGCTTCTCCAGGGCAGCAGAGATCAACCAGCAGGGCACTTTGGAATACTCAAGGGCCCCAGATTCACGTTCTACCGCCGGCGCAGTGTTCTATGCGTTGTCGAAAAAAAAAGTATTATGTTGCTCGTTACTTCCAAATAAGAGGAATGCATTACTGACCTACATTATGTCAAAATGAAAGGAATGCGTCACTGTGATCGATAAAAAGTAAAGCATATTGCTTTTGCGGTACTTTATTTCTAGATCGAAACGTTTTACTGTTTTGGCGTTACGGGTACGCACAAGCGCCATACTTCAAGGAACACTGCTCGGAATAAGTAAATGAGTAGTATGCTATCCGTTACTCAAAAAGTAACAAGTATGTTACTATGTTACCGCCAACACTGTGTTGGGGTAATGGGTCTGGAAAGCTTCGCCAGAAATCCCCACAGACAGCTGCATCATGCAACTTGCGAAGCAACACTGCTTTCTCCTGCCAAGAGGGAAGTCCACGCACCTGACACCGTCCACCTCCTTCCGCTGGGACTTGTCCAGCTTGTCCACAAACGACACCTGGCCGTTGCTGTATTCGTACACCATGGGGCAGCAGTCGTAGCCCTGCGATGCAAAGGACGCCCTCAGCACAAACCGCACTCCAACGATCTGGCAACGACGGCGTAAAACTGCCACCGCGAAACCCAGGTCTTCCTCTCGGTACCAGTGGTTCTCATAGACTCCTCGATACAATGTGGCCTTTTGTCATTATCTTACCATTAAACTCTTCCTTATCATCATCATCAGTATATCCAGGGTAGGTCGTAGTTCCTACGGCACGACACAGCTGACATGAATGAGCAACCATTTTTACTGGAAGATCGCGACTGACACTATGAGTGTGGTGGAACGTGTTTATGTTGGGTATCGACCTAGACGGCAAGTCTTAGTGCCCAACTGGTCGGAGACGTGTTTAATGGAAGATACGGGCCGAAAAACAATGTTTTGAAAAAGTTGTGATTCCGGGTTTTATGGTCTTTTAGTATCTTTGAGTCTTTATATTTTATGTATAAAAACAACAAGTGCCAGTTATGATGTTGAAATTAGTCAGATGCGCATCTGAAGAACTCCCGGCAACCCAGAAAGGCATGTATTTAGCCATTTTCTGTGTGTGCAAATCTTCAAATCGCAACGTCGTCCAAAGTCTTGATTTTTTTTTTTTCTTTTTCAATAGGCTTCATTGTTTTTTGTTTATCACAGTCACTATTTGGGGACAAACTGCAGACGCTGTACCGGAACCGGGGGAAAACTTCCCACTTCCGGTACTGCAAATGCTGAGACTCCAAAAGCCGTGACCTGCTTTGGACAGCCGTTTAGGCACCGTAGCGAGAGGTAGCGAAGGGAGGGAACGAGGGAACTCACGGCCACGACGATCCTGGAGGGGGACACCCAGAGGCAGGACAGGAAGGGCAGGAAGGGAGTCCGCACGCTGGCCACCGCCAGACCCTTCTGGGCGTCTGCCACGCACACGCTGCTGTCGTGCCCCACCCAAGCCAGCCGGCTGCCGTCCCCGGAGAAGCTCACCGAGTGCACCCAGCCAGCTGGACGTCGGAAGCCACAAAGAGGAAAAAACATTGGGGATAGTCTACCGCTCCAACGTCCCTCAAGTAGGGTGCACCTGGACAGCGCGCCGAAGGAACGCCCAACTCGGCAGAAATTTGGACGTCCCAGGTGCCTCTTGCAGTCCTGTTCCAAGGTGTGCGTCATTCCGCAGTACTTTTCTTTGGCTGCTCTGGGGTTCGCCACATAATGGACAAAGTGGCAGACACGAGCCAACCACACATCCAGCAGTACAGCCTAGTTCTGGCACTTGTTTGGCAATTTCGGCCCAAAAGTTGTCGGGTGACGATTGAACAGCCAAGCGGTGAAGCCTAGCTCTGGTACTTGTAAGGCAGTTTAGTGCCGACATACCCAGGCTCTGGGTCTCTTGGTCGTTAAGTCATACCTTGGCTCGCTTTCGGGCTCATTAATTGCCAGACAGCCAGATAAAATCAAATCTGGGTCCAAAGAACTGTGCCACTTGGGCAGTTATGTACACGGTGTCAAGTCGCACCACATGACGCCGTGACACAGTATCACATAATACGTGATGTCACAACATGATTTGACAACCATCATTACTAGATCTATAAATGTTGTCACTATCGTGATGTGATGCTGGCGTCAATGTTGTTGATACCATCTCGCTTCATCCCTCAGTTTTTAGAGCACAGCTCTTAGGGGCCCGTTTCCAGCCTGAGCGGCGTCGGCGTAACCGAGAGGGGTGGGGGGGGGGGGGGGGTCACCTGACCCCCGAGGTCACGTGACCCCCCCCCCCAGGTCACGTGACCCCCCTCCCCCGAGATCATGTGACCCCCCCCCCCCCCCCGGGGTCACGTGACTACCCGCAGGTGACGTGACTCCCCTCAGTACCCTTCCCTACTCCTCCTCAAGAGCTGCGCTCCAATTTGGCGTTACAGGGATTTGTAAACGGCTTCCATTTTTTGTCCCTTTTCTCTTACCCCTGCCTTAAACAGTCCCCAAGTTCCTGGCATTACAAAACAAAGGTAAAAGGAGCACTACCACATGGTGTAGGCTACTCCACGAAACAGAGAGCACAGCTTTTTATTGCACACCGCTTGAAAGTGCCGGCCTCAGCCCCGTTGCCTGGCAGTTCAACCGAGAGGTCGCCAAGTTCATTGTTTCCCAAACTAACAGCATGTGTCTACGCCACAGAAACCAGATGGCGTAGGTTACCACCCGAAAGCGAGTGTACGGCCCTCGATTGTCCATACGCTCAAAAGGGTGGCCTCACCTCCGCTGGCAGACAGCTCGGCCATGAGGTTGCCAAAGGTGCCGGGCTTCTCTCCCCAAGGACTCTGCTCTGGCGGACTGTCCACCTCACGGATGTATGCCGAGAAGATCCTGCGTGCAGACGGTGCAAGGCAAAAAAGTTGCCGCGACATGTGCCTGTAAACTCCATGGTCTTGGTAGGGCAACACTGCAGAGGCACACGACGCATGACAGTCTACATTTTACGAAGCAACACAGGTTGCATATTAACGCAAGTCGCAGATCAATGTTGCAGCAATGTACCATAATAGCCCGAGATAGCACACCTAAAATCAGGCTATCTTTCGGTGTACAATCAAGAAAAGTCGAAAAAATTATATATTTAGGTTATAGGTTCCTTCCAAGCTTGTCATTGTGGCGAGGGGCAATGAAGCAAAGATGACTGCACTTCCCAGTCGGCAATCTTCACTAATATCCCACCATAGTTAACTAGCCGCATTTACGCCGAGGCCACAGGGTGTCTAGCAATTTATTATTTTGACATTCCCTGACCTTTCCAGGTTTTCCCTGACAATTTTAGGTGAAATTCCCTGGCCACTGTAGAGGCGGTTAAATATATAAGACCATTAAAACACAAGGCATTGGACATTGAGCACTGTGAGGATCATTTTGCACGGGCTTAATTCAACTTGCATATTTCTAAATATTTGGGTTTGTCCAGCCCGGATCAAACGAGCACTTTCTTGCCGCCGACATCGTCAGTGAAAAGGCCACTTCCGGAAACACAATGAAAACACGATGCTCAACCACACACGTCAATAGATGAATGGCAGCATGGCCACCAGATGCATACTTTTGGATACTTTCGGCTTAAAGGGATACTTCAACGAAATTTGAAATATTCCCGTCGTGTTCAAAAATAGGTTGAATATGATCCACAATATCCGTAAATGACAATCGCACGTTTGTATTTTGATCCTGGTGGCTGTATTTTTCGTTATAAACGGCCCACTCTGGCAAGCGCTCGGAGAAGGCCCAGCTTAGAGCACGTGACATCCAACGCAATTGTGACGTAGGTCGTCTCAAGACGAGCAAAGCTACGGTGAGGCTGAAGTCGAGAGGATGGCCTAGTCGTTCCAGCCACCGAAGCGGCTGCTTTTGTACGAATTTTGAGTGACGGGTTAATCTTCTATAATCTTCTAGGGGGACAATAGCGACTTCTGCGACACACAAAAGGGATTCTCGGGACGAGGGGAGTTCCTCCTTCCCCCCTTCTCTCGTCGTGGCCGGAGACGAGACAACCTCCGTCACTAGCTGTCAAGGTTCCTAGACGAGCATTACAAACGAGGCGTTAGCGACATCCACCAGGTGCTCTTTGCTAATCGTTTAATTTGTTTTAAAATTCCTTTTCGAGGCTTTTTTTAACAAGACATTGGTATGTTCCATGTGATACTGCTCTTTTGAACACATATAGACCAAAAAATGAGCGCCGAAATTTCGTTGTAGTATCCCTTTAAGGCTTGGATTGGGGTCTACGGCCATTCCCATTTGTTACTAAATCTAGTAGCTCTAACTGGATCTAGCGTAGTGTCGCACCCTCAATCCAATCCAAGGTTTGGACTGGATTTGTCGACTGTTCCTTTTGCGTCGGGTAGACCACTCTACATCGGGTGAGCAGAGCCCGCGCTCCGCTCTAAGCAGAATTTATTGCCCATTTTTCTGCCCTCAAGTCTTTGCTCAGGGCACTCGATGGCGTTTCCGACTTATTTGCCCCGACTGCGCTCGCTTTTTAACAATACCCTTCACTGACAATTCCCGGCTTCCCGGTCGCCAGACACCCTGGGCCATCACTGATCCCAACACTACTATTACTAAAAGTGGGCTGTCTTTCAATGTTTAGAAAAAATATGGCAAATCAAGCCAAACATAGGGGAGGGCTATCAGACAGATAGTATACTTTAGCACCTGTCAACAGCCAAGAGGCCCGAAGGACAGTAGAGTTTGTCATACACAGATTGCTTATGCAATAAAACAATATCCATGGCAAAGTCAAAAACAAAATACTACAATGCACCCAAGTAAATAAACTAGTCGACTAAACTAACTACACAGTGCCCATACTCCCTACGAAGCAAGGTCCTAGCAGCATGGACCCTTCATTAACGTACGTTAAAGAACAATGTTGCTGCAACATAAAAGTATGAAATTAGTCCAATTTTAGCGAGTCGTTTTGTCGCCAAGGCCGCCTCAGTCTTTGTGCCGTAACAAACACAGCAGTTCTATACTTCGTTTTACCGTTACTTGGCAAGCAGCAAAGCCTGTGGCCCCGGCGAGCCAATCGGCGCATCAAAACAAAGCACGTGACAATGCATAGTCGGAGGGCTCTCGTCTTGCGGAGAGCTGCACGTGGGACCCATAGTCTTCACCGTTTGCCCAGGGGCCATAGTCTTCGCCTATTGCCCAGTTGTGATGAAACAAAATATAGGGCTGCCACGTCTGCTACAGCTTGGGCTCTCAAACTGGGCTGCTAGGAACACGGGGGTTCCCCAGATCAGTCTTGGGGCCTTCCTTGAGCTCTCAAATTGCCTCGACTGTACCTGCTCGTAAGTAAAATGTTTTACCCGTTAAAGTTCTTTTTGAACAGGTATCGGCCACCTACCAACGGGATATTGCGTGCCAAACACTTCCCAGTATGCACGCTACTGCTTACAGGGTCTATGAGCTTCCACGCTGTTTTGTTGCATTATTGCCGAGGTCGAGACGGATTCCTTGGCCATCAGTCGAGAGAGAGGGATATTCCTCGAGATGGGAACGTTTGGGAACCCCCAAGGCAACAGCAAGAAGACAGAGCTACCCCTGGCAAAACGTAGTACACTAAAATTGGGCTAACTTTGTACAGTGGCGTTGGGGGAACCAGTGGCTGTGCGCAATGGCGTGCCACAGCTCGCAGCATGTGAAGTCAAAGCCTGCGCTGCAGACTTTGACTGAGAACCGTACCGGATGAGAACCGTACCGGTGCATGGTCATGTATCACTACTGCGTGATGCACAACAAAGCCGCTGTGGTGGTACTGCACAGGCTAAATTTCCCGCCTGCAGTGGAAACACCAAGATGCCCACTGAGGCTGGGGCTGACTCACTACCCGCTGTCTGGACAAACGCCCAACACGATTAACATACTTTTCTACTGTAGCAGCTGCTCTTTGCCAAGTTACGGTGAAAGGGAGTATACAACTGCTGCATCTGCTATTGCAAAAAGATGGAGCTACCACTAGCAAAAAGCAGCGCACTAAAAATGGACTACATTTGTACCGTTACGTTCACTCTTTGCCGAAATACGGTGAAACGAAGCTCAGGCCACCCCCCCACTCACCTGGTCCTGAAGTCTGTGGAGCCGCAGGCGAGCAGGCAGTTGTTTGGGTGCCAGTCGAGAGAAGTGACGGTGGACTTGACGGGCTTCTTGATGTGCTTGCTCAGCCACCAGTTGTTGCCCTCCTCAAAGTAGCACACCGACACCAGCTTGGCACCGCAGCCCACTGCAAACTTGTTCTCTGCACGACAAAATGAAACGACGGTCCCTTTCTCAAATGTTCCGTGTCATGCATCATGGCAGGACGCAACACAGAAAGAAAGAAGGGGAGCAGTCCGAGCACTAGAACTGTCGGTCGCCACCTTTCGGGCAGAGAAAAAATTGCCCTTTAGCTGCAAACAATTTCCTTTGATAGCCAAGCTCGTTTCCCCCTCTCTTGAGTTAAAGGGCAACTCTGGTCCATACTTTCGATTTTGGGATTATGGCTGTTTTTAGTGCAGTTAGCGCCCCTGAATTGCAAGGTGTAATTTTTTTCTCGTTATTGTGCGTAGTTTTAAAGATATCGACGTCTCAAAGTTTTGTTTGGGGCGCGGCCGACAAAACCGAAACTAGCCGCTCGAGGTTCCGGCAACACTGGAAATTAGCCGCTATGTGAACGTGACGTCAAGATCGTTCTCGTTCAACGAGTACGCAGTCCAAGCGGCACCTACCTCTGTTGCGCTAGCCGTCTAAAGGTACAACGTAAGCTGATTTTGTTTTAATTCTGTATTAGTTATCGAGCATATGTAGCAAGAGTTAGTGCGTATACCCAAAAGCTAGCGACTGGAAAACCCGTCAACTCGTTCTGTGCCGTACACGGCGGCCGCCGCCGCACATGCGCTATGCCGTGCCGTACTCGTTGCTTGTATACCCAAAAGCTAGCGACTGGAAAACGAGTGAACTTGTTTGGTGCCGTACTCGGCAGCTGTCGGCGTGCGTGCGGTCTCCCGCACGCGTCTCTAGGCCTAAATTGTCATTGGGGCTCCGTGGAGCGGCGTTGCTCTACGCCGCGCTGCCAGTGACGTACAGTGCTGGGGGCCCGCTCGCTTTCGCGCTGCGGGTCAGTCCCAGACACGAAGCTTTAAGGCTCTCCGGCGCAGGGCGCGACGCCCGAACAGACGTGTGCTAAGCTCTAGACGTCTGTTTTTTCGTTTTTTTTTTTTCCTCAGGCGCGTAAAAGCCGAATTTGTAAGCTACGACACTAATTCATCACATAAGTTCATCCAAATAGTGAATCTTTGTATAAATAATAAAAAAAAAAAAAAAAACTTGCCGCACTAAAAAATAAAAGTTCTTTGGGCAGTCATTTTCTTCTCAAGGCTAGCAAAAGTTTTTGTGGGTGATAAAGGAAAACAGAGAATGTTAGCTAGGTGAAAACACTTTCTTTCCCTTCCGCATTCCGACCCCCACCCACAACATTTTTTTTTTTTTTATTGGAATACATAGGATTTTAAGTTTTCCTTCGTAACTTTTGACTAAGGCAATTTTTTTTTTTCTTTTTTTGCATTTTTAAATATTATATTTACCTCCAGCCTAACTCGGGTAAATCGGAGAGTTGTAACTTACGAATCCGAATTTTCGCGATTTCTTTAAAGTTTCTTCTGGTATTCACAAGCGGAATGTTAATTAATACTGCTGCGTAATGGGTTCGAACAATTGGGAGGCGAATGTTTATATCGCATGAGCTTCACGCGCCGGCTGTTCGCTAGTAGTCGTTACGGACCTGAATACTAAGCACGAGATTGCGTAGTAAACAAGCAGTGACGCAAAGCAGAACATTGTTTTCCTTTTCATTACAAACTTCAGTGTTTGGGGCTAGTTAGTGGTTGTACTCTACATGCCCACCATTCCCCATTCAACAGACATTCAATGGAGCGTGAATGCTCAATCTTCAACACTGCACTTGACAATGACTGTTTTATTTATTGATCAGGATACTTTTATCATGTTTACCTTTTCTGTACATGTACGATGGGCAAAGAGCGACGGCACGGCATCCTTTTTAAGCCTCGACCCCTTCGCTGACAAGCCACAAGCAACCAACACCTGTGGGTTTCGTTCGTAACTCTCCGGCGAAAAATGATCGGAGCAGAGCTTCGATCTGGGGGTCGGCGTCCAAGGCTTTCCAAAGTCCACTCGTCGAGCAGCGTTCACCCACACCTTCTCCAATTTCCGATGATCCGTTGGAAACTTGTGAAAAAGCACCCCCGGGTTGCGCAGCGGGTTGTTTGAGCCCACAGCGCTTTAAGTTGTGCTCGGCATCTTTCGAGGAACAGCTGGGCAGTCTTGGGCGCACCGAGTTGCTCGCTAAAACGAGTTTTGGAGTCCTCACAAGCAAATAAACAAAAGGCTATACGGAAGCTACACGGGCTACAGGTAAAAGCAACGGCTAAACACGTAATCACAAGCCAAAGTAGCGGTGGTAGCGGCACAAAGAAGCACGCGCGACGGCTTCGCCGTGCGCCCGTCCGGAACAGAGGAAAAAAAGAGAATGATGTTGACATCACGGCCCAATGTTGCTTTAGTGATAGGCAACCCGCTGGCCGCCCGCTAAGGAGCAGCGGCTCGCGGCGGGTCGCATTTTTATTATGGGTATTAGTTGAGAATGCGGCGTCCCACGGACGTGAAATTTTGGCTGGGGTCGTATTTTGTGTCACTAAAGCGATACCAGTAATTTAATTCATTTTGAGTTTTGGCCGGAGTTGCCCTTTAACCCCTTAAGTGCCTAGGGCAAGTTGAGCCCGCCGGCGGCTTTCTGGTTAAAATGCTTGGCACGAGCTCGTCCAGTGTTTTTTTTTCTGTAGCTCTCAATTCCACGGACGAATTACGCTCATCCGAGTGGTTTGCGTCGATGATCATAGATGGCAGCATTCCTTTTAGTTGAAGTCCCGATGATGACGGCAACAACAATTCGGATTGTGGTGGCAATTCCAGAGTCCGCAACCTCAAATAAGGTGACCACACTGTACTTGGCATTTTGGCACAAAAAAAAATCAACAGGACTGCCCTAATCTACTGGTTATTTTTTAGATTCAACCCCAGAGGATGTAAGGTGCATAAGCGTGTATGCAGAAATGCAAGATGCTTTGCGCATGCACAGAACCGTAAAAAGGTTCATGTGAGCACAAAAAATGCACAGAATTTTGCATAATAAGCTTTTGAAAGTCTACCTGCGATACTAGAGGAATAACACTCAACAAAAAGACATAGCATCTTTTGTGTCTCTTAAAAAAAAAAGAATGTTGCACCTCGCGGGTTAATGCGGAACTCTAGGCAGGCATAATACCATCCGAGATGCGTAAAGCAGAGGACAAAATGCTACTGCTACACAAGCGCACAAGCGCTGCGGCATAGCCCCCCGAGCTTGTTTTATGAAATTCAGAGAAACCTAGAATTGGAGCTATCCTCAAACAAGAAAAGCACGGGCTTTGCAACAAGAGAAATATTTATCTGCAGCTTTATTTCGAGTTCACGTGGAACACAACCCCACTGAACTGCCGGCGAGGCTGTTCCTTTCTCCAAGAATCATACGCCTTATACTGTTTGCATCTTTTATCAATACCAGAACCTTTTAGAAGCATTCGGGTCACACACACACGTTCCTTGAAGGTTCTGAAATCCCACGCCCTCTTTTCAGCCACAAAAAAAAACAACGCAAAAATATACTTTTTCTTTTTTACGTTAAAAGCAGTAGTTTAGAACCACCGAATCTCTGGACAAGAAATAAACCCAGAAAAATCACTTCCATATTTAAAAAGAAGATAAACCCCCAAAAAACGTAACCCATATCATAACACAGTCGAACGATGCTGCACGAACAAACCTCGTAGGGTTGTTTTTGGGGCTTACCTTTTCCAATGGAATCTGTGTTTTTTAGAGTACACTTTTGGTGTTAAACAGAACGTCAAACTTCACCGAAGCTTGCATCGAAAAAAAAAACAAAAAAACACAGGCGTGAGATTTTTCAATCTCCGGGCAACATACACACCGCTCAAATACTTCGAGAACGTCTAGGTATCGGTAAGAAAAAGAATCAGGACAACGTCTGCAGTTCCAAAGAAGCGAGCAACCTCACAGATGGTTTGCTGGGGGTCGTTTTCTGGGTCGACACAAAATAAAGCCGTAGATCTGTTAATCAAGAGTACAGCGACGTGCGGCCCCGACGCGGCGCCGCCATCGGCGGCATGCCTTGTGCGGGCGCTTCGCTCGATGCAAATCTGGTTTCTACACACGCCTCGTGTTTGTAAACGGCACATCGGTCTACGGGCATTCTCCGAGATAGAAAAGTGTGAGAACTCTTGCCGTAGCCAAAGGCCGGCGTGGACGAACAAAGACGGGGGCGGGCGAAACGGACGCACCTAGCGGTGACCAGCGCACGCAGGTGGCGGCCCTGTTGATGCGCAGCAGCACCAGGGTGGGCGTCCAGCGCTTGGCACCCCTGGCCCCCGGAGCGTCCTCGGCCAAGGTCCAGACGTAGGCGTTGCGGTCGGCCGAGCAGGTGACGATGCGGTTGCTGCGGGGCGCCCAGTCCATGCTGGTCACCCGCAGGTCGTGCTGGCTCAGCGTCTGGCCGGGCTGCCACGAGCCGCCCGGTTCGCAGCCGAACAGCTGCACCTCGTGGCTGTTGGGGCACAAGGCCACCTCTGGCAACAATGGGAAGGGTTTCGGATGTTTTGACGCCGAACAGTGGCAGCAGGGGGTTATACTGGGTGACTCGGAAGAAATTATTTACGGCCTTTTAAAGCGACACCTTGCGGGGATTTCGACCTCGTGGGCTGTCTTCGCGCCGCAACGGAAAAAACCTTCTCTCTGCTCTTGGCACGAGACCGGGGGAAGTCTGGTTTTTGCGTCGCCCCCGGCATCCCGCCAGTAACGACACGAGAAAGGGAGAGTCTTCCGTGTCGTCTGCTTGAAAGACTTGTTTTCAAACATTACTCGCATTATGCGAAATGCCACTTTGGCAGTATCCAGGTGCTACGCGTAATGTTGGTTTTAGAAACTTCCACCGCGCTTACCCACTTCACGAATCACTGGTGGTGGTCAGTGGCATCCATGACCGCTTATGAGAATTAACCACTTTGCACCTCCGTCCTCAGGTACGTGACGAGACCATCCCACCCGCATTGTGCGACCGTGCTACAGCTATTGCTTTGGTTTCTCCGCACGTGGGCAAAAATTATGATTCTTTTTTGCGACCACGGCTGTTACCGGAAGGTTTTGGAGCCAATCCCCGGATGCGCTTCCTTTAGGGTCGTCGCAGTTGAGAAACTGCTCCACTAAATTTCGCAAAAAAATTATTTCTCCGCCAAATGGGACAGTCACAGCAGGTGGTACAATTACGTCCCGTGACGTCGTGGTTAGTGTGTGGCGCGACGCTCGGCCGTCGCCACAATTCACTTTCAGGGTGTGGCAAGGGACCAAGTATCTTTTCGCCTTGAATACAAACTATACATCACCAAAAGTTCAGTCTCGGCTGAGATCTAGTGGTCCAGATCGGAAGACTCGGAGCTTGCCCTTGTCCAGCAGGCTTGACACAGTTTGGAAGACATTAGGTGCCGACATTATTATGAATGAAAGGATGCGATCTAGGTAGCACCAAAGTGAAGAGTGCTTCTAAAAAACCAATATATATTTTGGGTGAGACTCTTCAAAATTTACATGTTTTTTTTTCCACCGCAAAAATAAGCTATGTGTCGCCCAATGTTCATTGTCCGCCCAAATGTAGATTTAGCAGTTCTAACCAGACGCCAAAGTTTCAGAACTAACCTTTGTCTTATTCAAACGTTACAGGTGATATTCTGAAATATACAATGGGAAAATGGTGATCGACGGAGCTCTTGAATACATGGAGCTGAATGGCGCACGTCACGAAAAACGGGCTTTATTTTCCCAATAAAATTTACGCAACTTTTGAACGAGACAATGGTTAGTTTCGTAAATATGGCATCTGGACTGTACTGCTAACACTATATTTGGGTGGGGACTGAATGTTTGGCAATGTGTAGTTGATTTTTGCGACAAAAACATTAATTCTTTTTAAGCACGTATGTGCAGAGTTATTTTTACATAGTACTCACACTAGAAGTCACAGGAGCCACGTCAAGTCACAGGACTTTAGGGATCATTAATGGGAAGAGCACAAGCATGGGCAATGAGCATTCTTGAACAGAAAACTTATCCTTCCCAAAAGTCCCTCATCATGGCCAAATCACATGACATACTGATCCGTAGACAGACTGATCATGTGACGACATGTCCACGGTTCGTCCATCTCCCAAGCGCATCCGCACAAGGGAGACAACGAGCAGACGCCAGCAAGGACGAACCAAACCTGCTCACCACCCAACAGTGCCGCGAAACTCCAATATTGCGCCGTGGCACCGTTGTCCAAGAGAGAAATTGATATTTGCTACCGCAATAAGGAATCGTATGCTGCTGATACTTACAGAATGAGAAAGAATACCGTGATAGGCTTTGCACGAAGTGCCACTAGCTTTACTAACACACACAAGGCACGACAGCGACACAGGCATGGTCCTGCTCGAGAAGGGTTTGGCGTAGAAGCGACAAAGTTCTGGGCTTGTGGGGGGACACTTCGAGATGCACACCGTGCTCGCACACAACACTTAAGTACATTACAGCCACAAGAAAGGTCTTGCTCGGTGAAATTATCACAGCGTGCTAGATGAGTTTTGACGGAAGCTCCTTGACACAAACTTGGAGGACTACCGAAATCTGTCAGCCGGGCAAAGTTTCTGCAGTATTTCTCACACGTGAAACGAAGGAGCGCGCAACAAGATGAACCAGCGAATGCACAAAACGCAACAATGTGCCACTTTTGTTTTAATAAAGAAAACAACCAACCATACTGTTGTCAGACCTAAACACTTTTCAAGTCAATCTCCTGCCAAAAATCTACGAGTGAAAACGCGCTCGGCTTTATCAGTCCGCATGTCCGTGGACGAGGTGCGGATCGCAGGAATTGGTGACGTGACGGTAACGTGGTACATGGTGCACGGATGAAAATCGTGATTCAGTCAGTCGTGCGAATCGGCTACCACAGATACTGAATGTGGTTTACATAAGAAAAGCTTACCTTACTTCCTTAGAGCGGTTTCAGTGTCAGATAAACAGTATGAATTCACTTCTTTGATATGACCTAGTGGTTGCCGACGTAACAATATTTGTTTTTCATCGTTCCGCAAAGAGCTGACCTCATTTTTTTTCTTGGGTTTATAAACAAAAAAAAGTGAATTAAAATTACCATCACTCCTACGCACCGAGCAATACTAAACCAAATCCTTTGCTAAGCATTTTCTAGGGGATAAATGAAAGTAGAAAAACACTAAGCAAAGTCTGACAGACGGCCGCTGTAGTCTGAAGCGTGCCCATACCTGAACGATCCTTGTTCCACGCATGGCACGTTATAGGTTCCACTCCGAAACTGTGAATGTCCATGGCTTAGCAGAGCTGGAGAAACAAGGGACAAGACATTCAACCCATCTCATCACACTCAGAACTGGACACCAGCACCGCACCCCAAGCGTCAGAGGTCATTTTGTTTAAGCGATTCTCACGACGAAACCCAAGAGCAAATTCATATTCACAAAACAAAAAGATAATAATACTCACTTAGCTTCCCACGTACACGACTTACAAGCTTCTTAGCCGAGTTGTTGCGGTGCTAAAAGAGACTTTTGTGAAACCGGCCTCGGATTCTATGGAAGGATGTTTACATGTTCTCGGCCACGAAAAATTCCGCCCCTTCACAACTTTTGTAATGACATTCAGTTGCTATTTGAAGATTCCGATTACTCGTCATCACTGCACCTCTTCAGTACTGACTTGCAGCAAAACCTACCGACTGCCTGATGTTACTTAAACGGGTGTTTGGGGACATTTTGAAACCTCAAAAAACCATCAAGCCCACCTACAGAATGTCAGCCCCAAGAACAGAAACCTGCGTGCCACCCAAGACCGCTGAAGTTCAGTCACTGTTCAAGATTGTTCGGCAATAAGATCCCGAACAAAAAGTCGCCTGCGCATGCAGGCAATGCAAATGCGTCGCGCATCACGGTTCCCGCAATGTCGCTCCCCACGCTAATGAGTGACTGGCGGCTTTTGCGCCGTCCTCATATGCATACAGGGTAAACAAAGTAGCGTAGGAGAGGGTTTGTTTATGCTTGCGCTGCGGCATCAAACAAAGGCAGTCGGGTTTGCAACGTCTGCTCTACCCATGACCGCCACAATACGAGCAGAAAAAAGAAAAAAAAGAAAACACTGTCGCATCAGTACAGATTTATGCGCTGCTGCTTATAAGGTATGTTGCCACCTTTACGAAAATTATTCTAGAGTTTGATCTTCAAATTATTACTTCAGGTCTGCCTTCTAAAAGGGCAATTTCATTCACCTTTGAAATATGTGAAAAAAATGTTTTTATTAATAAAATGGTTTTAATTATTGTAAAATACCGGGCAAGCGCCCACCCAAAATTTAGAAATAATCGCGAGAAAATGGGGGATGGGCGGGCGCTTGTCCAGTCATCAATTTTACATATCAATGTACTGTGCATATTTTCTCAGATTTGGGAATGGGCGCTTAGTGTGGAATGGGCGGATGCACGGTATTCTATTGTATGTGTGTTAAAGAGCCCCAAAAAGAAAAGAAAAATATATTTTTTAACAGTCTGGATGGGACACGTGTGTTAAAAAATTAGTTTTACATGGGAAAAAAAATTCTTAGAGTAATAATGACGGCGCGAGACGAGATTTAGTCGGCAGTCACCTCCTTTCCACTTGTTTTCTCTCTCTGTATTTTGGGCGCGTGGAGGAGAGGCAGATCGGCTTCGCCTTCACGTTGAGGTGGAAAGACCGAATTACTATCTCGTTGAGCAAATGACCATTCCGTGCATCATCTACTTTGCGTGCAGAATTTCAAATAAATCTCTTGCCATCAATATTGCTCTAAAAAAAATATTTTTGCGTAAACTTAATTTTTTTACACGCGTGTCTTAACCAGACTGTTTTAAAAAAATCTTTCTTTTTTTTCTTTTCAGAGGCTTTTTAAGTGTTGAAAAAAAATGAAGATTTTTAATCAGTTTAAAAGCCTTTTTGCAAAGAAAAACATTTGTTTTAAAGGTGGCGACATACCTTAACGCAATGGACAACTAGCCGCTGCATGGTTTCTATTGTGTCAGATGACCACCAGCAAATTTTGTAAAAAAGAATATGTGACCTTGTGTGCTATTTTTAATGGATTTGAAGGTTGAGGAACGTCCGCAACTGCTTGTGGTGACGCTTCATGAGTTCATCTACGTTCCCACAGGCTTTCATGTGTGAGGAAATTTATTTTATTTTTTCATGTATATTTATGAACCTTTTGAAACACCGATGCTCGAGCAATTGAAAAGCAGATGGCTATCATTACATTCTGTGATTTCTCGCTAACAGATGAGAGCTTAGGATGCTGCGACATTTCATGGGCAGACTGGGGACATGCGCCTGGTGGCATTCCTCCACAAATGTTTGCAACATTTAGTCAATGTCACGAAACCTGTGGTACTCCATAACTAAACTAATCTGAACTTGTAAGGTGCAGTCATAAGGCCGGGTAACCAAATCAGCTAGTTATCGTAACAGGATGATCTTTGGCATCGCTATAGAAGCCAGATATTATGAAAAATATCAAGCTTTTAACTACATCAAAACTTAAACGAAGTCTGCTTCACTGGGTCAATAAACCCAACCCAAGGTCACACTTATTTTGGATAAGTTACCATTCTAATGTAGAGAGAACACGTCGACTAGTAAGTTACTTCGAGACCAATTGAATCATCTGTAATATGCCTACATTACAGCACCATCACTCGTAGCAGAACATGCAGGAAAAGCAATGCACTATCAAAAACGACAAGATGGCCCATTTCGCTGTGTTTTGAATTAAAACACAATCACAGCTTGGTCAGTTGACCGCCACCCACCTGCGTCGCGCCGGCCAAGCCCTCATACGCGGCTTTGGCACTATCTCAAGGGTTTGCGTCATAGAAGCTCAACACATTTTCAGTGAGTCATGGCCAGATTTACCGAAAAGCCACAGCCGTAGAACACCCAACGTAACAGGAGACTGAAGTACCTTTAGTAAAGCGATCAAAAGCCGGTATGCGCCGAAGTCGCTCCCGAGCTACTGCTATACGATCACTTTTTTTGTTTCTTTTTGTCGCGTGTTTACTTGACAAGGTTACCGAGGTATGTCAACTTGAAGGTACCCTCCCCCACCCATCCGAAACCGACACTTCACTTTAAAATCACAACTTGGGGTGGCGAGGTTTAAAGGAAGAAATGTTCGTAACCGAACAAATAGCCACGCCCGTTCAAGCGACCGCTTCCTTATCTTTTTCTCGCCGGAACAAGCCGATATCCGTTGCCGAAGAGCGGTACGCCGGCAACCGGTTAGGCTTAGCGACGAGTACGGAGGAGGGTGGCGAGGACCGGCGGCGGAGCCGCGGTGGTACGCTACGGGTTTCTTTGAGCAGCACGGGGTTGCGTTAAAAACCCAGTCGTCATTGTTCTTACCTGTGGAGTTGTCGTTAAGAACATAAAAAATAAACGATGAGGAACGAGTGGCTTCTATCACACGCTTCGCACAAGAAAAAACTTCGACTCCGGTTGCGGTTTGTTTGCTTGTTGTTTTTCGGATTCCAGGCTGGCTTGGCTTGCGACTTTTGACGGCTATTTCAGTTTCGTCTCGGGGTCGGTTTGATTTGATGATTGATCGTGTAGGGCAATTTATTTCTTCGCTCCTGTTTTTACGGGTTTTTCTTCGGCGTAGGAACAACACCGACTACAATTTCTCTTCAAGTTTATTGGTTTAGTTTTTTTATTATAACAGTATTTGGAGATGGTGTCCTCTCTGCCAAATTTTTCCTTGTGGTCCGAGCTACAAGATCAAGATTAAAAAATATATTCTATAGTTAGTATAATCTTGTACAAAAGAAAAAAAAATAACAAAAATTTGTATATCTGATTCGGTCTTTTGTTTTAAATTAATATTGCTTTAACAATTTTGCAGCTTCAGCAGTTTAACCACGCCTACTAGAGAGCGCAAGACGTCGTCCTATTAAATAAATATTTTTTTTCTTTGCTTGTCTATTCATTCATTCATTCAACCTCGGGGACTCCGGGAAAGCAGCTGTTCGGGGGGGTTGCGTCGTGTGGGGTACTCCGTGTAGTTATTCAAAATTTTAATGCGTTGACAAGTGTAGCTCCTTTGAGGTGGTTTTATAACGAAAGTTAGTCGGCTGAACTGAGCATCCTACATCGACAAAATGGCGGGGGACGGGCCTGACACCAACGATAGCTACTCTTCATTGGTATGTGGCGTGCACCATTTCTAAAGCTTGCTCGTCCTTTTCACACTCTTTTCGACCTCACACACAATTTTTTTTTTTTTTTTTTTTTTTTTCCAGTGTGCTATTTACGTAGCATTCGAGCGCCGGCTTAACATCTGCGAACTAAAAATTAAAAAAAAAAAAAAAATATTGTTTTTTACGAGACGCACTTCGGGATTTGTTCGCGTTTATTGGCGTCGGTCCCGATCGAGATTGAAAATTTATGACGTGGTCTAAAGTTTGACCGAAGCCACACATGTCGCAATACTTTGTTTGTTCTCATTCGCTGTATCAAGTTCGGTTAAACTTGCTCAACTCCGATTTCTCGCCAAAAGGACGTGGGTTTCGGGGGGGTGGGAATTTACCGAGTCACTTTTGGCACGCAGATTCGTTACAGAACCAGCCACAAAATTATAATAAAAAAAGTGTATATTTAATTTTCGTTTTATATCTGTTTTTTTTTTTTCTGTATCTATGTGTTTCATTCAAAGTTGTATGCAAAAAAATAAATAAGTATATATATATATATATATATATATATATATATATATATATATATATATATATATATATATATATATATATATATATATATATATATATGCTAACCTGAAGTGACAGAGTTACATTTGTTAATTTCTAAGCAACCACTGATCCATTTAGCAACTGCCTTAGTTCATATCAAAACATCATCAACCATTCATGTCAAGAGCCCCATAGAAATTTTAACATGACGACAACCTGTACATAATACCTCCTTTATCTTTAAGACGGTTGCCAACAGCCGAAAATCGGCCGGGGAGGAACTTTGGGTCACCCCACCCCCAACCCTAGACTTTCTACCCTCACAAATCTCTGGCGTCATGCAAGCTTCTAAGCCCACAAAGTACGGCGACCTCACACCATTGACAGGGTAAACGAAACGTATCCCCACTGTTAGCATCCCGAGGTCGGCTCCAGGAACACTAGTCACCGTAGTCCGTTGCAGGTTAAGAAATGCAGGGCAGGCTCCTCCCTTAAAGTCCTCCACCCTTTCCAGTGTAGCACATCAAACATGAGAAGGTTGAGGTAACAGGGAAAGAAGGAAACCACCAACCGTGGCAAACGGAGAGCTTTGCGAGAGGGTATTTGGCTTGCCTTTCCTAACCTGCAACAGACTGTAGTACCTAAATCTGCTTTACTTTCTGCACACCGAATTGCCGACTTTCAGTCGAGGTCTTGATTGTCGCACCAACGTTCCAGGTGGGACTGGTGTACATATTCAACCTGATCGTCGGCACGGGCGCGCTGACGATGCCGGCGGCGTTCAAGGACGCGGGATGGCTCCTGAGCCTCGTCATCGTCATCATCCTCGCTTTCATGAGGTGAATTCGTACCTTCCTAAGAAACTTTCCGCGAACTTGTGGGTCGCAGCGTACTAGCATTTCGAATCCAGCTGACCACTTATCTCTGTCTGGAAAGGTACACCGCTTCGGTGGCTTCTACCTAATCTAAAAGCGGGATTAGGTTTGTGTAGCTCTAACCTTTGTTCCTGTGGAGACAGACGGACCGGAAGAGACGGTTTTATCTGATTACACAAATGGTCAGCGGCAATATCGCAAGCCGGGGTTGGTGACAGCAGACTGACAAGACAAAGCCTGCTGGGATTGAATTTGGGTTACGGATGTACGCAGAGTGTGGGTGTGCGGTTCAGGGTACTCGAAAGAAGGCCGACGGAGGTAATTTCGGAACTTCGTTTGTCTGAACATTAGCCGTGGCACGTGACGTGCCATGGCATTGTTGCTTTTCTACTGGAACGTACCAGTAGAATGCTCGTAGTCATCACGTGTCCTTGTCTGGACTGTTTTCGGCTTCATAACATCGATAAAAGATGCAGGGGCCGGCAATCATGGGAATCCCTTTTTTTTGCCGCTGTTACACAGTCTTTCGTTTCCGTTACAGGCAGAAGGTGGCCTGATTAAACATTTATGAATTACATGTGTATACATAATTTTATTCAGGATAACATTAGAAAGAAAAGTATTTCAAATTTAGATATTGAGCTTTACTTGAAAATTGGCCATTGTCTCGGTGTCCTTTTGGGTGTCCTATATATGACTCGTGTGAGGAGCTTGCTGTACAGTACTTGAAAGCATGCTCAGAAGTTTCCTGCTTTCTTTTATAGTGCCTCTTTATCTGCATATTGCTTTTCTACTTGTTTTGTTTTGAAACATGTGAATGAAAACAAAAATATAGAGATTGACAGTATGAAAATGTAGCAGTGACAGAGTAGGGACATATATTTATCATACTTTGGTCAAGCAAATATTTCTTGGCTGGCTGTAACTAAATTCATAAGGGCCGTGTAAAGATTTTTACATTATGTTTTGCAACAATCTGCCGTTATAAGAAATGCCGATGGAAAAGCGTCAAGTCTCGCATGGTGTCCGTCACACCAATAATAGCAGTTAAGTTAATAGAACATGCCTAGGTGGGAGGCAAACAGGGTGTGAATAACCAAAAATAAAATAATTTTATTCCTTCAGCACATTAAAGAAGCGCACTAAACCACCTTCTGTGATAGTCTATTTATGGTGGTTATAAACTAAAAACAAATACCTCCGACTTGTATAACAATACCAACAATTTATCAGACGCTTCGTCTTCTATACGGGAGACATCATCAGTGCGGCCTGGGCCGCACTGATGATGTCTCCCGTACAGGAGACGAAGCGTCTGATAAATTGTTGGTATTGTTATACAAGTCGGTGGTATTTGTTTTTAGTCATGAATCCCGGCTTTTGGAACATTTTTGCATGGTGGTTATAAACTCAATCTATGGGCTATTCGCCTCGAGATCGAACCGCGTTGCCACCATGCGGCCCAAATTGGAAACATGTGAAAGCGGGGATACCGCCGTGCGTCGTCTGCTACGGGCGCACATTCTGAAGCATGTATCTCGACGACGCAAGCCCGTTTCCAACTGAGCTGGACCCTCCTAATTACACGCTTGTTGTTTTTGTTGTCGTTTCTTCCTACTAAAGGTTGTATTGTATAGCTTCGCATCCATGGAAACTCAGCAAAGCGATTATTATTAAGTTGGATGCTTCCATAATCTTAGTGTTGTGGTTTGTATACAACCGCTGGTCCCACATATTTTTGTTATCTTGCACCAACCATAGCTTTTATAAAACATTGAATGTTGGTTAAAGCTGTGGTTTGATTAAAAAATTAATCCAACTGATTGTTGCCCTTTAATTGACTAATCAGTTCATAAATTCGTTAGTTGATTTTTCACCGGTCATATTGGGTTAAAGAAGTTAAAACTACACTTTTTTAATTATTTTTAGTATGTCATAAATGGCATAATTGCATTCCCATTTTAAACCTCACGTTGGTGACGCCTACAGAAAATGAGCCTTTTAAAGTGAGGTAATTATTAAGTTATTATTTAAATGGTATAATTACCCTCAATGGCAATCACAAGCATGCTGAAGTGGTTTACCGAGCACGCCTGCGTCCTAAAAGAAATGAAGACATAAAAAATATTAAAGCAAGCATTTTTTGTTTTTACTTTTCTTTACTTTTTTATAACGCAGGATTCTGATTAAACGGGAAAAAAAAAATCGCAATTAAAACATCACTTGAATAACCTGAAGGTTAATGGATGAACTGCCCAGTCCCGATATGCGTTACGTCAGGGCGGAGGGTGATCGGAAAGTCTCGTGAGGGTTGCTAGCCCTCATCAGTAAACTAGTGTCGCTGCGGCCGATGCCGTCTGTGTCGTGGTGCAGGTAGTTTGCTTGAGTTGCAAGGCCTACTATGTTTGAATAAAAGATTATTTAGCCATAAATTTATAATATTAGCCTTTTGACATCCGCAACCCTCACCGAGAAAATTGAACCGGGTGAATCCACACTGCCGAGAAAAGCATGCAATAACATGCAAGCTACTGCGTTGCTCGGTTACACTCATTTGTTACACTTGTGGAATATATATTAGAATAGTTTGTTTCAGTTGTCCTGCCAAGGAACAGTTACCGGATCGTAACTAGAAGAGACACTTTCTCCTCATCCCAATGTAGTAGAATTGTTCCGACTCCGAAAAACTTATTTACCCTATGGCACAGTAAAGGGACACTTTACCTGCAGCGGAACTCAATAGCACGGTAATTTCTGATACAGCGCTAACTTCTTTTCATGCTAACTATTTATATTACTCAAAAGCTAAAAGTTACAAAAACAAAAATGCATAGAACCTGCGACTTCACAGCGTACAGTACCCGTATTATCTTATCCGGCTCGGAATTCATTGTTTCGTTGAATTCCAACGCTGGTAAACTGATACATCTATTTTAAAAGAAACAAATATTTAGCATAACTAGTGCAGTTTACCCGGAGACAGGCATCCGTCGTGGTGGTCCATGCTTCCCAACGTCTGCCTAGAGCAGACGACGCATCCAAACAAACGATTATTTAAATTTAGGCCGTACGCTGGTAACACGATTCGATCTTCACTGAAGCACCGGACGGTATCCGCACCATTTTCCGCTAAAATCGTTTTCTCACCGATACTGTGCGACAAAATAAACACAGGAATCTGCACAGTCTCGCGCGCGAACGTGGAGGGCTTATGGGGGGCGACCATGCTTCTATCCCCACTTTGATGGCAATGATAGCGCGACAGTAGTGCCACCTCTAGGTTGATCTCGTGGCCAATAAGCATCCTAAGTAACCAAACATTACATCCATGGGTGGCCTATTTCTCTATTAACCCCTTAACCGTTTTGGACAAGCCTAGCTCGTCAACATGGAGCCGTACCCAAACCATTCAAGACGAGCATGGCTCATCTACTTTCTCCGGTTCACGCACTCAGCCATTTTGGACTAACCTGCAGGCTCGTTCATGGCTTTGTTTGAGGCTCTGCCAACAGATGGCAGGACTGAATTTTTTTAAATTTTGCTCCCATTCTGTCTGTGTCTAGAAACTTGATTTTGAAGGCATCAAATGTAATTTTCAAGACAAGAATTAAGCAGTTGAGTGTCAGAAATTCTTCAAAAACTAAAAATGGTTGAGGGGTTCAAATCAGTATCAAAGATTCCATTACCTCGGAGCTATTGCCAAAACCAAAGAGCGCCATCGGACGAGGAGAAGAACTTCTCCTCTGCTTTTCCTTAGAGTGCCTTCATACACATGCTTTTGCTTAGCAGTGACTAGTGCCACTAAATAAGCTATGCTTCAGAGTAACGACACTTGGCCAACTGTGGCTTAAAATTATGGTTGCCAGTTACCTTAAGGTTTATCTGAAATCTCAGGAAACGCATTTCAGTCCATCACAAATACTTAAACAGTTTGTGACAGAGCAAAACAATATTGCATGAGCCTCCTAACACCAAATCTAATGCCGAAGAAGTCACACTTTTGAATTATGGCGAGCAGCAATTGCGTCTGCTTTGCATATCAACTAAAATGTTGACGCCCACAACAATGTCGGGGAACAGAGTGCCGATACTCTAAGCGCAGCTCATGTAGTGGCTCTAGTAGTGACATTTCAACCATTTTTCCACCCAATAGATTTTCATGTCCTTTGAAGTGTAGGTACTGTGTACTGAAGCATCTGTAGACCGTAGTTTGTTCTAGGAGGTGGCAGTCGCCAGAATCATGCATGCAGCATCATTGCAGAGGTTCTTACAGCATCATTATATTTTATTTTTACTCGTCTTTTTTTTTTTTTTTTTTTTTCAGCTACCTTACCACAACGTTTGTGATAGAGGCGATGGCCTCTGCAAACGCCTTGGTGCACTGGAAGACGCTGCAGCACTACAAGAGGGTTGTGGACGAGGACGAAAGCAGCATCTCTCGCTCCAAGCAGGAGGACATGGTGGTGAGTCGGCACTTTCTAATGCAGACTGCCTTGTGTTCTTGCATTCTGGCACGGTCTGTCAGACAGGCTTATTTCCACACCACACTCACGACGACGGCACTTGGGCATTCGGGTTCTCTTTGCGGTGCCGTTGTCAGCGCAACTCTTAGAGCGCCTAAGAGTTGCGCTCTAAAAAAGAAACAAAAACAAACTAGTGAAACCAGATTTGGTTCAGACATGGGTTTGTGAAGTGATACTAACAAAAGTGAAAGAAAAACTATATAACTGAATGTATGCTCGTGCTACAACGACACAACAAAACGCAAGTCAGGGTCAGCAGTCGTACGATCATTGGCATTGGTCTTTAAACGAAACAAATTAAAGGACGACAACGGCGCAACAGTGGTGCCACGTGCAGGTGGATTTCAAAGCCGCTGGGGAGGTTCTACTTTGTCATCGAGCCACCGTAGGTAGCATTCTGGACCTAAAAGAAAGGAACCTTCGTTTTGCGCACAATTTTTGTTGTTCCAGCGCATCGACATGGCGAGCTGCAGTCTAAAGCGCCCCCCGGCAGAAGCCTCCCTCCCACCGGTTCAGGTGGTGGTGCGGGGGGCGGGCCTTAAAGGCAAACACGTTAAACGAAACTTTACGGTACTAACCCTGGAAAAGGTACTGCGTGAGTACTAACGACGCCCGCACGGAGACGTGACCCCGGTGGTGGTGGGCAGCGATTGCTGCAGTGGTGTGCTTGCAGATTGGTTGCACAAGGCACCTCAAGGTGTCCCCATTGAATTTTTTTTACGGTTATTCTTTCGTGCTGCAACGTCTCTTTTGGTAGAGCGCAGCCTCTCTATGGTAGGGTTAGTTTTTCAGGAAGAAATGTTTGCGACATAGAGACGTCAAATGCCTCTGCGAGACTTGTGAATACATTTCACTTTGATGTTTTTGTCTTTGGTAGGTTAGTATTTGCTGTAGAGAGGTTCTGCTGTAGTTAATAAGTAGTGTTGCACGAATATTTGAATTTTCTGATATTGGTTTCAAATAATATGCTAGTGTTCGATATTTGCTTTGAGACTAACTGGGATGTTAATTTTTTTCGAAGTGTCGATTGCGGCGGGTTAGCTTCGTTGGGCGCACTTTTGAGCTCCGCAGGTGTTGCTTCTCTGCAGTGCAGCAGTGGTTTGCGAGAAGCGCGCTCGAGGAGGCAAACTCGCCACAGTCAACATTTCAAGAAGTGCAAACATTGCAGTCTGTGTGCATAAAAGAAAAGGACACTTTCAAAGCAGGATGGTGCACACACCATCCTGCTTTGAAACAGAAACGGTGTATGTCAATACCTGCAGTGCAGTAGAATTTTCTAAATTAAAATGTGGCTATTATGTAGGACTATACTAATTAGGCAGAGATGCCCTAACAACCTGTGCTCACCATTTTTTTTTCTTCAATTATTTGAGATTGGAATGATGTTTGTATGTACTAGCATGATTTATGAATCCCCTCAATTGGGTATAACTGGGAATATATATACCGTAAAATACCGGAGGGGCGCCCACCCAACTTTCACTGAAAACTGGGATAATCTAGACATGGGCACTTGTCCGGTCAAATCAGGCACTTAACGTACAATTTGCAGAATTCCCAAGTTTGGGAGATGTTAATAGTGGACACTTGAACAAGGTGGGCGCTTCCACGGTATTTTACGGTAGGTTTAATTTTATGTCGAATCTATTATTTCCTTTGCCATCACAATGTAGGCATTGGACCTTCTGAGGCCATAGTTCATAAATATAGAAATGTTAAAATTAACTTTGCTTAGAAAGGGTGAAGTGGAAGCTTGGGAACCACCTTCGTAAGCTCAGCTGGGTTTTTGTTTAAGCACGATGCAACAGTAGTGAGAGGCAACTATTCGATATTCAATTCAAAAATATTCGGCGAAAACCTCTACTCGCTTTGAAGTCAAAATCCACTACTCGCACACGACAATGGTGTGGAATTATCTAATAATTATTTTTATTTAGTGCTTTAGATTCCTTGAAAAGGTATCTGCAAAGAAAAATAATGTTTTTTCAAACAACCACATTTTTGGAAAAAAAAAAAAAAAAGATATTAGCAATATTTATTCCACAGGACGTAATTTAGTCGCAGTCACAACCTCTCCACATTTGAAACTCCCGCTCATTTGCTCCGCACAGAGGAGAAGTACGCCCCGCCCCTCACTCTTGGATTGACTTGGCTGCGGAGTTGAACGACGTACGCAGCGTCTCGACTTCCAGTGCATCTTATGTGCTACCACAGCCTTTTGTAGCTTCTGCGTTCTGTGTAAACTGCGCGCAAAATGGACCCTGAATTGAAGCGGCAGCTCCTTGGCCGCTGCGAGCAACTGGGTCTTAGGCCATACGAAGATACGTCACGGAGGACAGCTGCCAGCAGCGAAGACGGCGCACCACCTAAGTCCCCCAAGCCTTCAGCGCGCTTGGACGACACCCGCTGAGACACGGAGCATTCAGCTTGTCATGTTTCGGGGCAACGTGGCTGCTGGAAGACTCGCTGTCACTATCACTAATCTGGCAGCACTTTACAGAGCAATGGCGTGACTTTAAGGAGCTGACATCTCCAAAAAGTCGGCATTTCCATGCTGATAAAGCAAAGAAAATGCGCTATGAAAGCAAGGAGAACACCCCAAGAAAACAAAACTAACAACTCGCACTACGAAAGCCAAAACCCTGCGTCGCCTCCTATCACTAACACCTGTGACAGCTGCTAAACACACACTACTTCACTTCAGGAAATGTCACTCGAGTACCTGGGTCAACAGGAAACACTGATCACTTAGGCGAAACGACTAGTCGAGGTAGGCGAGACAGGCGGGAGCAGACAGCAGCGGCCATGGAAAGAATGGCGAAGCTTTTGTTTGTTACAGTATGAGTCCAAAAGGAAGTGGTCGTCTTGTAAACCTTTTGTAAAGAGTAATAACTCTTGTTACATGGGTTATTCTTTAAACATAAAAATATGCCGCTCAAAAGGAAATTACAACATATCACAAAGGTTTAACAACCAAGAGTTAAGCTGTCAATTAATCTCTTAGCCAATGAGAAGAGTTGCTATCGCACATCACTCCGTGACGTATAACAGCCACTCTGTGACGTATAATATCAACTTGCAGCGCACAATCTAAACAGACGAAATAGCTGCAAGTTTAAATCAGTCTCGCGCAATAAATATTGCTGTAAAAAAATTAATTTTTTTCGCCGAAAATTTGTTTTGTGACATGCTTGTCCCAATTAGGCTGTTTAAGAGACACTTTTTTTCTTTCAGTTACCCTTTAAGGCCCGGTGCTGGGCCTTTAAGCAGTTTAAGCACGGAATGGAAGGAACACAGTGACAGTACAAGTAGTTCAGATGAGATATAGGAATTTATTCAGGAATCATAAAACATATGAAATTTGAAAAAGACAAGAATGAAAAGCGCAAGGTAAAGAAATTGGTAGATTCACTTGGGCAATTCGAAAACATTATACAGAAACATCACATATCATCAGGGTACAGAATCCGATACTACCTGAAGTGCTGATGTAGTGAAGATTTTGACTATAAGACCTGCTTTGGTCGGGAAATTAGGGCATGACAGGGGTCTCCAAACTTTGTGGCTAGGGGCCGGGTCAGGATCTGTTGTTGTCTCGAGGGCCAGAATACAAATAAGTAAATGTAAAGAGCAAGAAACTGATTAAATAATTCTAGATCAGCATCTAAATACAAAATTGTATAATGGATTAAAAAGAAGAAGAATCTAAGGTGGATGAAAAGATATACCGTAAAGTTCCGAGAGAATGCCCGCCCCCGAGAGATCGCCCACCCCCCGATTCCCGTCGGACTTCACGCTATGTCCTACGGGAATCGCATCAACCACGCAATTTGCTCTACCGGCACGTCTTACAAGCAAGTTCATAGCGGGTTCTCGCGTTTTTGTCCGCAATCTGCGCTCGCAATATCGGCTCCCATAACACGTGAGTTGTTCCCGCGTGTATGTTGCACCGTGAAATGCGAATCTGCTGCGTCCGCAATCTGCGGTACCTGTTCCCGTAACATAAAGTTTGTAGCGGATTCCCGCGTTTTTGTCCACGATCTGCGCACGTGATCTCGATTTTACTCGAGTTGGTCCCGTGTGTATATTTCATCGTGAAATATGATTCTGCTACGTTCGCGACCTGCGGTATTTGTTCCCCTAACATACGAGTTAGTAGCGAATTCCCGCATGTATATCGCATCGTGAAACGCAAATTTGCCGCGTCCGCGTTTCGATGTATCAGTTCCCTCATCACGTGGTCCGATGCCAGGCTGATTATCATTAATTGTTGATAAAGTTTTGCTGTGGCATCCACAAAGACAGCCCACCCGATGTTTTTCACCATTTATCTCTTCATTTTGGGTGGGCGTTCTTTGCGAGCTTTATGGGTACTTCACTTTGAAATTTAGTATTTAGCTAATTATCACATTAAGCAATAAGGGCAGAAGATGAATGAAAATGATAGAACTGACGCTGATAAAAAGCAATAGATGTGACCCAGGACACTAAGTGCAACTCGCAATAGGGAGAAATGGAGGATGGTCACTCAGCAAACAAATTACAGCTCTCAGATGCTTCAATTTACTCTTCCACATCTACTAAAAAAATTTTTTATTATTTCGATTTTAAATTTTTAGTCTTTAAAAGTTTGCGTTTATATTTCAGCACCTGACTTTTTTTTTCTTTAATGTTCAGCACAATGCTTAATTGTATCTTCTGTAATTTTTATTTTTTTACATGAATGTAAATTTTTTTGTTAGTACATGCTGTTTGTGTGCATCACTTTTTGTATTATGTATTGGCATTTCCTGCACGCTGCAGTTGGCCATTATATGGGTCCGAGGGCTAGTCAAGCTGCACACTGCAGCTTTTTTCCTTGGGCCCCCCGTCATAATGGATGGAAATAAAGATTATTATTATTATTATATACATGGAAATGTAAAGGAATTTTAACATGCATAGTTCTACAAAAGATGAAACAAGATAAAGAATGATGATGCTGGTGACGACGTGTTTAAGGAATAATATAACGAGTGGACACGCCTTATCGATAGGCAGATTTCCCTCGTTTTTTTGTGGTATGTTCGTTTACTTGATTGGCGCACATTGCGAAGCCGTTTCTTTACGTGCGCTTATTTTTGCGCTGGTAGCGGTAAGACGTGGGCCGTGCTTCATTGGTAGTACCGCCGCCAGCCGTAGGCCAGCCGTAGGCCAGTCGGAAGACCTCCGCAGCTGGGTATGGTCCGCGGACCGAGGTTTGGAGGCTCCTGGGAAAATGACGTCCGTTTCCACTGGCTGTCACTTTTTCTATACTCTAGGGGTTTCCAGCAGCTTATGAAAGTGACAACAGAATGTGCTGCAATATTCTTTGGGAAGTTTAATCATACATAGCACTTGGTAGTGCGGGTTCTAATGAGCATTTGATACTTCAAAGGTGCCGCAGACAACAGTTCTCTCAGAAACAAAGCACCAGGTCTGCAGAGTGCGAAGCTGTGGTTGAAGATGCCAAAACACTGATGTGGCAACGATCTAATGTAAAAACTGCACATGAAGTTTATGGTCCTCAAATAGGATGACAAGTCAACTTTAACGTTGCAAAGCTTGCAAACTTGACTTTGTGCTTGGAAACACCGGGACTCTTTGAATGCAAGACTCCATTTATGTTTGTGCATGATACAGCAGTGGCACCTTGCAATACCCCCAGCATGATGCTCTTTACTATGCTATGCACATAACTATGATCCTTTGGGTGCATGATGGTGGCACTGTCGGCGAAACCGGGTTGGTACTCTGCTGTGGGTTGAACCCTCACAGTAACCAAGTCTCTCTTAGTGAATGCAACCTATTCCTGCAAGTGTGAAGGCTCGCATGACATAACTTTTTGAACGCTAACACTGTAGCTGAACTTGAGCAATGGATTATACCTATGAGTAAGCATCTGAGGGCAATAGCCGAGACCATACTAAAAGGAGCCCTTGATTAGGATGTGCTCTTTGCCTTTGCCGATTTCATGCAAATGTTTCGACAGAGTTGATATAGCCACAAGCAAGGAGCTTGAACTGGACAAGTAGCTTTGGTGGTTTTCTTTGTGGGCAAAGGTGCATTTCAACCTCCTGCTGAACTGTGCAGCACGCACATTCTTTGTAAATTGCCTCGTTTTTCTAAGTACTGTGATGGAATGTTTCGTGGGTTTGATTGAAGAAGAATAAGGGCTTAGACTCTATCATATAAATATATGTTGCAGGTTAGCATTAATATTGTGGAAAAGGTGGTAATGTTTAATTTGGGGCCCTCGTCTTTTTTATCGGTGAACTTGTCTGGGTGAACGAATTTTATAGTCCGCGCCACCTTGAAGTGGGAAGTGCTTTAATGAGGTTTTTCTTTTTAATGAGAGGTAAAACTTGACTCTTGATTTACTTTTAACATATTGCGCAGTTATTTTACGACTTGATGGGGTACCGATGTACGAAGAGAGTTTAAGAGGGATCTGGCTTTTTCAGTCGAGCGATGGCTAAAAGACAAATACCTCCAACTTATATAACAATATCAGCAATTTATAAGTAGACGTTTCGTCTCCTATGCGGGAGACATCATCAGTGCAGCCCAAGGATGAAGAGAAGGTCAAAGCAAGCGTTTGGTTGCTGATAGCTAGCCAGGTTGTTCTAGGCTGCACTGATGATGTCTCCCGCATAGGAGACGAAACGTCTACTTATAAATTGTTGATATTGTTGTATAAGTCGGAGGTATTTGTTTTTTTAATCATGCCTCCCGGCTTTTGTAACATTTTTGCATCAAGCGATGACGAAATACTTCCAAAGTTCTAGCTAAAGGGTTATTGTGTTACAAGCATGCCTTCTGTACTAATCACATTTTATGTTTTTTTATTCTTGCACTCTTTTTTTTATGCACAAGAATGGCTTGCGTGCATATCCATGCAGCTTGCTTGTGCTGCAGTATTCGTTTTCAAAGTTTGACAGTTGGAATTGTTTCAAGGTGTTTGTTTGAGGAAGGGAACATTTCCCTCACGCCCGTCTTTGCGCATGTTTTACGGCAGCCTGTATTGTGCGTTACTTCCCCATTTAAACCCTAGACGAATGAACAGACATATAGTTCACGCAAGGACATTGCTCCCAGTAAAAAGGATGACACCAGAATAATCATATGCACCACGCGTGCTTTAAGAGTGTAGTGGCATAAAATGTACTACCACAAACCAGCTTTTGTTACGTTTGTTGTAGAAGGAGCTCAAGACGGATGACCTCATCTCCAAATACCTGGACGAAGACGAAAGAGTTCCTCTCCTCCTGAGCAGTTGAGTCGCTTTAAAGCATTCCTAGTTTTGCTTCCTTGGAAGAAGCGTACCAAACTCCTTGTACTTCAGGTCGGCCCTAACCAATAGCACAGCTAGGGGAGGGGTCCCGCACCCCAACTCATGGTCATCCCAGTCGCATCAACCCCCCACCCCCCTGAAAAAAAATTCCTGGCTACACTGTTGGCCCTAACTCCTGGCCACATTGGGCAGCTTTGAGTGCTCTGTGCAGCGCTTCTGGAAGGGCTCAAGCTTGCGACAGCTTGACGCTCATCCAGAGCTAGGCGCACTGAGTCTAAGTGTGATCACATCCGTTGTGTATTTGAGTTGCCTTTGGGTTTTACTTTAAGTGTTTTTCATTCTGAAATGCCTGTTATTCTAAATGTCTATGAATGAAGCTTTTTTTTTTTAAAGTTTTGTAAAGCTTTCAATTGAAAACTTTTCTTAATAAATTATGTGCAGCAACCCCAAAATGGGTTTTATGAAGCATCCGAAATGTTTGCTACCCCAACATTATACCGGACCAGTATGGTGCTTTATTCAGAGCAGTGTACTGCTTCTACAAATGCAGTGCCATACATTTGGCCTTCTACAGTGCTTGATTATTGTTCGCTAACTGCTATACCTTATGGTGCAATTGTTCCAGATGCAGCCGAACGGATGGCAGAATCATCCCACGTCGACTATTTTGCCATAACCGAACGCTTCGAATTGGTTAGTGCCCTTTTTGTATCGCATATCTTCCTGTCTCAGTCTGCCAATATAATGCCTACTTGGAGCCAATAAAGTGCCTGCTTGTAGCCAACGTTGAATGCATGTTGGCATATGTACCAAGTGCTAGTCTCATAACCACGCTACCAGTGGTTTTCCTATCTTCCGCTGCCGCAAACTTTGACTATCGTAGAGTGCCTTGCAAAAGCAGAGGTGGCATATCAGTTTCTGCCGACTCTTCCAATATACAGTCTAAGCTCATTGTAACAGACCTGGTTACAACAGATATTTGCATATAACATACCGATTTGTGAGGTTCGGTTGGTTTTCCTTTATGCACCATTGACTCAACTTCATAGCTGCACATAACATACTCCTCTTACAACAGACCGAAATCTTGGTAAAAATCAAGGTCTGTTATAACGAGCTTAGACTGTAGTACCAGTTTGCAGTGGATCAGTAGCCGGATTTGTTACTAGTGTCCTCATACTTTTGGCCTTTGGAGGTTTATATTGGCTCACTGCCTGTCTATACTGTCGCCGTGAAAGTTTGCTGTGCCTCTTCCAAGCCACCTTTTCCATTTGTTTTTTTCCTTTGTTTCTGTTATGCTGAGGCATGGAGGAATCAAATCTACATCAGTGATTGCCTGCATCCTACCTTCCTGCTTAATGCATAGCTACATGTCTCTGTTGTTTTGAACAAATTATATTCTCTTTGTTTTTTCAGGGGAAGATGGCATCATTGTTCTTCGGCAAGAGTGAGTGTTGTCACCACTTCTGTTGTCTGCTTTGCCTGGGGTAGTATTTGCGCGTTAAAAAAAAAGTATAAGCATTGGATGTGAGTTACAGCAGTTAGTCTTCCCACATGCATGGTGAACTAGCAGATGTTTTGAGGCCATGGTTCAAACAAGCCATTAACAAAGAGTTCTCAAGAACAAGCTAGTAAAACAAAAATGTAAACAGCGATTTTATGGGGCTGAAGTTGGGCCTCCCATACCCACGGCACATTAGCAGACCGTGCAAGGCCGAGGAACTTAAGCAGGCCTGTGGGCAAACAGTACAAGAGTGTAAGTGGATAGCACAGAACAGATATGTTCGTTTAATCCCTCCATACTGCCCTTCCTTTCTCGCTCACGAGATTGAGTCTGTCAAAACCGAGGCAGTTCGGTCACTGGCAGGGTGAAAAAAGTGGGGAGGAGCTTTAGGTACTTGTCCAGCCTACAGTGCAAGCTTCCTAGTTTCGACGTTGCTTCAGCGTTTTATACACTTTGAGAAGGCATTCAAAAGACAATTCCCTGGCGTTCTCACTCTGTCAGTGACTGCAGTGCACATCTCGTTGCACTTGCTCTCCGGTTGACGAGTTGAAGGCGTTTTGAGTTTGCTTGGAACGATCTCTCGGGCATCTCATTGGTCTTCGCCTCCCTTGCAGTTGGCATCAACCTGTTCTATGTGTGCATAGCAGTGTACTTGTATGGGGACCTGGCCATCTACGGCGCTGCCGTGTCCAAGTCGCTGAGGGATGTCGCCTGGTGAGTCGTGCACTGCTGAGTTTCCTTCGCCTTAAAGGGACACTGACAGGGTTTTTATGCTCACCAAGGTTTTTATTTGTGCATGACTTATGAGAACCCAACTACTCAGAAGCCAATTAGCAGCTCAAAATTTGTTTTCTTTCTGCCTGAAAACCGCCGATTGAGAACTGGCCGGTTTGAGTCTCGCTCATTCTTTTCTCCGTGTTCACATGCCATTTTTATATGGTTTAGACACAACCACCAAAGACAACCGAATTCGTGGGTCGTCGAAGGCACATACTCAATACTAAAAATAGACAAAAATATGATAGCCATTTTTTGTGGCTTCTGAAAAACTGCAAATACGTTGACTAAAAAAAAAAGTTGCTCAGTCACATTGACTTTTTGTAACTTCCTCCTCTATATTTCTTCTTCCTCTCAGTCCAGTTTCGGTTTTGGTTTCGAGCAGTTGCGTTTTTTACTTTATTAACAATATATGTGACGCTGTAGCAAAATATTGATTGGATAATCTTATGTCACCGTAATAAACTGCCTGGGAAAAAATTAAAAAAAAAAAATTTTGGGGAGTTGTCACTGTCCCTTTAAAAGGGTGCTCAGTGCTTTCTGTACAAGTTTGTTTTCGATGGCATATTGTTTGTTTGGCCTTAGTTAATAAAAATGACCAGATCTAGATGTAAACTCGCAGCAATGGGCTGCAGAAGCAAAGCTTAAGAGTGGGGAGTGCCGAACGTCAAACGGCCGCGTGCTCGCTTGCAGCATGTCTACGTACCCGATCACAAACTCAAGCAACGGGAGCATTGCACCGGCCGACGTCCCGTGCTGGCCCGGCTCCCAAATCTCGCGGGCAAATGCCTACCGCATTTTCTTGGTGAGTATCTCTTGTGCTTGGTTTCTCGGCGCAACTTGTGCTACGTTTACATTGAGCGCTGTAAAACTCGCGGCTGTACAAGTAATCATGTAAGTGGCAATAGACCCTTTTGAAAAGTGTTCGCCATTGCCCACCTGCCATTGCCTGGGCACACACTCTGAGCACATGTTGGGCACGAGGGTTGCGTCGACGTTCGACGTAAACATCCAGTCGCATGCTTTGTGCTCCAGAAATGGCGGCCTCCATTGTTGCTCGATGTACTTTTCAAAATGGTCTATTGCTAGTGTAGTGAAGGGATACCGAAGGGAATTCCACCTACCTTGTCTAAGGGTAGTGTCTTCACTTTCTCGGAAGAATCAACGTACCAGCTAATCAATATTAGGCGATATATCGATCAGGCTCCAAACTTTAAAACAAATTTTCTTTCACGAGGTGAATCTCGCAAGAAGGAGCAGCGATCACCATGACAAGCTTGTCCCTTTAACTACCGCATTATTTGGTTTTAATTTCTTTTTATTGGGGAGATTTTAATTAGCTGTTTAATGCTGCACGGTCCTCTACAGGTAGCTTGCACTGATATCGCACCAGCTGGCTTTGTGGTGATCTTGGTTCCAAACGCATACCTACTACATTTTTCACCACCGAGTTTGCTTTATATGTTTTACGAACTGAAAGTATGTTGGTTCCAAAGCTGCACATTGAAGGCTCTTGCTCTAAGGAACGATGCGATACGAGGAAAGAAACATTTCACTAGTTGCTACGAGTTCCCGAGGCTTTGAGATTGTATAAGTGAATGTGTCGTGTGTTTGTTTAGACGACGGAAACTTAGATAGCTTCGATGGGCACCAGGCATCACCGCTGTGGATCATATACTTTAGCTGACAGCACAACGACCAGCCTGGGGTCTTCAGCATGCATCACGCAGTGGCGATACACGACCGCACGCTGGTACGACATTCATCTAGGTCGATGCGGGCAGGGATGGGGGATTGCACCCGGGACCCCTGGGTTCCGCGGTGCAAGCTTTCGCTCCACCTGCTCTGAGCTACGGTCCGTCAACACACTTGGCCGCCGATCTCCCCTCGCGCTCGACCAGGAATTCCCGAGATAATTTCACGACCCGTCTACGTACAAGCTGCCCCGCCCGATGTCTGCCTGCGCTACATGTTCGGGACGTTTCTGCAGGTGGCTTTCCTGTGCCTGCTGGGGCCTTTCACCTTCTTCAATGTCCAGAAGACGAAGTACCTGCAGCTGTTCACCACCCTCATGCGCTGGATCGGTCCGTACCACTGTCCCCCTGCTCTGCTTTTTCGTCTTTTGCACGTCAGAATGACGCTGGAAGAGAGTTGCACTTTATTTTCGTTGGGCTAAGCCCATGCCACGTAGAAGGAAGTGTTTATGGGTTTGAAGCTAACACTTCCCTTTGCACACTTCATGAATATAGTTAGTGAAGTGCTCCATGCTTCACTAACCGCTCTATCAAGAAGTGAATGCATATTTTGACCATATGTTGATTACCGACTTTGCGCCATGAGAATACACATAAGGGGTGACTAGCCATTTGTCAAATAAGACGTCATTGATTTGCCCAGCCGGTACACGGCATCTACCGTATTTACTCGATTCTAAGCACCCCCTTTTTTTCACACCCGCGATGTTCAAAGAGGGGGGGGGGGGGTTGCTTAGATTCAGAACATGTCCCAAAAATACTAAATTTGCACAAGAAATATGAATTTATTATAATCAAAATGAAAGAATGAATGTTCTAAAGGAAATAAATAAAGTAGCCCACTTGCCATCAGTTTGCACCACGGTCGACTAGTCACTCTAGTGACTAGTCTTTTGAGGATGATGTAGGGCGCAAGATTCCAACCGTCGGCTGTGATGCACAAGCATTATGGTCACCCTTTGCTTTTCATAGCTAGTCGTACACACATTTACTTTTCAAGCGTCTACTTCATTCACGGTGCACGCCCTTGGCATGTCGATGTACACCACGACCTCCTCTATAGTGTTCTGATGTACACCACGACATGTACACAGAGGTCTCATCGGCATTGCCAATCTTCCCGAGTCCGTAGCGAGATTCGCGACGCAGCTTCGTCACATAACGTTGGAAGTTGACAAGCTTGTCCTCGGAAGTCCAGCGGTAGCTTCTGGCAGATGGTGGTGTGGCGTCTCAAAGAGAAACCATTCCTCTTCATCATCTGCTCCACCCAGCCTCGGCTTTCGCGGAACGCCGCACTCCGAACTGTTCAGCAGCGCCGTGTTTTCCGTTGTTTTCCGCGTAAGAAATAACCGTGCTCTTGAACTTCATCGTGTATGAAGTTCTCTTCGCACTCATGACGGACGACTTCCACAAACCACGTGCACACAGTGAACGGAACACGATTGCGAGGCCAACGCAAACGAATAGGCTTAACAGGCTAAACAACCGACTGCAACAAGCGCAAGGAGACCAAACATACCAAACATCTTCGATAGAGGGTACGGCAACGCACCCTCTTTTGCAACCTGCACGGATGTGAAAGTGGAAAATGGTGGTATGTGCTGCCATCTATTAACTTACGTTGAAACCAAGCGCCAGCGGCCGTTCGCAGCTCCGGCGCTTTGCGATACCGGCGTCTCCGATCTCAAATTTGTTGTTGGGAGGGGGGTGCTTACATTCGCATGCAAACTTTTTTTCAGGTGTTTATATTTGAAAGTAGGGGAAGCTGCTTAGAATCGGGGGTTGCTTAGAATCACAAAAATATGATACTACTCTTTCGTCAGCTCAAAAGCGAATAGAACATTCTGTCTACACCTTCCTCTGAGTGTGTGCTTCTTGTGTCTTGAATGAGAAGCATCAATGCACCACGTGTAGCACGTTCTGTGTGACATATCTTCGTGCACGTGAAAAGTAATTTTGTCGACACAAAGCCCGGAAACATTGTCTTGTACCGAATTTTGTATATGTGCATGCTGGTATGGTTGTTTGAAGGTGCTAATAATATAGGGTGAGCAACGATGACCTGCGGCATACTGCCATATCTCGTCGCAGCTGCCAGAAATACAGGCAGAAAGAAGCGTCGCCATTCGCAGGCATTGTGCCGAAACAAACGTTTGCAAGGTATTCTGCGCACCTGTCATCATGGAAATGCCCCAAGGGACGCGCCCGCAGTACACCTTGCATTCGCTGGTGCTTGCTAGGTGTTGCTTATACTGCAAACAGTACCACGCAATATAAAGTTAATTTTTCTACCGCAAGGCGTAAAATAATGTTTCTCTGGCGGCCTATTTACAACACTTGTTCAGTTCAGTTCAGTATTCCCCAAAGACACTTCAATAAGGTGTAATGGTGAATGGGAGGCAGTAGAAAAGGCTGTGTAGTCTTATCAAAGCCCTGGTCTCCACACTCGACTTTATTAACATATAATACAACACAGAACACGGCATAAAGCTAAGCTGCTATGCACAACATGGGGCAAGAAGTTCATAGAGCGAAACGAAAAGGCAGCCACCTGTGACAGTAGGAAGTATTGTTAATGTCTAGAGAATACAATAGTGGACATATATGTGGGTACATACCCAGCATTCACGACCTCGCATTTTTTTAGGAAAACAATCGTCCATGAAATAAAAGGGCTTGCAGCAAAAGGAATGAAAGCTATCTTTAAAGTCATTTTAAAATACAGCCGATCCTCGTTTTCAGATGCGGTGGTTTACATTTTCAGTGGTATATTTGCACGGGCAGATTAATTCCAACCGTGAGCGGTTATTAGGGATTCTAGAACTTTGCTACCTCTCAAAAGGAGAATGACGCACCCTTTTTTTTTTTTTTACATAACTTTTTTTACGGTTTTATGGACTGTCTTATACTATGTTTTTATCGCTGTACCAGATAGCACTTTTCTCCCATCGCGTGTTTGGTTGGTCCCAGCCAAAAAGCATGCGACCCCCTGAACGCATTTAACATAGTTTCAATGGGTCGAAAGTGGCAAACTCATCCGAGGTACATACTTTTACGCATGAAAATATTAGTTTTTGATTACTGCTCAAGCTTCCTCAAGTGAATAACTTCTTGTGCGTTACTTTTTTACGATTGCTGCTTGGAGCTATCCTATGTGCCTTTCTTTTCTGCAATGTCACTATTCACATTTCTTTTAGGTTCCATATTCATATCCGATAAGGTTTCTAGCTTGATTTTTCTCAAGCACCACTTAATTTTTTACAACTCATTTCGTGTTAACTAGCTATGCATGCTTTTGTGTTTTATATTTATGTTAGAGTGCATTTACCTGACAATAGATGCACCCTTCTATACACCAACTCAACTCTCCTACGTCACGCCGCGGTGGTGGCGCGCCGGACGCACTTCCGGTCTGGGGCGGTGGGCAGAAGTCGCCGTGCCAGACATGCATTCCTGTGTTATTTTGGAAGAAACGAGACAAAAAACCTGCTTTCTCGTCAAAATGCTGCGATGGGGGCTTTACCAAGACAGTCTGGAAAGGTTTGAAGATCAGTTTTCATGTGTTTTTGCCCCCTCCGTTCGTCCGAGAACGTGGATAGTAGCCGTAAATAGGGCAAACCAGACACTGTCGAACTACGATTGCTTGTGCGGGCAATACTTTGTGGTCGCCAGATGTATTTGCTTTGTTGTAACATGAACGAGAGAAAACCCCCAAGTTGTCCGGACCACCCACGGGCTCAGCGCGTCTTCAAATTCACACGGCCGCCTGATCGTTTGAACTTTCGTCTGCTCTTTCAAAGTTGTCTGCTTTGTGTCGTCTGCTCGTTCAAACAAAAGTGGCCCGTAGACCAAACTTTGACCCGGTGATTGCAATAAGAAGTAATTGCAGGCCTCAAAAGGCTTAAGTAGGCTCGGTGTAAACAGTAGATACAAGATGTTAATTATTGGTACCGGTGGCCATCACCTACTTGTTACGCTTGGTCTGTTCTCGCTTCCGATTTTCAGTATCGACGTCGATCATCGCCGCTACCTTTTACACTTTTGCAGCACGAGCGACGTCGCGACCGAAAATAGCTACAAGAATCTTATCATGGTTTTGGCGTCCATTCTGCAGCGTTCATGCGAATGAATCGCCGCACGTCAAATTATTTACGGAAAGTTTAGCGGCGTAACGAGCCTTGATAATTTCGCTCAGGCGATTCAAGTGGTAAGACATTGCGATGAGGACGTAGAATCGACAACTCCAACGCGAAAACGAGTATGCAGACTCACACAGACGCCGACAACGTGACATTCGAATAGTTTGTTGACGCGGTACGCGATGCTTCTTGTCCGTACTCCATTGCGCATGCGTTCGAAGTGTCGTCTGCTCTTTCAAACTTGGCTGCTTTTTGTCGTCAGCTCGTTCAAACGACAGCGGCCCGTAAACCAAACGTTGACGCGGTAATTGCGATAAGAACTAAGTGCAGGCCTCAAAACACATTTGAAGGTTGGTTGGGGTAAGTCGGCTAAGTGTAAACAGATACAAGAAGTTGTTAAACATTGTTACCAGTGGCCATCACCGA
This sequence comes from Ixodes scapularis, assembly GCF_016920785.2. Taxonomy (NCBI): domain Eukaryota; kingdom Metazoa; phylum Arthropoda; class Arachnida; order Ixodida; family Ixodidae; genus Ixodes; species Ixodes scapularis. The sequence goes on along the minus strand of NW_024609881.1, from coordinate 81,321,592 downwards.
CTTGTAATGCCCGATTCTACTTGCGGTTTTCAGTATCGACGTCCACCATCTCAGTTACGGTCCACGCTTTTGCAGTCTGAGCGACGTCGCGACTGAAAATAGCGAGCAAAATCTCATCGTGGGAGTCAGGCTTTAGCGCCCATTCTGCGGCGTCCACGTGAAACGAATCGCCGCACGTCACATTATTCACGCAAAGTTTTGCCTCGATAGTTTTGCTGAAGCCGCTCAAGTAGTCAGAAATTGTTAGGAGGACGTAGAATCAAGAATTCCAACGCGAAAAAGAGCACGGGGACTCCCACCGACACCGACAACAACGCAATTCAATGGTTTGTTTATGGGCGACGGCGGGCTTCTTGCCCACCATCCACCGGGCATGCGCGGCGCCGGTGGCGTCCGCTAGGGGCGCTCCGGTTTGTTTGTAAACATGAGTTGGTGTATAGGCCCACAGGCTGTTTAGGGGCACCTCGAAAGATAAATAAATAAAAATAAATAAATAAGCAGGACTGCGTCTCAGTTGAGTCACTTCAAAATTTGGTTTTCTGTACCCCTCCGCAGTTTCAAATTTACATAAATTGAGTAAAAACGACAAATCAAATTGAAGGGGAAAAACCGGTGCAAAAGGCGAAAGACAAGTAATCTTGTCCTCCTTCCTTTGCGCCGTTTTTTCCACTTCAATTTGACCAACCGACTGGCCCAACTCCACGCCTCGTTGACAAGTCAAAATGACAGATTCCGTGAGGAAACTTCCATGAAATTCAGTCTTCCCCAATTTGGAGGGACTAGCTGTATTAATTGCTGTTAGAGAAGCAGGTTTTAAACGGACACTACACCTAGGGGAAAATAACTTTTTTTTTACCTACTTTATTAGGACATCAATGTCTTAAATTAAACGTTTGTTAAAAAAAAAAAATAGAAAAAACCTTTTTTTGACAAATTTATATGTTACAGTAGAATTTTTTCGATTTGAGGGCAAAACCGAAACTGTTTTCCTGTGGGATGATGATGATAGTCTTCATACTCAACAAGTGGCGCTCTGAGATCCAGTGAACTCGGAGCATGCACAGGTTGGGTACAAACGCTGTCATCATCATCATCCCACAGGAGTACAGTTTCTGTTTTACCCGAAAATTGAGAAATTTGCATTGTAACATAAATATTGGGCAAGAAACAAAACATTTTTTTTACAGCAGAGCTGTTAAGGTCTACATTCCCCAGTTTCGTGTCCATCACCAAAGAAATGTCGACAGAAAACTGTAGACAGCTACCGCCATCTATTAGCGACAGCAGCAACCAGACAACCGGCTTGCCAGTTGTCTGGTTGCCGTCGTCGCTTATAGATGGCGGCAACCTTTCCAAGGGGGAGGGCCTTTCCGCTCTGGTTTTCACCAGAGTGGAAATGCCGAATTTCTCTAGGTGGTCATCCTAAAAGTCGTCCTCAAGGGCGATGCCTAGAAGTCATCCTTGTAATCGTCCTAGGCGTCGTCCTCGAGGTCGTTCTCTAGGCGTTGTCCTTGAGGTCGTCCAAAAAGTCATCCCACCATAGTACAGCTTCGCTGGTCTTCTTTCTTCACCAAAGTGGAAAGGCTAAAACTTTTTCTGGGTTTAGTGTTTTTTTAAGTTGTCCTCTTTTTATGCAGCCTTCACGTCGATGATCGTGCTGTGTGCCTTGGTGTTGGGCCGGGGGGAGGGCCAGGGGCGTCCCCCGCTGGCGGCCCCCGTGGGCCTTCCCAACCTGTTTGGGGTGTGCGTGTACTCCTTCATGTGCCACCACTCCCTGCCCTCCCTGGTCACCCCCTGGAAGGACAAGAGCCGCCTGTTCTCCCTCCTGGCCGCAGACTACCTGGTCATCCTCGGCTTCTACACCCTGCTCAGCTTCACCGGCATATTCACCTTCCCGCAGCTGAACGACATGTACACCCTCAACTTCCAGGTGAGGCTCGGAGGGGGCGTGCGATTGCCGGAGATTTCAAGCGGCCAATTTCAGTGGTGCCAATTTTTCAAGTAGGAAAATTGGCACCATCGAATGTTTTTAGCAACTGAAGGTTGGCACCCCTGAATTAAGTGGAAAAGTGGTACCATTGAGTGTGTTTAGAAATTGGAAAATGTGTGCAGTTGAGCAAATTTTGTATTTAGAAAATCGGCACCATTGAATGTATTTAGCGGCTGGGATTTTGGCACCGTTGAATATGCTCAGTAAGTGGAAAATTGGCACCATTGGCCATGTTCAGTAATTTGAAGATTGGCACCATTAGACACATTCAGTAATTAGAAGACGCACCATTGAAGACATGTTTGTTGGCTTGATCTTTTCAACATACAGTGGGGCCTTCCTACAGAAGAGAGATATAGCAAAGATATGGCTACAGCCAAGCAAAGTGAAAGCGTGCTTGTAATTCTGGTATATATACCGTAAATGCCCCACCCCCGAAAGATAACCCGCCCCCTATTTTCGACATGATTTGCTATGTTTCCAAAAACACCAAAAGATAGCCCACTTTTAGCAATTGCAGGGTCTTGTATAGTGGTGACCTCGGCAGGAATGGCGTTACTCAGCCACGGCGGGAGATGCACGAACATTGCTGACTGGGAAGAACAGTCATCTTTGGTTCATCATCCCTCCCTGCAGTCACAAGTTTCGCAGGTCACAAAGTTTAAAACTGGCATTTTTTATGCTTCTTTTAGTGCACACCGAAAGTTAACCCACTCCTTATTTTCGCAAGATTTGCTTTCGATTTAAGAAGGGCTATCTCGCAGCATGTAACGGTAGGTATTTGAGGTAGAGCACTGCAAGTGTCCGAACCTACATAAAAGCGTGTGTTGCAGGGAATGGCAACGTGTGAGATGTTGCGAACAAGATAGAACCAATCCATCTTTTTCAGAAATATGGGTTTGAGAGTAAATGGATTTGGTACCCCGCTTCCTGCTGGCTGATCAGAGAGTGAAGATGGCGTCCGTGTGAACTTTGGTGCCTTGGATAATCCCCAATGGGGACAAAAGCGATGCTTGGGACAGCTGTATCTAGGTCACGGCATCTCAGCGACCAAGCAGAACGTAGATGGAAGTTGTGGGGTAGGTCGTAGAAGCCACGCGAGCGCATATTGTCTTCTAGTCATTGAATCTCAAACCCAGCTGCGCATCCAGGTTTCAGCACTCGTTTGGAAAAAGGGTGATTAACCCTTTGTGTTTGAGGAAAGACGAACAGAATGTAGGGCAGCAGGATGGAAAATGGGTGATCTTCTCAATGGGGGTGACTTAGCTGTCCTTCTCTCCCTTTATTTTTCCAGCGGGAAAAATATAGTTATGAACTTTGTTTGCCTTGTATACCATGCACTTCTGGGGTTACACTGCAGAAGCTGTTAGTGATTCTGAATTGCCTTTGTTTGGCTGCTGGGTCTTCGATTTCCTTACATTGTTGTAAAGCTTTTTGTTCATAAATAGACTTTTTTGTAAACTGGTTGCACTGTGGCCCATCGACTCTTGGCAGAGTAAAAACCGCCGAACATTCTCATCGCCGCTTCTTTTACAACGACAGCTGTTTTGGGTTCTTCCCACTATTGGAAGTGACTTTCACTGTAGTTGTAGTTGTTAATTTTGTGGTTGATGTATTAGGGTGTAAAATGTCCATTGTCAATGTTGCCAAATTTTTTAGAACGATGGCTTGCCACCCACGGGATTCTATTTTGGGTTTGCCGCGTGTGAAACAGGCACATTGCTACTGAGCTACGGCACAGCTTTCACTAGGTTGCCTCAATGTCCTGTTTAGGACGATGCCGTTCTTCGTAGTGCCCAATGCCGGCTGCGCGTACCTCTGGAAAAATGCAAAGAAATAGTCGATAACAAAATGTCAAGAGCTTGTGCCGGGAGACATGCTTTTAGATGCTCCGAAACAAATGAGAAACAAAAGCGTTCGGAATGAAATGTTCAGATGTCTGTTTTGTTTCGAACGCTTTCGTTCACACACCCCCGAAGCATCAATGTGATGCCGACTCCCAATGACTTTTTCATGATTGTACCGTAAATTGACGCAGGACTGCTCTTTTCTTTCTCCCTTCCGCACGCAGCCCGGAAATAACACGGACAACATCATCCCGCACATCCCGGTCCTGCAGTACTTTCTCTCCCTCTTCCCGGTGTTCACGCTGAGCACCAACTTCCCCATCATTGCCATCACCCTCCGAAACAACCTCAAGGCGCTCTTCCTCCGCGACGACCAGCGTCCCCGGTCGCCGTCGGTGTCTTCCTCGACCCCGCCGTCCCGGTGCCACGGCGCCCTCGAAGGGCTCGTGCTTCCCCTCGTGGCGCTGCTCCCGCCAGTGGCGGTGGCGCTCGCCACCGAGAGCGTCGAGTTCCTCGTTGGCTTCACGGGGTCGTACGCCGGCGCAGTCATCCAGTACGTGATACCGGTGGCACTGGTGTACCGGGCGAGGAGGCAGGTGCTGGAGGCACTGGGCCTCGGCGTGAGGAACCAGCACGCGTCGCCGTTCCGCCACGGCGCGTGGCTCTGGTTTGTGCTTCTGTGGGCCGGTGCTTGTGTGACGCTGGTGACCGTGAACCACATCGTGGTGAAGGCGTGATTGTGGCGGCCGCCGAGGCGGTCCGGTCGTCGGCTTCTAGTACAGAGTGGTCTGGAACGGTCCGGTGTAGAATGGCCTGCTCGTTGAGTTCTGTCTAGAATGGTCCGGTCTAGAATAATCCGATCTAGAATGATCTATTTACATTGGTCCGGTCGAGAACTCAAGTGTAGAACAACCTGGACAAATTGTTCAATGTAGAATAGTCCATTGATTGACTTGGTCTAAAATGATCCAGAGTGAAATGGTACGGTCTAGAACAGCCCAGTCTAGAATGGTCCGGTCTAGAATGATTTCATCTATAATGATGCAGTCAATAACAGTTTGGTTGAGAATGGTCCGGTGTAGGACAATTTGGGCTGGAACAGTTTGGTCTAGAATGATCCTGTCATTGAGTTCGGTCTAGATTGGTCGAGACTACAATGACCCAGTCTAGAATAGTCTGGTCTGGAACGGTCCGGTCTAAAACGATCCAGTCACTGACTACTAAAATGGTCCCATCAGGGCTTGGGGTTACCTAAGGGAGGTTACTTGGTGAGAGTTATGTACTTAAGTGGTGCAGACTCGGTCTGCTCTCTACTCCAGTGCTGGTCATGCTGTGAGGTGACTCGGCAAATGACTGTCGGCATGCTGGATTTATTAGAATGTATCGCCGAGTTACATATCACACTTAAGTTGCATCAGAAGTACCTGGCCGGGAGCTTTTAACTAGACGCAATAACGCGAGGTTGTAAGGAAGTGCCTGTAAAGACCACATTTGGGCGCGTTATAGCGCACACCGCCACGGCAACTCTGCAAAATACTCCGGCAAGATTTTTTAAGACGGCGGCTCAGGGATGCGTCGTTGGTGCAGCAACGTTCTGCGCGTTGCGTCTGGGAGGTTGGCGACTTCGTAGCAATGGGACACTGCCATACAAAACTTTTTCAGGATTAGAGCGCCGGCATGACAGAACTGAAACGTGCACGTACTACCTTCGCAACATGGTGTCCTCAACAACTTTGGATCGCCGGTCGATTTGGGGTAGGGTTTAGTTCAGTGCACCAGGAACGCGAGTGGACCGCTTCGGTTTCCAGTCTTCCATTATGGTAACTCTGATTTGGTTTACATAATTTTTCCCCAGTTTCTGGTTGGATGCAAAGCCCTGGTCGCTTTACCTGCGAGAAGACAATCGTTGCTCGGTTCCTTTTGCCATACTCGGTGTGAAATGTCGGTTTCAGGAGTGGTCGGAATTTTGTGTGTGTTCAGGACGACCTTCGTAAGGGGTCGGTCGGCGTTCTCGGTGTAAGGTGTAACGGCGTCTTGCTGCCATACTGTGGTGTGACTTGCACCGTAGGTGTGTGTGTGTGTGTGTGTGTGTGTGTGTCCTTGGGTTTGTGAAAAAATACCTTTTTTTCAGAAGCCAGTTGTCAATAGTAGGTTTTAGCAAAATTGTGGCAGCTCAGAAGAATTTGTTAACGGCCGAATTGTAGATAAGATGCCCGAGCCGCCAGGATGGGATTTTTTTTTTTTTTTAAATAACTTGACAATAGCGTGCGACATAGCACACGAGGCTTTGAGGATTTATCGGAAACGAGTCTGTACGTCTATGAAAAGTTGCATTCTCAACTGCTCGCAAACACTCAGAGATTCAGAGCGACCGCAAGTGTGGTTGTCATGTCATCGCTATCGGCTCTAAGGCAGACCAAGCCAAGTCGAACCGCTGTCACTAGCTGGAGCTTATCAGTGTTTCTCTTTGAAATGAATGATGACTCGGTAATGGCGAGAGGAAGGGACCAAGTTCCGTCTGTGAAAACCGGCTTGGCACGTGCACTTTTGGGACCAAGGACAGCCTACCGCGAGATGGGGCTTGATTTCGGGCATTGGGACGTGCGGTAAAATTATTTTCAAAACCTTTCCCAAGCTTTGAATCTCTGTTGGTGTACATTTGCATAAATCTAAATTTTAAGGAGTAAATGCTTCAACTGTGAAAGTATGAGTACAGAAGTGCACAACTCCATCTCTTTAAGGAGCTATGGTTGTTTTGCTTTCTTTCCTGGCCCTGTGGTTCTGTCGGCAATGACATCCTTCCCATTCCAAAATTAGGTTTTAAATGTGTGTGTTCTCTTTTCATGTGCCCTTCTGCTGTGACCACGACTATCTTGTGGTAGTAGGAGCAACTCAAAACTGCCACATTTTTAAATAAAAACATAGGGACCGGAATGTTTTTTTTTTAGTAAATGAGGGAAGTATTTTGTGTAGGTATTTACGGGTGTGCACACGTTGCTGTGCAACAAACGAGTATTGGAGAAACACTATAGTTTTTGTCGGAGAGGTCTGGCCGAGTCTTTTTTGAGATCTTTGAAGTTGAACGAAGGTTATTGATGAGAGTTTAGCATATTCTTGTACTGGATATCCTAGCCGTGCCTTTCACCAGGTTTACATTTTATCCAACGTCGGAAATTCTGTATTGCTCTTTTTATGGAACTTTTTTTTGTTCCATTATTTTTATTGTTTGCTTTGTAGGCCGATGTCAAAATGGAATGTTCGAAGAGGCAAAAAACATTTAATATGCCAGCAGGTTTTTAACTCTTTTTACATTAAGAAATATTTTAATGCAATGACTGTGTAAAATTCTAGTCTCTTTTTGGTTTAACTTTTTCTTGAATATTTTTTGTTTGCCTTCTCGCAAAGGATGGGGTGGAGCCAAATGCTTCTTGTGTTTTATTTTACATTGGCTTTGTTGTCTTCGTTTACGCTTATTTTTTCGGGGTTGCCTTCAACCTTTAGATGTCGGTTGATTTTGTCGCCGTGTTTGTTGGATGGTTCCTTATAGTCGCGTAAATCTGAAGGAAGCTTGTGGGGCTAAATGCGAACCCCCTCAAACCAGTTTGCATTTTTATGTGACAAAGTTGATGAAACGGTGACACATTTTTTAAGAGCAATGCCGAGACAACAGCCAAAATATGTATACACCTTTTTATTCTTCCAGTCGATAAAAAGAAATAAAATATGCCCCCCCCCCCCCCCCTTTAAGTGTTTACCTCCATTGTCCTTGTGCACGTTAGACCGCAGTTCAGATCTGAAAAGAGATTAAAATGGAATAAATCGAGAGCAAGTAATCCTTACACCGCAAATACTTCCAATTCAGAATAGCATAATTAAGAATATCACCCATAGGTGGCATCACTACTGAAACTTTTCACAAGGGCCACCTTTTAAAAAAAAAGTTAAGGATGTTTCAATATCTCGAAGTGGGAAGGGTGTATGACGATTCCGCGCAGTACCGCCCAGGTGGGAATATAAATGCGGCTCATAGATTGGACCCGAGCATTGCGTGGGCACTCGATTTGGGCTCGTAATAATTACTAGCTCGAGAAGCATTCGGGTAGTGACCCGTGTCCAATCGCTGCGTTGATGACAATAGCGGAGCCATAACAATGTCTGGAACTGAGCGCGTGTCCTGTGCCTCGCCAACCCCATGCGCGTGGCTGTGATCAACAATGGCGGCATATTATCGGCTCCAGATCACGCGACCGCTTGTTCTGGCTGCAAGTTGAGGAGGGGAACGCTGCTCGTTTTTCTTTCATTTTTTTATGCGACTTCGATCGCGTCTGGTGAAGAACGGGTGTTTCAGGCGACAAATATAATAACTCCCGAGTTACAAGGCTTTGAATATGCCACCGGGTTGTCATACGATGTTTGGCATTTTTTACCTCAGTAAACAGAAAATATGAAAGTATTTTTCTTTGAACTAAAAAATAGTCGGCGTGACATATGAGCACACGAAAAATTACTGTTTTTTGTATGTTTTTTTTTTCTTGTATTCATACTGACGTACAGAACTGGGCAGAAAAATCACGGAGTAAATGACAGATTTCCACCCGATTTTCAAGTGAGAAAGTGTTTCAAAATATTTGAAAAGCGGTTTTGTTTTTACAGAAATAAAACAATTGCATATTTTCTTCTTAATTTTTTTTTTAATTAAAGGCTTTCTTCGGCAAGCGTGTTCAATTTCAAATGAAACCACCCAATTTTTCACCTTAATATAGCTCCTTCTGTGCACCTGTTCGCCGACGATTGTGTCATTTACCGACCCATTCTTTCATACCACGATCATCATGCTCTCCAGGAAGACCTTGAGTGTGTAATGCATTGGTGTGAAAAATGGCAAATGACGTTAAACTTCAATAAATGTAGGCCCCTATCATTTTCCCACAGTTCGCGTGCTACACCATTTTCGTATTACCTCAGTAACACTCAAGTCATAGCATGCTCATCATATAAATTCCTGGTTGTTCATCTCACCTATGACCTACCATGGACTACTCGCATAACTTCTGTTATTTCTGATACTAACCGTTCTCTCAGATACTTGCGCCGTAACTTCAAACTTGCTACACTCTCCGTAAAATGGCTAGCGTATACTACTCTTATAAGATCGAAGTTAGAATACGCCTCATCTATAGGTCCCCATGGCAGTCCTACCTTGCAAATAATCTAGAATCCGTCCAAAACAGACCCCTTTGTTTTATTTATAACAACTGCTCACCATATACCAGCATATCAGGATTACGCCAATCAGCTAACCTTCATTCACTTTCCCTTCGCCGCCGAGTATCACGCCTTTCTCTCCTCCGTCGAATTTTTTTATCATAATAGCCACCTCAAAGAATCACTGCTATCACCCCCCCCCCCCCCCCCCCCCCATTGTATTTTCCCGTTTCTCACGAGACTTCCACACTACCATTGGCCATCGAGGATTGGAATTCACTACCTCATAACATAGTTTCTATTAGGTAATGATACTACTAAATTTGTTGAAGCCATTACGCTCTCTTTATCTAACCTACCTAGCTATAGCTTGCAGTGGTACTGTTCTATTTGTTTTTGTTCTATTGCCACCCCCTTGTGTGATGCTCCACGGGTCCTCAAGGAAAGTAAATGATGATGATGATGACTGAAGGCACACACTCAATACTAAAAATTAGTGATGGGCTGAACTTTTGCCGAATCTTCGATTTCGGCAAAGCCGAACTTTTGCCGAACTTTTCTAAAGATTCAGCAAAAATGCATTGTTACCCGTCTTAACGTTGATATTTAGTTTTCTTCTGACGAACAAAAGTGCGCAGACATTTGCCGAATTTTCGCCGAATCGTTGCCGAACTTTTCTTTAAAAGTTAGACGTGTGCCAAACTTTTCTTCAAAAGTTCGACATGTGCCGAACCTTGCCGAATCTGAAGCTCGGCAGAGTCGGTCCATCACTGCCAAAAATGGACTGAAAATAAAACTCCCAAGTACATTCACTAAAAAAAAAAAAAATTGCATTGTTACGTGTTTTTGCTAACTTTCTCCTCTCCCCTATTTCTTCTCCCCGCTTCGGTTTCGACCAGTTGCTTTTTTTTTTTTTTTTTTTACTTTATTAAATATATACGTGACGCTGTAGCACTGTATTGATTGAGTATTGTCTTCCGACACCATAAAGAATCGCCTGGCAAGAAATAAAAGCCGCATTGGCGAGTAAAGACACCGGTGTGATGTCACCTCAAGCGAGATTAGATATGCCGATATGACGTCATAGTTAGTGTCTCGCATTCTTAGGATCACGATAGGCCTCATAACGCTTTCGGGTGTCCCCTACGCAAGTTTTCGTAGACCGCGTTTCCCCTCCGCTAAGCCCTGCGCAACGAAGAAGCCGCTACTGCGCCTGCGCGCCCATGGCCTTGACTGTAGAGTTCCGCGTATCGTAGCGGGTTGCGGAGGGCGTTGCGGGACGGCGGAAACGATCTACTAAAACTCTTTATTATCGAAGTGTCACGTTTTTATAACTGGCTTCTGTAAGCCAAAAAAACAAAAACATTTTTTTTAACGGCCGTCGCGGAACATTTTGCAGCCTTTTGAATGTTTATACTTAGCTTTCAAACACAGGACCCGCGTAGCTGTTGTCAGCGGTCCACTCCCAAACTTTCAGTCTGTGCCCCCCCTTTCTTTCTCTCTCTCTCTTTCTTTCTTTCTTCAACTGTGTTAATCTTTGTATCGTTATATCAACTTTCGAGAAAACGAAAAGCCACGTTTGGGGTTTTGTCCCTCTTTTCTGGTCTGGGGGGAACTCTTATCTAGGTCACAGTCACACAGTGTGACAACAGGACATAGTGACGTCACTGCAACAAAAGAGTTTTATTTCAGATACTCCCAAAACGCCAGTTCGGAAAAAAATTTCCGATATTTCCACTTATTTGCGCTGGGGTCATGCTCACTTGCAACGTTTTCAGTATTGCAGAAGTTTTGCTACGGCAGCTCTCTGCGACGAAGCTCTGTGCTGGATGCCGGAATGTTATTGGCGAAGCCATATCTAAATACGAAGCACAAAAATTAAAGCGACTGTTTCAAGAGCGGTGGAAACTCGCCTACTTCTTCACACTATATCGCGGGACAAAGTGTTGCGTTTGATTTGCCAGCAGGCCATTTCTGTGCCCAAGGAGTATAACGCCCGACGACACTTCAAGCTCATGCCATGGCGAGAAGTGTGATGCGCTTGCTGAAAAAGTCGCGGCTTTTCAACTTAAGACGTCGCTGGGAAAGCAACAAGACCTGTTTCAGAAAGCCGGCCAGACAAACGACGAAAGGGTAAGAGGGAACTTCATTGTCCCTGAGCTTATTCCAAATCCTCAAAACCGTTCAGCGATGGCTCCTTCATCAAAAAGTGCCTTCTAGAAGTTTCTGACGCCGGATGTCCAACCATGAAGAAGACCTTTGAGAAAATAGGCATTTCGCCGAACACTGTGGCTGAAAGGATTAACGAGATCAGTGACGACATTGAAAAATCATTGATGACTCTCTGCCGCGCCTTCGACGCATGTTCAATCGCTGTCGACGAGAGCACTGATGTCACGGACAACGCTCAGTGCGCCATTTTCGTCTTTACTTTTCGTCTTTACGGTGGAGCTCTTGGATCTCGTGCCAATGAAGGGAATGACCACACGAGCCGGCACCATTTCCGTCATCAAAAACAACCTCATCTCCACGTGGTGAATGATGTTGATTGGGGCGAAGCTCTGGTGGTGCTTGTCTGCGTAGACGCTGAGCCGCAGCATGCCGAGCCTTTCGTTCGTTTTCATCCATGTCACGCTGCGCTCAAATGCGTATGTAACCACGTTCCATACCGCACATTCTCTTTCTGACATGAATGAAAACGAACGAAAGGCTTGGCATGCGGCCGCTCGCCGTCTACGCAGACAAGCACCACCAGAGCTTCGCCCCAATCAACATCATTCACCACGTGGAGATGCGTTTCTTTTTGCCCTACACGAGCACGGGAGCACGTGCTCGCGTGCTCGTGAGCACGTGAGCGCGTGAGCTTACGAGCAGGAGCATGTGCACCCGACGGCGGACGGACATACAGACATGGCTAGCCGCTAAGGAGCTTCGCCCCTAAAAAGTCGTTGAGCGCGCCGGATTGCCGTGGAAGAAGCTTGGTTTGTCTTGCAACCGTCGCTGCGCCATCAATGTTGGGGAGCAAAAGCGGTCTTGTTGGACGACTGAGGAAGAAACTCACGGAACTTGGTATCGTTAAGCAGTTTGCAGCGGTTCCATTGCATTCTTCACGCGCGCACAAAAAAAGAAAAAAAAAAAAAAAAGGTTTTTGATGTCACATCTTTTAGGGTGTAACTTGCTTGTCCCGGGAGTTCGTCTCAAAAGGTTAGCAAAGTTACCCCTTCCGGTAGGCAGCAACTTTGCACCCTATGTCAGGGTGCACCTGCGCTCCCTTGCGGAGACAACCTTATCTCTAATCGGGAGCAATAATAGCCTTTATGTCAAGGGTGTAATTTTACTTCCATTAAGAGGTAATAGGGCATAGTTTTGGGCCAAGACCCCCCGTCCAGGAGTCTCGGCCCTTGTGGTATCGAATTTTGTCTATGTGGCCCGCTTCCCGAGATGAGTTTGAAACCACTGGTTTATAACCGTTGCGGAAAGCGTAGCGGAGTATGAAAAACGGTCTTCGAAAACTTCCTAGTAGAGCAGCGCAGGGTCGCAGCATTCGTAACAATCCTGTGCGTGTGATACCATCGGCGGCTAACCCAATCGGGTGCAGTGAATGCGCTGTAATCATACCCCTTTTGCGTAAGATCACGGCTACCGCCAAGCAACATTGGGGCACTTTACTGCACAATTGGATCGGCGTCAAAACTGCAGCTTGGTCGGCGAGATTGTTGAGCGAACGTATTACCGACTTTACAGCGCACAAACATCACACACACACACACTAGTATTTAGGACAAAGACAGCATATATCACACCTCGCTGGACCAATACACAAAATTATCCCCAATTATCTCGTTGTGGCCAATACACAAACATTTTTGCAATTATCATTGTGGCGGAAACTATTTTTTTTCTAGCAAGGTAAGATACTATGATGGAGTACTGGTACACAGGGCCGTCCCTAGCGAAGGAAGGGGGGGGGGGGGGGGGGGGGGGGGGGGCGCCACTGCTGACACATTTATCTGTTACGTGTGTATGTTGTGTGTTTGTCCTAAATACTATAGTGTGTGTGTGTATGTGTGTGTGATATTCGTGCGCTGTGAAGTCAGTAATTGCATAGCCGCGGTAGCTTGCCGCTCCTCTCTTTCGCGTCTTTACCGCTAGATGGCGTTGTCTCCCCTGAATTTGCGAATAGCCTTTGTCTGCGCTGACTTGCGATGAAACGAAGCGCACATTCCCAATGCCAAACACGGCAAACCACTCAACCCCGTCGACTCCGTGTTTACTTTCGTTACCTAACACTCAAAAAAAAAAAAAAAAAAAAAAAAAAAAAGAGGTTGGGAGTTTGGCATTGGTTCTAGTGCAACTTTTTTTCGTCTGCTTCGCGCCTAACCCCTTACCAGGCCCTTGACACCCCAAAGGTGTTGGCTAGACCGCGACTATGTCGATCTATTCTTGACACTTCGCTAAACTAAGAAAGCAACCGCTACCGAAAAAAAAAAAAAAAAGAAAAGAGCGAGCCAAAGTTAACAGCAGCAGCAAAAAAAGTGGGCCAGACATCGTAAAATAAAACGAAATGTTTCCTTGACGTTTGAAACATTCCCCTGGTATCCTGCCAGGTCAAGAAGGTCTGGCGTCAGTCATACGATCAGTTCACCTCTAAGCTGACAGTACCGAGGAAGCTGCGCGCTTGCCGGACCAATCAGCTGCCTCCCTTTCATCGCTTGACCTCGCTCTTTGCGCTTGGCTATGGGCCAAAGCGTGATCACGTGGCACAAGGTAGACGCTGGACTGGTCCTGCGTGCACGTAGGTTTAACCGCGCTGTCAGCTTTGAGGTGAACAGAGTGGAGCGGCGCTCCTCGTTGACACAAATCGGTTAGGCCCTTGATGGGCGTTCGAAGCGTCGCGTCACAGCGTCTGCTGTGACGTCAGTCCGCCACGATTGCGCATGCGCAGTTCAGTATGGGTTTCAACGTGAACGCTTTTGCGCGCTTTTCTGATGACACTGATTTGTCAGCCTGATTTTCGTTTTTTTTTTTTTTCTCTCTCTTAACGGCATTCTAGTCCGTTACTATTTGTGTGCACGTTGGCAGTATTATAAGGCAGTAGGTTAAGAAATCTCCTGTCATGATATCGCCTCTTATTGAGAATTAAAGTCAAGTTTTGCTTTTGTCGCAGCAGCCCTTGAGTTCCTTATTGCCGCTAGGGATTTGATCCCGATTCTTATCGCCAGACGTGGTAAGATAGATAAATTTATTTGATTTCAGAAAATAAAACTCTCATACAATCCTGCCCGCTTAAGCGTATAGGTACGGTTGAATGCGGGACATGGCAGTACAGACATTTTCATCATGTAGACACAAATGATGGTTAAATGTAAGTAAAACATGCCAGAAACATTCAAAATAACACATTAAACAACGAATTTTACGCCCAAGTAGAAAATTCACCTGTGAAGTAACACCCAGTTCGACAATAACAATCAATCAACTGTTACAAAAGAAACATTGTGAATTTAAACACATAATGACAAGAATCAACACGTATATAACGAGACACACTCGATAGAAAACACTAAGCTTTTACGCAATACCTCATTGTTCAGAATTTCAGTTCGACAAAAAAAAAACACCACTCATTTTTTTTTTTTTTTTTTTACAGGGTGTTACAAAAGAAAATTTACACGGTCTTTTTTACCGCAAAAATAAACTAGACATCGCCGAACGCTCATTCTCCGCCCAAAGGTAGAGCTAGAGGTCACAACCAGATGCCAAAGTTTCAGCCCGATTCGATAACTTAATCAAAAGTTATAAGTGATTTTCTGAAAAGTTCAATGGGAAAATGGCGGCCGACGGAGTTTTCAAACACATGGGGCTCTATGGCACCAGAAACCGAAAACGGGCAAAAATGGGCTCCATTTTCCCATTGAAATTTTCAGAAAATCACTTATAACTTTTGATTAAGTTATCGGATCGGGCTGAAACTTTGGCAACTGGTTGTGACCTCTAACTCTACCTTTGGGCGGAGAATGAGCGTTCGGCGATGCCTAGCTTATTTTTGCGATGAAAAAGACCGTGTAAATTTTCTTTTGTGACACCCTGTACATCTGCCTCTTAGATGACAGGCTTAGGATGTCTTTAGGCAAGCTATTAAATATTGCAGGAACATAATATTCTCTCCGTTTTTTCCTGTAGTTTGTATATATATTTTTGGAATTGCATAGGTTTCTGTGTGCCAGAGTGTTTTTATCCTTTTGGGTATCCAAAATAATGGCTGGTTAAAACGACAAATTTAAAAACATTTTCAAACGATAATAATCGGGAGTCAATCGTTGAGTGAGCCGATATGAGCTGAAAATGTTCTGAGGCTTGTCTCGCACAAAATTTACGAGCGAAAAAAAAATCTATTTCCACGGGAAAAATCTATTTCGCGTGAAATAACCAGTGTAAAGTTTGATATAAAAAAATAAGAAGATAGGAGTTCAATTAGTATATCTTTCTTATCATTTCACACCGCAAAAAAAAAAAAAAAAAAATCTTAGCTTTATTTGTTACTAACCTTTGATTTAGACGAGTTCATACTCGAATCTTTTTTACAAAAAATGCGTCATATACGCGCTATAGCTTCTTTGTGGTAAAAATGCACTGTCTTAATATGCACCTTGCGGAACAATTTTTTCCCTAAATAAATTGAAATTTTATTGAATCTCAGTAGCATTTAAATGCACCGCATGCGTGTGTTACACAAGCGTGCCATGAAAGTTCGTGTGCCCCCTCACGAACCACACGGGCTTCATTCTCGCTCAATCAAAATAAACGTTGCAGCGCGCCGCGATTGTTGCCTCAACGGCCGCAGAAAGCCGCTGCCGTTTTCTCTCCAGTGCACAAACAATAAGCGAGCAGACGACGGGAGAAGAAAGGAATAAAACAGACACGCAAAAACGAAACTATAGCGAGACGGTTATGTGGAGTCCGCACAGCAACGTGCTCTTGACACACTCCTGTGGCTGCTGCCCGCTACGGCGCCCCAGTTATTACAATTGGGGAAGCCGTTAGATAAGAGACGCATGATAGAGCCTAATCTCCATCTGTGTCGTCCACCTTGGGCAAAGGGCTGCAGGAGCGCGGCCAGAAAAAACCGCGGCGGCGGCGTTCATAATTATTCGGTAGCGTCTAGCGCGCAAAACGCGGCCGTGTGTATACACGTAGCGCGAGCAATTACTCCCTCCGCTGGACCACCCCCGCCCATGCGAGCAGCAGAAACCGACCGAATTAGGCTTAGGTGTGCGCTACGGGGATGCCGCCGCGTTAGCAGACGTTCCGATGTTTTTAGGCAAGGACAGCCATATGCATGAAGGTGGTTAGAGCGTGTACTACCGTGAAACACCCTCAGCAAATGGGGTGTAATCTCCTTGGAGTGTAAGTATAGCACCACACCCTAACCTAAACCACGAGATGCGGGCACAAACTGACGAAATTAGGCTTAACTGCGCTGCAGGGATGCCGTCGTGTTTCGCGTTAGTAGACGTTCCAGTGTTCGGCGAGGACAAGCATGCATGAAGACCTACTCAGAAAATTAACGTACCGAGTTTGAACGTGATTACATGGAACGCAGTTAGCAAAATAGGGTGTCTTACTCCCCCTGGAGCGTAAGCACTACACCGTAAACCATCCCCGTCCCAAAATATGCGAGCAAAAACCGATGGAATCAGACTTGGGCGCGCTGCGGGAACCGTGTTCAAAGACGACGGACCGTTGGAGTTCGTATGCGTTCCGATGTATACCCACGCATGAAGGCCGAGAAAAGAGATCTTGTAGTCGAGTACGAACGTGCGCATAAAGCGCCTTCAGCCAGTGGGGTGTAGAAAGCATTCTCCCTGGAGGAGTAAGGACTACACCCTGAAGGTGTAACTAGAACTCCCCTCGGCTTAGTTGTATGAGGCGATATACGCAAGAACTGCGTCATGGCCTCTGAGATTGCCGATGCACCCGCCCCAAAGATACCGAGACGCCCTTTAGGGATGATGAACAAGTACATACCGTAAAGGAATGTACAAATACACCCCAGGGGGTGTAAAATCACACCGCGTGGAGCCAACGATCGCGTGACTTTCATTTTTGCTTCGCAGGGATTATATATTGGTCTAAATGCACATACACGAAATATCTGGAAACTAGCAGACGAAATGAATCAGCATTTTATTAACGTAGGCACGTGCTTGGGGAATAGTGTCAGCGCAGATAACAGTGTGTCCACGATGAATCAGATGCAGTCTATCATGCTAATTCCAACGGCGTCAAATGAAGTTCAAAGGATAATTAGGAACTTAAAAAAAATGATGTTGCCGCTGGAGATGATGGAATAAAATCTTTACCTATAAAGCAGACCGCAAGCATTATAAGTCCCATTTTGTCCCATATAATAAATATGATGCTAGAGTCTGGTGATTTTCCCGAAGAATTAAAAATAGACAAAGTAACCCCTGTATATAGGGGAGGAGGAGAGGAAAATATTGATAATTATAGGCCGATCTCGGTTTTTCCAGTGTTTTCAAAGATGTTTGAGCGCATTATCAATGACAGGCTAACGAGTTTTTTTCAGCACCAAATAATAACGCAGGCTCAATATGGTTTTCAGAAAAATAGGTCTGCGGAACAAGCGCTAATTGATATAAAAGATAAAATTGTTGAAAATATTGAAAACAAATGATTGACTCTTGGAGTGTTTTTGGACTTACAAAAAGCGTTTGATATTGTGCAGCACAATATTCTATTGAAAAAACTTCAAATCTACGGTGTACGAGGAGTTGCGCTAAGACTAATAAAAATGTATCTTTCAGATCGTTATCAATATGTATCTATAAATGCCCATTCATCCAATAAATTGAAAATACGACATGGTGTTCCTCAAGGCTCCATTTTAGGCCCTCTATTATTCCTCGCGTATATTAATGACATTACGGCAATACCAGGTTCCCCTGAACTAATAATGTATGCAGACGACACAAATATATTTTTTGCTGGTGCGACGAAAAAGTGCGTCGAGAAGTTGGCTAATGAATATCTTTCGAAATTATTAATATGGTTGCAAATAAATCGTCTACAATTAAATACAAAATAAAACTAAGTATATAATTTTTAAACCAGCAAATAAGCAAGACTATGGTTCAATTAGCGTAAAATACGAGGGCACAACATTGGAGCAGGTAGCAGAACAAACATTTTTGGGCGTCTGGTTTGCTGGGGATCTATCATGGAATTTCCATGTAAACATACCAAAGGCTGATTTATCCCGAATAACAGGATGTATTTATTTATAGAATACACAAGTTGATACCGGCCTGGTTAAAACACGCATTGTATTATTCTTTATTCCACTCTAAAATTTGTTATGGTATTCTGGTCTAGGGAACGACTACGGCGGCGAATTGTAATAAAATTATCCTTTTGCAAAAAAAAAAAAAAAAAAAAAAAAAAAAAAAAAAAATCTTACGAATGTGTGAAAATTTTAAAGGGGATGCCAGAAATTTAAGAACACAACCACGCTTCGTCAAATATAATATGCTTAAGGTAGATCAAATATATTACTTCGAACTTTTACTATGGATACATAAAAATAGACTTTACACCACACCAGCGAACAGTTTAAGTGCATATCCGATCAGAAATTCAAAGCGAAGGATGCCGGCCATAAGAACCAACTATGGTCAAGAAACCTTAATTTTTCAAACAACTAAAACTCTAAATAGAACGGACTTCTACATTAACTTTAACTACACGTTTCTTGGTTTTAAAATGGATTGTAGAAGTTTCCTGGTTGGCAGTGAAATCGCATTCTCATTTGGATAGTGTATTTCACCAAGATTACAATCACTAGGTATAGCTAATTTCAAAGATTTATGTTTTCATTGTATTCCTTCATGTGAACTTGCTTGTGATGCTGACATGTCGGAAGAACACAAGATTGCATTCTAGATTTTTTTTGTTACTGTTTGTTGTTACTGTTTTCGGTTTCTCACGACCAACACTCGTTTACAGTGTTTTTTTTTTTTTTAGCAAATTAATGTAGTGTCTATTTTTCTTGTTTCTTTGACTTGTTTCTCTTGTTTTATTTTAACTGTATAATGTTTTATAGAATATGTTATTATGTAACTACTTTGAGCTGCTGGACTTTAGGGGACAGAGGCTTTGTCAGGCACCACGCCTTTATCTCTGCCCCCTACGCGGCAACCCCGCAAAACAAATAAAGAAAAAAAAAAAAAAGTGACCACGCGCAAGCATGTCGTACACTAAGGAGCACCGGCTTGGATTTACTTTTCATTGTATCATCTCGTTCGCACAAAATGAAAGACGCGAGCTTTTGATTACAATCAACTTTTAAAGATACACCAAGGAACTCCATCATATACACAGTGAGTGTATGATAGAGTTCCGGGGCACGATATGAGGAAGTGTGGCTATACACCCCTGAACCTATATGAGGATTTGGTTTACGGGACTACATTTATACCACCCTGACCCGTCTGGCAGAGAGGTATATCTGGGTAAGCAGCACATCAAAGGCATGTAACTATGTGCTGTCCAAACCAAGGCGCACGTAACTTAACGGACCTACCCAACCAGGAAAGTAATCAAGGCAACGAAGAATTTTGTTTTCTTTAGCAAGATTGGCTTTGAAAGGAGACAACACCATTTCCATCGGAGTGAAGTAGCCCATGGACGCTCGTGTGATAATTGTCGTATATACCCACATAAGCGTGTCGCATTTTTCCCCTGCGAGCTGCCGAAAATTGACTTCAAAAGACGATTAAGAAAGGCTGCGCGCTTCATACATTTTCTTTTTCCTCCGAGATTTTTTTTTTTGTCTACTTATTTTGTTACGTGGGAGCACAATGTATAATTTCGGCGGCCCGACCGCGAATTCCTTTCAGACCGTGGGAACATTACGTCGATTAGGCCACCGCGTGGATAACGTTACGAAGCACGAAAGAGAGCCTCGCACAAAAAAATCGAAAGCTATTTTGCACGCCGTGGAGCATCTTTTACTTGTAGTTCTTTTATTCCTTTTTTTTTTTTCTTTTTTCATTTGGGTGTTTGAGAATTTGTGGGCTAAAGAACGGGAATGAGATCATATCTGTTTATCTTTTGTTTTGACTTGGTGATGGCGTCACCCGGAAATGGGCGCTCGCTTGATGATTCAAGATCTCGTCACCATACTCCGTTTCGCATTACGACGTATGCCGCAACAGACGCTAAGCATGTTGGTGCATCCAGTGCTCCTCCACATGTGACTTCAAGCTCTGCGTCTCGCTCCACCCAACAGGAAGGTCACGTGACGAGGCTGGCTCCGGTGACTCGACGCGTCCGTTGCGGTACATCAAAATGGCGGACCAAAGTGGTCATGGGGTCAAAAACAGTTGCGACTATTGCTGTCGGTCGACACAAGTTCCTTCAGACCTTCAGACGTGCGAAGTGAGTCGTCATCCCGGCAAAAACCACGGCCGCTGAATCTCTTCCTCGGGAGAGGGTAACGAGGAGCCGTGGTAAAACACTCAAGATGTCCTCACACTCTGCAACAACCCTGTCCAACGTTGCAACGCACCGCGCAGCTCGAGCTCGCGGTGCGTTTGGCATTTGGGCATTTGGCCATGGAGTGGAGTGGCATGGTTTCAATTGCGATTGTCCCGTCGACGAAAAATAGTGCATCTCAGCTCCGCATATAAATTAATTCAGCGCTTTCTCGCGTTGCACTCATTCATCTTCGTGAGAGCTCCCGTTGAAACACGGACCTCCAAACACGGATCTCGCAACATAAAACAATAATAATAATAATATAAATATATATATCAGTGTGTCGAACCGAAAAAAAATACGGGTTCGGTTACGGTTCAGGTTCAGGTAAATTTATTTTGTTCCGGTTCAGGTCCGGTTCGATTAATTCGATCCGCGAACCGGTTCGGGGCGCTGAACCGGTTCGCGAACCGGTTCGGAAATTATAAATGACAAATTGCAACATCAAAATAAATTACAAATAAAACATCTGAAATCAGCACATACGAAACGGGATACATCTTAGTGTAAGGCTCAGGGATTTCTACCAGGAATGGTTTCTTTATGTGCACTCAAAGGTTACCTCACCGACGTTTACGCATTCGGACTTCATCTAATTGGGTCCGACGCAGTAGCTGTAAAATCCGCGACCTCCTTACAAACCCACTTACAAGTAGAACTCGCTAACTATCCTGCCACCTCGGCGTGTAAGCAATTGAAGGAACAGTGGGGAGAAAATACAGCTTTCTTTGTTTGAACTATAGCCTTCGGTAACTCAAATTAGACCCTTAAAGAAGTTTTCATTAAACAAGATACGGAATATGAAAAACACTTCACCGAACGCAACGCCAGAAGGACGTAATAGGATAAATATTACAATAGAAGAGTTCGCTGTCTCACAAATATGTTAGCTTGTAAGTGCCTATACGAAACCGGATGCATTATTATCAAACTCCACAGCCTTTTCTTTTCTCATTCCGATGGAAGCAAGCTTCAAGAACTCGCGCGTTCTAGAAACGTGTTATGAAATGGGCACGCAGCAGCATTTAGGATTTACGAGATTGTAGAAAAATAAAATCCCGTGACGCGATTTTTTTTTTTTTTTTTTTTGCACAGTTTTTTAATTTTCTTTTTTCCGTGCAAGCCGCGACCAGCGCAATACTGGTTCTATATGTCAAGATTCATGGATGCAGCGTTTGTCAAGATTCATGGATGCAGCGTTTATATCCCTAAGACTGAGTGGAGAAGAAAAATATGTAAGCGAGGTGTGTGTCAGTTGACGGCACTTAAAAAACAAATGGCATTGATAGCACATTAATTCATTGTCAACAGCGCGTGGCCGAACCGTTTTGACATGAGCCGGTAACCGTTATTTTTTTTTCCGGTTCAGTTCCGGTTCGGGTTCATCGCGATAACAATATAACGGTTCGGGTTCGGGTTCAGTTCCGGTTTTCGGTTCGGTTCGGTTCCGGTTCGACATCCTGATATATATATATATATATATATATATATTTGTAATAAAAAATAGGGTGTGTATGTTTATACAGCCTAGGACTCAGTCTGCCTCAAAGGGCGTCTTGTGTCTCAGTTGTAGATGAGCAATTTAGTCAGTGCAGTACAACCGCTAGCCTGGGGTCTTTAAAGTGCGCCACGCAGTAGTGATCACTGGCGGCCCTATCTGTGTGCAATGCTGCTGAGCGCGTGCTGACGGCGATCTTCCGCAGTCCTTTTGGAGCGTGCATTTAGCACCATCAAGGTTGCCGGTCTTAGCAGGCTATTAATGTGAGCTCGTTCTGAGCATGCGCTCTAAACATCGCCCTCAGATATGGCGTCCAGTGAATACCTCCTATAGGATGCTCATCCAGATGGAAACGGGCAGGGGTGTGGATTGGGCCCAGAATCCCTGGGTTCTGCAGCGCGCGAGCTTGCGCTCCAGCCGCTCCGTGCTGGTGTGCGCTATAGCCCACTCGGCCACCAATACCCCTCTATACTTTTTTTTTTTTTTTTTTTTTTTGCACTCTACATGGTTGGAGTTTTAAGCCAGTTTCAAGGTCGGAGCGCGAGAGCCGCTCTCAACCAGAGCAGCCGACCAGAATGACTCTGGGATGCGCGCCGTCTAAAAATAACCCTTTGCCCCGTTTCTTTTGAGATGGTCCACTCACACCCGGCAACTTGGCGCTTTGTTGGCTTTGTTTCGAGATCGGACGCCATTTATAAGCGCGCACCAAGATCATCGCTTGGTCGCCATTGACCATACTCTCTGTTGAAGATGGTGACTATGGTCCTGAAGTGTCGCCCGCTATTACGGGAAGCACCGTAGTCACTATTGTGTTCAGTCTAAAAATAGTTAGCATCTAGTGAGAACGTGGACTGGATTGAGAGCTGTCTGCTAGATTACGTAGACAAAGTAGACAAGTGCTTGATACACCCTTGTCAAATAATGGCGCTTTCCAGACATTACAATGATCGAATATTGAATTATACTGTAATTTAATTAATTTTATGAGCAATTTAATTCTAATTATTACTTCTTGCCAAATCAAGCTATGGTTGAAACTAACTATTCTTAAAGGTAAATATAGTTGTAAAGCATTCCTTCTAACTCAAGGTGCACATAGTTGTAATTCGTAACTTTTGAATTAAAAAGTGATGAGGTAGACGAAGTAGAAGCACTAAGTTGGACGAGTGTAAAACTACGTATATGAATACTCATCGCCATGATGGGAAATACATCTCATTGCGATAAAAAAGCAGAAGGGTAATGGCAAAGTAATAACTTTGCTTTCTGAAAGTAGTGCATAATTCTAATGAACTCCATTTTATAGTCGCTAGTAATCCTAATTGTAATTAAGCACGTTTAGGGGAAAAGTAGTTGAATTTGTAATTAAGTTACATTTTCGAAGAAATTTACCCAAATGTGTTCGACAGTAGTCTAAGTATAGGGACCAAAAGAATCGTTTGCTACTAATGCAGACGAGCACGATGTAGTTTGCCACCCGAGTGAGCGAAATATTCTGCCTCCCGGTGTCTATCACTAAACCAGAGCTACACAAAATAAGCAAAAGAGGAAAAAAAAAAAAATATATATCATCAGGCTTTAGGAGACTAACGTATGATGTTTCCACAGGATTCGTAAAACGTGCTGGAAGTGTCTAGGCCAACTGCTTTGATCGCGCACGCGCTTTGCTTTACAAACATCAGACTTTCGAAAGGGAAACAGTCGGCGTCAAAGCGTGGAAATCTCGTATTCAAGAACGTATCAGCGAGCGTAATCATAACGACCGCAATTATACATGCCTCCGTGCCACACTAAACGCTTAACGACCCGCTCGCCCGCGTTTTCCCCGTTTTCTTTTTTTTTAGGTCAGAGTACAATAAACCCTACCTCGATCGACACAGAGGCGGAAAAAAAGAGCACCAGAAAGTGTTTTATTTTTTTAATCCGTTTCCTTGAATCCCAAAAACCTCCTTTAATCGTCAATTTCTTTTTTTTTTTTTTTTGTCATTTTCTTCTTTTCCATTTCCTTGCCAACATCGCACTTGCTCCTGATCTAGCGTTCCAATCGAAACAAAATTGCTTTGTTTAGTCTTTTTTGTTTTATTGTCACAAACAGTTTTTCTTTTTTAACTTTGGATTTTTCTTTTAGCTGTGCGCGTAGCCATAAGAAATAAAATAAAGAATACCATAGCGGCTCGCCAGTTTATTTCTCTTTAGCTGCCGTATACGCCGGAGAGCAGACGACAGAATCGCAGACGAGTTCAGCCACTTCAAGTAGTTCAAAGGCCTTTCCTTTTGAACTCGTGTGGCTTCCTTCGCGGTTTCCTTGGAGCATTGCACCAGTTTTTGGAGTGCATGCGGACAGCCATACCGTTGGACGCCACGCAAGCACCACGACAGTGCAAAACATTGAAGGAATAGCGTTTGTGATCGGTGCGCACTGTAGCAGAAATCGTATACGAATCGGCAAATGCAGACGATCACCAGGGGAAAAAAAAAAAGACCGGATGTCTCAATTTCTTGTCCGCAACTCGAACCCAGACCGACGTGACATAGGAGCGCGCTCACGAAGCTCGTTTTGCTGCACGGATGCTTTTACTGCATACATATTTATTATGACTCGCTAAAAGGATAAATGCACCGCGCATTTTTTTTTTTTTTTTTTTTTTTTTTTTTTTTTTTACGCGTACGAGAATACCACTACTACGGTGCAATGTGCATACACCGGTGTGCGTGACGGCTGAACCTGACTCGAATATTCCGAAGTTGTCATGGTGGGCATCGGATATGTCTCTGGGGTTCCCCAAATTCGGATGCTCTTCTCAGCAGGAGGGGGTCGGAGCACGAAGCCAGTCCGTCGCCCGGCTGCCACCGTCACCGACTCGCCAGACACCCCGAAGTTGGGGCAACCGGGCAGATAAAGCAAAAGCTACAAAAGCAAGCCCTCACAATAAACACCCCAAAACAGGAGCGGCAGGCACCAGAGAGAAAAACCATTGTATCTTTTATTTTCTCGGTAGCCGGCGGCGGGGGCAGCCAGCTCAAGCCGGCGAGGCGCGCGCTCGTCCAATCAGAGCGCGCGGTGGATTTCTTTACCATATTTGGAAGTACGCCACGCCTAACCGGGCTCCCCGGAAAAGTCGGTGTTTGACGTCGCGTTCACGACACCCACGAACGTCAAATCGAGCCCGTGTTGCGTGTTTCAAGACCCATTTGGCGCCACCGTGAGTCCCTTTGCCTTGTTCTCCTCATTCGACGGCATAGCCGAACAAAGAAAGCCCTTTAGAACGCGTCGAATCTCGAAAGAGTTTCCGTCGAGAACGCGACGACCGCGTCTGGTTTTAGAGCGACCGGGTCCTCCTCGCCTGATCGCTTGCGCCGTCTGCTAATGTTTCTCCCCCTTTCCTTGTCACACAAACGCTTTTGCGGACGGTCTCTGTCGTCGTTGAACAGCGTTGCACGGCCTGTCGACAACCTCGCCGGGGAAAAAAAGCGCCCACACTCTGTAGACAATTCCAATTTAGGATAAGGTAAGCGAACCCGAATTCCCCAATCTAGTGCCACCGCTGCGAGGCGACCATTGGTGGCCGACAAGACGCCGATGCGTCAAGCCGAGCCGGCATACCGGTCTTTTAGGCCTAGCATTTCCTCCGACTAATGTGGTGCCACGGACGAGACTTCATAAAAAAAAAAAACGCCAGCCTCTTTACTATAAATGAAGTGCCAATATTATCTCTGCTTGCTCGCACAATTAGTGCAGTTGCATAAGCAATGCTCCTGGGGTCGTTGCTGAATGCGAGCGCTGCAATGCCCCCGTGGACAATGAACCTTTTGCGTTTGCTTCCCTCATTTTCGGGCCTTCACCGAGTTTTACTCTTCTGGCACGCCGCTGAAAAGTCGAAATGAGTCTTGATATATGGATTATACGCATAGAGTTAACTGCGATTACTGGCTCAGCTGAAAAGTGCAGGCCGGTTTGGCTGTAAAAAAAGTAAAAAAAAAAAAAAAAAAGTACAAGTGTGAGGTTTTTTTCGCCGAGTCTACGGTCCCAGTGATTGGACATAGTTGAAGCTATCCCTCAGATCGGTACGATTATTTAAGATCATTTGGGTAGTTGGGTGTGTTTTATTTGAAAGAATTCTTATCATATCCCTTTTTGCGCGGTGTTGTACAAATGTGGAGTCCGGTCACGTCACGTTTCCCGACTTGAAATCACGTGGCATGCAAGCACGGAATACCCCCAAAATGTTGGCGGTCATTTTTTACAACCCCTGATGTCATTGCCATGCTCCAGCCACGATTTCGCCTCCCCGCAAATGCCTTTAAAAACTGCCCCCCCCCCCCCCGCCCCCCCCCCACCCCCCCAAAAAAAAAAAATCTGTGCCGATTTTTTAAAAAAAAAAGCTTACAATGCATTTGAGACAACCGTCTACGGGAAAATGTAAATTTCGTTTGCAGTAGTGCTAGTCATTTTGCGATGTCGTGAGTACCTACAGTACTGCGGAATGACATCATGTGCAAGCAATTATATCTGTGTGACCAGGTTATCGGAGGTTCTTTCATACACAGTTTTGCTATTTTTTTTTTCTTGTTAATTCTTGTTTATGCAAGCCTAGTGGTGCTTACAGTGTGCTAAGCTTCTACTTTAATGCTGGAAACACGAGGTTGAAACTTTGGAAGTGTCAAGGGTGCAGACTAGAGTGACTAGTGCATACAGCTCAGACTGGACAGAGAGCCTGATATGTGCATAAAGATATAGAACGAAACGTAAACTCTGGTTTAGGTATAGTGATGATGGCTAAAAAAAAACGTAAAAAAAATTAATAAAATAAAGCCGGATAACGTTTTTAATAGTTTCTTTTTTGTTTTTTTACTAATGAATAAGATGCTTGTAAAAAAAAAAAAAATGCGAGTAATCAGGGAGTGCACTGATGTGATTGCTGCGCCATTTGCTCCAAACTGTGCCAAAGTTCTTACCGTGCTACATTTGACCAAAATGTGAGGAATTTGCGCCAACATTGCGCCAGGGCTTAAGTTCACTTCAATACTACCGAAAATATAACAGCTGCAGGGGTTTTCAGGACTTTCGATAATCGCCTCAAATAACGTGCTATTCGATTTGATTTCGCACCAAGCACTGACAGTACTCGAAAGTTTCGCGATAAGTCTCGTGTTATGTTCTGGTGGAGCTTTGTTGAGTGCGCTTCTCACCGCATACTGGTGTACTGCAGTGAAGCGACAATTTTGCGAACTAGGCGTCGCTATGTTGCGTGCCTTGCTTCGCCGCAGCGCACTCACGTGCTAAGGGAAAAGGTACTCCTCCAGAGCGAGACGGGGTGACTTTTTTGTAGGTTTATTTTTTATGCTTTGTTTTTTGTCTGAATTAAGAATTGCAGTTTCGTTTCAACCCCTCTTAGAACTTGAAGGATACCTAAATCTAGGTGCTCAAAATGATTGTATTTGAACATTTGTTCAGTGGGATTTCGTACCTAAAATAATCATCCACGGCAGTTTGCGCTGTCCTTCATCAGTCGTCGTCGTGTTACCGTGTCTGGTGCTTCCATACGCAACTAAACAGCTAGTGTTTGTTCTCTTAATATTTGCCGTCTCTCCTCCTCACATTTTGCAGTGATATAAATGAAAATGAAGTGTGCAGTTGTGCTCCAAAAGCTTTTTCCTTCTCCAAAATGAAGTTTTGGCTGCTCCGAAATGACTACGACCAATCGCTTCACTGGGAGTGTTTGTTATTGTTTTATGCGGTGAATTATTTTGTATTCTATCAAAACGTACACGTTTCAGACGCCGAAAGCATATTTTTTGCTGTTTCCGACAACCGGGTTTCATAAGCACCACTTCTTGCGCCGTCATGAAACAATCCCAAAAAGTTGTGTTTTTTTTTTTTTTTTTTTTTTTGTTTGGAGTTATTTCTATCCTGAATTCCCTTTAAATGAGGAAGCATCACCGGAGGGTTTACACGAAGAGACGGCATTTTAGCACTCCTCGCTCGGCGACATTCAAGTCTCTCTTCCAGACCAGGTCTGCGACGAACTGGGTTAATCTATTTTTGGGACCTTGAGGGGCTACTTGCTGCTGCTTTTGGGGGCCTTTAAGTTAGTTGTCTCGCATAGATACAGCGACCGTAGAACTCGGGCTCCTATCGCTACGACATCAGACAAAGGAAAAAAAAAAAAAAAAAAGAAAGTAGACGAGGCGTTACGTGCTAGAATTAACTCGCAGGAAATGAGAATCCAAAAACCCATTAAAAATTAAAAAAAAAGTCACGAAGGAAATTAAGAAAAAAAGAAGCGTGTTAAAAAATGTGAGTGGTGTAGCGCTGTGCAGCTTTCTTTTAAATGGGTTTAAGCTCGTACCGGTACAACGGGATCATTATCCGGATGTGTGTGCAAGTTATACGCCATTTGGAAATAACGATAAAAAAAAAGAAGTTAAAAAACAGCGTTAGTTTATCTCTTATAATGAAATATTGGAATGCTATTCTGCTGTTTCGTCTAATGCGTTGTTTTATTCTTCTAAGCTTTAAGTGACGCGCAAGTGGAGGGTTAGGTGGGGCGCTCACTATGAAGGCTCGCGGAATCGGTTAGGCTTACCTGGGTTCAGCGCTTCTCGAAGTTTTAACGTAGTTTTCGACGCGTACGGCTCGCGAACATTGTAGGCGACTGTTCACTTGACTGTCTTAGTCGTCGTCAGTTAAAAACATCCCACGATTCGGCGGTAGCGTCGAGTGCGAGTCTACTTTTGCAACGAATGCCGATCGCAGCCTTAGCAGACGACGGGCGCTCGACTGGCGGTCGCCATCTTGTCGGTGGGCGAGGAGGACGCGAAGGAGGCGGAGAAGGAGAGTTGGGCAGTTGCCAGCCGAGGGGAGGCGAAAAGCGCCGTTGGCGGCGGCGGCGGAGGTGCGGCCTAAATTCGGTTGTCTACTCGGGGAGGGGAGGCGCGGGGGGTTCGGACCGGGGTTTTTCTGAGCCCTGTGGGTGCTTTCTAACCCGGGAGTCGGGAGAGGAGGCTGAGCGCGGGGTTTTTGGCATGTCCAAAATTGGGGCGGGACCGACCCGGCCGCGCCGGTCGGTGGAGCCGTTTTTATCCATTATTCGTCGCCGGTCTTCGACCGTTTGTCGCATGTTACGAGACGAGAAAAGAAAAAGAAGTAGAGTGAAGCTGGGTAAAATACGGGCATTTTTTTGCCTCGTTATTAGGTGCTTTATTAGCGGATATAGTTTAGTTATCTTTTAACCTTTTTTTTTTTTTTTTTTTTGAGGATAGAGTAAGTTGGAAGGGCGCCGCGGCTATTCAACTTGCCTAATAAGCCATGTTGACTGGGAGCTGTTCCTCTAACGAAACTGGGGTGCCGAGGGTCGTCAAGCTATGTCTGTGCAGGTTTTTTTTTTTCTTCCCTCGGTGTCCCTCCGTCATGGAGGGAGACACTTCACGAAAGATAAATTATTATTATTATTATTATTGCTGCTGCGTACCACTACTGTATCGCCCTTTTCCTATGGGAGGAGAACTTGACAGCCATAGCTGTGCATTTGCCGTTAATGCATGCTCATTAGCAAGCGTCAAAACTATGGTTCATGGCACACGATAAGTCGACTTACAAACAACCTGCACTGACAACAAGATGTGAATATTTTCTGTGTAAACTGTCGCCATACAGGCAAACGTACTTCATCTCGTAAGCAAGGTGTATTTGTCCCCAACACATACGTATATGTGACCGCTCTCCAATAGCACGCGCTTGATGCCCCCTAGTTGTAGATCGGAATGATTGGTCAATGGTCGTATCAGAGCAGTGATTCAGAAGCCGTCGGAATGATAGTGCAGAATTCATATCAGAATGATAGCTCAGGAATTGCATACCCGGAATGTATGATAGTTCGGGATCCGCATGTCAGGAATGGGCAGTCCAGGACGTAAGCATCAGAAAGACTGTGGTTCACGAATTACATGACAGGAATATTGATGGTCCAGGAATTATATATAGAGGTACTGAAGTGACCCGATTGATCGCTGGAGGTTTTCCGTGTTTGTTTATTTTTTGTTCCGCCCCCTTCTCTTAGAAAACATAAAACCTAAAGAAAAAGAAATGAAAGGCTCACCAAACTTTTGCCTTGCTGTGCCGATGGTGCGAGGGAGAAGTAGCTCTGTTGCGACTTAGCGAAACAAGGCAAGCAAAGTGTGGGGAAGAGAAGCGGTTGCTGCTATTTTAAGTTTACAAGATGGCCGCGCCGTCAAACTAATTCCCGTTTCTTTTTTTGTTTTTGTTTTTAAGCGTTGTTTATGCTGCATTGAGTCTGCTGTCGTCTTCAGCCGCTTTGTTAATTTTGTTTGGGGAGGATTCGTTGCCAGTCATGTCGACAGATGTCTCTGGCTGTCCAAAGTGGTTAGGGGTACTCGCCTTCTTTTATTCCTTTTTTTTTTATTAGTAGAATTTCGTTTAAGTGGGGAGACGACTTCTCTTCGCGTGGTTGTGCCACATGTGTTCGAATGAGCTAGGACACGCCACATTGAAGGTTCTACGTTATTGTTTTATTTTGTAAGCGTGATAAGTGTCTAGCTGGATACCGAACACGCTCAGATTGTCGAATTTGAATATAATTCTAGAAACTAGTAAATCAGTTTTTTTTTTTTTTTTTTTTTTTATTGCTACAAGAAAAAAAAATCGTAGTTTGGTTTGATTTTTAGTGACGAACGCTTCGGGGAGTGCGAATTAATTGAGCTTCGTCTAGACGTCCTGCCGTGTATCCTCCGCCCGAGGCAGAAATATATTTTTTTTTTTTTCGAAGCGCTACGTAATAAAAAAAGTTTTTTATTTTTTTTTTTATTTTTTATATCTGTTTTGTGAAGAAGGATGCAGAAAAACACAAGTAGAAAACAACCTCCGCTTACCTTTCCTGTAGTAGCGCTATCATTCGAAATTGGGGATTTAATAATAGGTTGCTTTTTGGCAAGGCCTAGGCACTTTTTTCGATTTTGTTTGTTTTTGTGGGTGATTTTGGAAGGGGGGCGTAGTAGTCGTTGGGACTTTAATTACAGTCTAAGGCTGCGTTGAGCAATCGCACCTACAATGTCCCGAGGGCTGCCAGTATTTGCCCAATAAAGTTGCTCCGGTAACCACGTAGAACCTGTCGGTGCGAACGGTGGCTGCTGTTATTCTACAAGCCGATCGACACGGTTTTGAACCTCGGACAACCTTAGTTGTGCGTATTTTTTTTTTTTCCTTCCGAATTTCAAGCTATCGTTTTGATTAGTTTATTTAATATTATTATTTTTTTTTTTTAGGCGGTTGCTTTGATTGTGCGCGCCAGTCTCCTTGTACGATTGAGCCCCATTATGACGGCACGTTGCAGCCTCTCCCAGCGCACTCATTGGCTCGTACAGTTCCCGGCCAGTTATAACGGTAGTCGTGTAGCCGATAGAAATGTAATAAGTGGGGACATAGGGTGGGTTCTCGGAATGGGCGCGAGTATCTTACGAAGTTTCGTGGCACCGTTTTAGGTTCCGTTGCCGGGGTAACGAATGATCTCCCCCCTTCTGCTGAGCAATATGCGCGTCTGCTGTGTTCGAAAAACCAGGTGATCGAGGCCCGGGGGTGACGGTGGTGGCGGTGTTTTTCGGTACGTGCGGGTAAACCGACGACCAATCGTCGGTAAACATTGTTTGGGCGAGTTTGGGAAATCGGGAGTGTCGACACTGGGGGAGCTAAGCCCGCCGGCAAAGACGATTTCAGGGTTATTATCCGGCGGACGTGATAAATACACACATTGCGCGCCCGCACACTCCGAAGCACGACGGAAGGCATAAATCGCGTGCTTAACTCCACATGTAAAAAAAAAGAAAAAAAAAATTGCTTTTTTTTGTTTGGTTTTTTGTCAGTGGCAATGAATGTCGGAAAAGGTGAATTGCGATGCCGCTTGCTAGGCGAGCTCCGAAACGCCGACGCTTACAGGGGAAAACCCGGTGTATCTCGACCGACGGAGGAAAACTTTTCGGAACTTGGTGCTAGTCGCGGTTCTGTATTTGTATTTAATCTTCTATTGTTATTATTACCGTTGCAAGCTTTATGTTCGAACCATCTGATCGACAGTAATATGGAAGTTATTTCGGCTGCGTCCGACGGAGATGGCGGAACTGTAAAGTCTCTGGTGTTGTTGTTGTCTTTTTTTGTTTTTTTGAGGGGAGGGGGGGGGGGGGGGGGGTGTGATAGTCGTCGACGGCGACTTCAGAAGCCCGTTTTAGGAAAAGACGCGCCGTGGAAGAAGACGTGATCACGTATACATACGCGCGGCGAAACAGGTCGAGGTAACGTTTTCGCGCAGGGGGGTGGGGGAGGGAAGTGGAAAGTACGCTGCGCCATTGCCAAGGTTAACGATCTGGGCCTCGAAGTGAAGAAAAAGGAGAGATCCGCCCGTTCGCCTACTTCCTTCTCCGCCGGTGAGAGAAAACAAGAAGAGCTGAGGTTGGTTGGCGTTTTCTTGGGTAGTTGGAGATCGCAAAATTAATCTAATGTAGCCTTTTTTTTTTTTTTTTTGACATTAGCCCGGAGGTTTTTGAACGATTTGGCTAAGGGGCCACATTGGGGAAGTGTCGCAGCGTGGAGGACCGGAAAATAAAGAATAGTATAGAAACGAGGAAATGGTAGAAACCTAGATAGGCTTCTACACGGAGAAATATAAACTAGAGCGCACATTTTAAGATTAATACATATTACTTTTTTTTTTTAATGCATCGTGTTGCTTCATTGTGACGTTATGAAACAATTGTGACCCCGAAAACTCGGCAGGCATAAATCAAAGTGCATAGGAACTTTGGCGCAATGATACTGGTGAATCCGGTATTGGCAGTATTCGATAGTTATGACACAGCCTTTACAAAAATTATCAATCACGTTTAATCGACTTTCTTCTGTATTCTTATAGAATACGTAAGAAATTCAATTGAAACTCACTGATAATTTTTGTAAGGGAGGACACTATAGGCACGATTTAGATGAGAAAGCGAAGGAATTTTGACGTAGCTACGAATGTAAAAAAAAGAAAAAAAAAATAATATAGCGGGAGTACCTGCGTTTGGATGCAGTTTTTTCTATCGCTATCGATATGTTCATTTTTCCGCGTCGCAACGTTTCTTTTTTTTTTTTTTTACGCGCGTTTATTTTTGCGTTTGTAGTTAGGGGCCGTTGGCTTGGCGTCACTGTAAAGGACGCCGCGAGCCGGGGTTTGAAAACCCCTCCGTTTCTTTGCCTTTTACGCATCATTTTTATTAAAGGTTCGAAATGATTCCGAGGAGCGACCATTTTTCGTAGATGCCGCGTAGTCTGATCTCATAAATAATGTACGAGATCTTCGGTAGATGGCGCGCCGCCCGATAGATGGCGCGCCGCTGTGTTCTCTAAGAGTTCTCTGGTCGTAAAGCGATCCCAAGCCTTTCGTAATGCCGGCGACGACACACCCAAACGCAAATGTGTGATCTATAGCCTTTAGAGTAGCGACACGTAAGAAGACAGCACCCGCAGTGCCATGTGGAATCGTAGAAAAAAAGAGTCCCTATTTTAGTTCAAATTCGGCTGCGATATCCTCCGGAAGATCATGGTTACCAGCTATCGAAACGTTTATCTGAAAGAGCAGAAAAAGCTAGAACAGTCTGCGACAGAGCAAAGCGATATCGCCCGATCTTCCCGACGCCAAATCTAAAGCTCAAAAAGTTTTTTTCTTAAGTGTGTTTGGGTTATTTCGAGGTATGTTTCTGGTCGTTTATGTTCCACGCTAAATTGAGCGGGGAAAATGTCGTCACTTGACTCGATGTCACGTGACGTGTTCACAAATTCAGGTTACCCGCTAGATTTAGCGAGAAAATTGACGTCACGCGACCTCGACGCCACCTTAGTTTCCCCGCTAAATTTGGCGGGGAAGATGACGTCAGGTGACCCGCGGTCCTAATCTGGACATTTGGCGAAAAACATCGGCGACAAATCCGACGGCTCTGATGGGCCGGCGCCAAGGTCAAGTGCGGCGTTGGCCAATCGCGGGTGCCCGATTTCTCACCTACTTTTCCGCCGAGTCCATATTAGGGCCCCTAATAACACGCGATGTAAACGCCAATTTAGTTTACCCGCTAAGTTCAGCGGGAACACTGACGCATGACCGGCCGCGGCTCTTTCAGTTAGGTCTGCAGAATCAACTCCAACGTAGTTGATTCTGCCCGATTTTTTTTTTTTTTAAATCTTAATTGTAGGCAGTTTTTGGTCGCTCTACACTAAACAACAAATGTGGGCGTCCACAATGTAATCGAGGAACGAGGCGCCGATACTCGAAAAAGCATAGCCCATTTGATAGCTCTGTGTGAGACTTTTTGATCGGCGACGCGGTAAAGGACGCTGGGTGCATGTAGTCGCGAGCTGATGAGGTGTACGAGTTTCTAAGTGACGAAGTCTCGCGCCATTGTTCTCTGTCTCCACCTCGAGGGGCCAAAAAAGTGTCGAGTCATGTCTGCGACGGGGATGCCCTTGACAGATACCGCGTTCCGAGACCTTGCAAAGTAGTGCGTCAGAGACGACGCTGACGGTCGCCGGAGCGAAGCGCCAGCCGCCCTTTCCGTACTCGGTTTCTTCGAACCGACGGGGGTGATTACCAGACTTTGTTATTATTGGGGGATGGTATCGTCTGCCCCTAGCTTGTACTGATGGATGGATGAGGCCGAACCCTTTGAATAGGGGGGCGGCTCGCGCCACCTAGCGAGTGTGCCCCAACCGTCACGCCCCTGGCGGCTACGTGGAGAACTGAACACAGGAGAACAACACGAGTTGTTTTGTTAGTGCTTCGGGCGCAGCATTAGTCTGCATGGGGTTCGAGTGTGGGATCGATGAGGCGCCGATTGCACCCGAATTGGAGACGAAAGCTGGGGTACAATTCGTACCCGACGACCCCATGTCGCGTAACACTATACTGCTGACACGTACGAAGAGAAATCGGAAAATTGTGCAGTTTTATGAACGTATAATTAGTACTTTTGAGTGGTTCCAGACAATCTCCCATGCTGTACACATGTATTATAATCCTAAAACACGCGACAGATTGTCAGTGCTCTGCGTCGCTTAATAGAAATTATGGCTAATTTTATAATCGTTCAAAACGGGTGGAAGACAACAATACCATTTCTGACGGGGAAAGTGGGGTAGACAACTGTGGCCAAACGTTGAAATGGCATGCCCGTTCTTCGTTGAGAGAAATGCACCTATAATAGGGCTAGACCATTCGTCGATTAACCTGACGATTATTGGATGAATGCTTTAATCGCGTTTAATTTAATCGGTAATATTCTGACGACCCACGAGGAAGGTCAAAAAGAAACGCTTTCACTAGGCAGACGGGGAAGAGAACACCTTTCTGAAGGGCAAACTTCAGGTGAAATGTTAACCCAAAGTAAACTGTAGGGCCAAGATTTGTAACTAAGCGCAGAAGGTTACAGGTATTCCGGGCATTTCAACGCCGCTCGAGCGTCCATTTAGCGCAGCAGGGTCTATCGTAGACAATCGAAGCAGGCCGCTCTTACCGGAGAATACCCACGAACCCCTTTGGCTCGTGCAGCTGAAGTGTGTGTGTCTTTGAACTGTTCTCAACTACGCACCGTGATTGATTCATAACCAAAATTGCATATTGAGCCCTTTATCACATAATCAACAAAAGCAAATCATAATATATATATATATATATATATATATATATATATATATATATATATACAAGTGTGTCGAACCGAAAAAAATACGGGTTCGGTTACGGTTCAGGTTCAGGTAAATGTATTTTGTTCCGGTTCAGTTCCGGTTCGATTAATTCGATCCGCGAACCGGTTCGTGGCGCTGAACCGGTTCGCGAACCGGTTCGGAAATTATAAATGACAAATTGGAACATCAAAATAAATTACAAATGAAACATCTGAAATCAGCACATACGAAACGGGATACATCGAGTTTCCGGTACGAAAAAATACGGCATGTAAATCTTGACACTTCATAGCTCGATATACTCTGACCAGTGGTTGGGGCAGCGAAGAGCAGATATAATTCATGAATTCTCATTTCAACTGTAAATAAAATTTCTTTGTCTCCCTCAAACATTATCAAACTCCACAGCCTTTTCTTTTCTCGTTCCGATGGAAGCAAGCTTCAAGAACTCGCGCGTTCTAGAAACGTGTTATGAAATGAGCACACAGCAGCATTTAGGATTTACGAGATTGTAGAAAAATAAAATCCCGTGACGCGATTTTTTTTTTTTTTCACAGCCTTCCAATTCTTTTTCTTCCGTGCAAGCCGCGACCAGCGCAATACTGGTTCCTATGTCAAGATTCATGGATGCAGCGTTTGTCAAGATTCATGAATGCAGCGTTTATATTCCTAAGACTGAGTGCAGAAGAAAAATATGTAAGCGAGGTGTGTGTCAGTTGACGGCACTTAAAAAACAAATGGCATTGATAGCACATTTATTGTCAACAGCGCGAGGCCGAACCGTTTTGACATGAGCCGGTAACCGTTATTTTTTTCCGGTTCAGTTCGGGTTCGGGTTCATCGCGATAACAATATAGCGGTTCGGGTTCAGTTCCGGTTTTCGGTTCGGTTCCGGTTCGACACCCTGATATATATATATATATATATATATATATGATGCATGGAAATGGACGAGACCGATTATTCGGGTAATTAATCGATGAAAGGGTGGCGATAAATCGGGTTAAAATATTGAATCGATGTCCAGCCCTAATTTATATACGTTATGTGGTCGTTTCGGGTCAGCCTGCTCGATGGAAGAAGCTTACGTAACGTATACAGTCCACGTGCCATGTGTTGGGTAAACGCCGAGTTATGTAGGCAACGAGATGGAGAACACAAGGGGATGCCTTGCGAAGCGCTTGGTGTGGGCGAATTACATGTGAAACGACGAGCTGAGCTAGTTGCTGTGTTTGCCCTTTTCTCTCTCTTCGTGTACCTTCCTACGCTCTGCTGGTATCTTAGTGGTGAGCCACCTTGCACCTATAGGCTTATACAAACATGCATGTTTAAAGCCGGCAGAAGAGGGATACGACAGCGGCGCCTTTTGATTTCGTTTACGCACAGCAGCTCATTTTTGTGTGCGCCGTACAGGAACAGCGACGCATTCTACCGAGATGGACAAATTCACCTGCAAAACAAAACATGTCTGAAAGTTGAGATCAATGCAACACGAGGGACGGCGGATGTTTTGTCTACGGAATACCGGGGGTTCAGTGGCATTAAAAAATAATAAAACTGTGGTGTTTTTTTTTTTGTTTTTTTTTTTTTTAATAATAACGTTACTTTTATATTTGACAAGCTTAAGCAGCTCTAAATTGGACGTGTCAAAGGCGGCGGGTATTCTAAATATTTATTTAGGGGGGAAAAAAAGTGGGGACAGGAAACAAAAACGCCATGGGTGTTCGAATGTTGTCTTAGGCCTTCACGAAGTTTTCGTCTACCAGTGAAGTGAATTCGTTGTGTTTCCCTACTCCGAATACGGTAACTTTAACTGCACTTTCGCTACATTATTTTTTTTTCTTATTTATTTTAAATGTGGGTAACATTGGTGACATGCGAATGGGTTTAGGGTAATGCCAGAACGTCAATTGCACCGTGCACTTACACGCGTTTGTCGTTTGCATCTGTCATTGAAAGTAGCCAGGATCACAACCACAGTGATGTGCTTTGTGCGCCAAACTGCGCCAAAGGGCCTTACCCCGCTACATCCTGGTATGCATTGTACCAAATTTGGGGAATTTGCTGCAACGTTGCGCCAAAACTTAATGATGGTGAAAATAAAATAGCTCGGGCCTCGCTACGTTGCCGGATTGTTACGATACGCTTGTGCGGGTTCTTCGGAATTTTCAGTTATCTCCTCAAATAACCTACTATTCGTTTTGGTTTCGCTGCAAACACTGCCAGTACTCGAGAAATTTCGCAGTAATTCTCACGTTCGTGGTCTTGTTCTGGCCAGTTAGTAGTCAGTATCGTTGAGTGCGCTTTTCGCCCCACTGATGTACTGCAGTGGAGCGACAACCGCGGAGTTGTCATCGCGATTTTGCGTGTCTTGCTTCGCCGCAGCGCACCCGCGAGCTTGGGGGGGGAGGAGGAGGAGGAGGAGGAGGAGGAGGAGGAGGAGGAGGAGGAGGAGGAGGAGGAGGAGGAGGAGGAGGGGGGGAGGAGGGAGGGAGGGAGGGAGGGGGGGAGGGGGAGGGAGGGGGGAAATGCACTCCTCCAGAACGAGACGTGGCACAATTTCTGAATAAAGCTTCAACTTGTATACACGCCTTTCCGAGGCTTACACATCCACACCACAGCCCAGCGTGCACGACCTTCCCGTCCCGGCACTCGCGGGCTCGTGTCATTCGAAAGGAAGGGAAACGTGTGCCATACGCACAAACTCTGAAGATGGCGTCTGCCGGAAGCACTTCAGTGGAACGATCTGGGCGCCATATTTGAGGTCGATGTTTAGCGTGCAGAACGAGCTCTGCTCACTTTAAAGGAACCCCCCCCCCCCCCTCCCCCCAAATATGGCGATTCAATATGGTGTCAGAAGATTACCCAATTAATATTTTGCTACAGAGTCGCGTATATTTTTAATGAAGCCAAAAATCGCAATTGCTCGCGCAAGGGGAGAGTGAGTGCCGGAAGTCACGTGGCTACTACACCCGACCATGCGCTTCTCTTTTTTCCCTTTCTTTTTTTTTGCTCGCGCGCACCAGACGACATGCTTTGCGGGAACCGTTTGCCGTGCGATTGCTTTGCAGTTATGTTTGTTCCGCTCGCTGTTCTGCACTTCAAGATGGCTTGTTTGAAGAGTTGGAAATGACAAGTGGTGCCCGTGGTGAATGCGAGTGAACGGCTCCAAAAAGAATGCCCCAATATGTTTCGTGAAGAGCTGCCTCACAGGTCCTCCATCCGAAAGAGGCATTGTGCGGCAGAGTCTGCACAAGTTTCCGAAAGATCAATGGGATCGGGACCAATGTCTGGAATTCCTGCAAAACATTTACGGGCACCTCGGAAAGCGGACGCTACCCGATTTATATGCTCCCTTGCATTTTTGTGGAAAGTGACTACATTGAGTTCGCAAGTGTCTAACAGGGATGTGGACCGTTTCGTCCACATTTTTTTTTTCAATAGTTATTTCTATAAAAAAAGAAAAAGTGTAATTATTGCGAAATGTTGGACTAAAAAAAAAAATGAAGAAAAATGGTACACCCAAACTCTGGATCGAACCCGAGCCCATTTCGTGTGAAGCGGTCACCCTTCCACTGAGGTACTGGTGGAAGTCTCGTTCGTAGTAATGCAGCCGGTCGACTGTAGGTGGGAAAGTTTGCTGCCGATTTCCCTCCAGCAAGGCACTCCCTAGGCTCGAAGTCGGGCATCACCACGCATTGCATGGCCACATTCGCACCCAGTAACGTACGCGTGCATATTCAACTCGAAGTACGCACTTCGGGCTTGACGTTAGCGCGAGCGATGTCTTCACAGCCACGAGAAGGGGGCGACGGCTCGGCGACGTCTTCGTGCAAATCCGCTTGGTGGTCGGGCGTGTCGTACGGGATGAATCCCAATTCTTTCGATCGGTCCCAAATTCCTCTTTCGAAGGAAGACAGATTCACCGGTAACGCGAACGACAGTTCTGAAGGGGACTCGCGGGACTGGCTGGCTGAACGGCCATCGCCGTCCAGGGGCCCTAATCTGGACACTTCGCGGAAAAGTCGGCGAGAAATCCTGCGGCTATGATTGGCCGGCGTCACAGCCCGTGAGTCCCACGATACGCGATACGACGCCATGTTGAAAATTGCGCAGTGAACGCACAGAATGCTTCCAATTTTGTTTGAAACTTTTTTTTTTTTTCATTCGACATATTTGCAGTTTTTTTTTAATTCACAAAGAATGGGTTTCATTTTTTTCTTCTTCTATCTCTAATATTGAGTGTGTGCCTTCGATGACTCGCGAAATTTGGTGGTTGTGTCTTAACCTTAGGAAGCGGCCTGTGAGCACGGAGATGAGTGTGAGGAGTGCGACTCAAACCGGCCAGTTCTCGATCGGCGGTTTTCTGGAGGAAAGAAACCGAATTTCGAGCCGCTAATTCTGGTGTGGGTAGTTGGGTATCGTATGTGACGTACAACTAGAAACCACGTCGAAAAAGAACTTTGAATGCTCGCCGTGAGCACGCGCTCACCAGTCGCGCAGCTCCACACCTATGACCGCCAGTGAACACTCATTATGTTATGAACAGCAATATCCTAAGGGCATCTTATTTTTTTTTAATTTGAGATTTTGCAGGGATACTTTGATATTGCAAGAGGATTAATACTGACTCTCGTCTAAATTTATTTTTATGCTTTTCTTTTTAATCTGAATTAAGAAGGGCAGTTTTCTTTCAACCTCTAGAGCTCGAAGAAAACCTAAATGTAGGCGCTTAAAATTTTTGTATTCTAACATCAGTGAGATTTTGTGCCTAAAATTACCATTCGCGGCAGTCCGTCCTTGATCAGTCGTCTTGTTACCGTGCTGGTGCTCCTACACGCGGCTAAGCAGGCCATTGCGTGAATCCTAATTTAATCTTCGCGGCGATGCGAATGAAAATGAGGTGTGCGCTTATGCCGCAACAGCTCTTCTTGCTGCTTCAAAATTGGGTTTTGACCGCTCCAAGAGCTGCCTCCAAAGTAAAGACCCAAACCCGTTCACATCGCCGTAAATATTGAGGCACACCTTTGGTCTGGCATGTCACGTGTAAAAACCGTAAAGCGGACCTTACCGGTTTAAAGGACCGTTCGCACGGTGCCGTTTGACCGCGAAAAAGAATCCGTTGCGCTTGCCTACATCGGAAACTAAAAAAGAAACAAATGTTAGTGCGTTCCTTCTGCAGAGTCTGCGCGCTGGGAAGAGGTGACTGACGCGTCTCGGGGGAGCGGGCGTGACGTCATCGATGACTCACACTCCCCTGGCCGAGGGGCGGCTGTCGGTTTGATGCATCGGATGGCAGGCGCTCCCGCCGAGATCGCCATTGAGCTGCGACGAGTGTGCCGACCGATTGATTAATCCCTACGATTCTGTTGGCGTTTTCTTTTGCGGGTAAAGAAAGGGGTTGTTTGACTGGACCTTGATCCGCTTCCCTCGATAGGTTTTTTTGTTGCTTTATGGTGGACAATCGTCGGTACTAAGATATCGTGTTTATTTGTTTGTTTTGTTTTTTTCCCTTCGTTGTTTATGTAGTGTACACTTCTCGGAATGGAATCCCTGACGTTGATAGCCTGTGAAACGCCCGTCAGCTTTTCTCCCTGGGCTCGGGTGTCGATTTGGGCATTCAATGCACGTGTTGAGGCTGCCTTCGTTTTTTTTCCCGAACTTCCCCCGGAAAGAGCGTTAGACGCGAGCGCGCTTGATGGGCGATCGTCCGCCGCACGCCGGGCTAGCAATTGCACTTTGGGTCGCTACGCGAGAATTTAATTGATTGATTGATTGAGGTTTTATGGCGCAAAAACACCGGGAAAGCAGCGAGCACCGAAGAAAATAT
This sequence comes from Ixodes scapularis, assembly GCF_016920785.2. Lineage (NCBI taxonomy): Eukaryota > Metazoa > Arthropoda > Arachnida > Ixodida > Ixodidae > Ixodes > Ixodes scapularis. The sequence goes on along the minus strand of NW_024609881.1, from coordinate 81,279,940 downwards.
AGCGCGCAAAACGCAGAGAACAAAGCAGAAGAAGCAGGCAGAGCAAGCGCTAACTTACTACTAACAAATATTCAACCGAAAAAAAAAAAAAATAATAAACACGAGCAATTACAGCGAAAAACAAACCGAACTCGAGACTCGCTTAGCGCGCTATATTTGATTTTCTTCAGTTATGAACCAAGTTCCAACTAGCCCACATCGCCACTTAAGTAGTGCAACCACTGATGGGAAATCCAGACATTTGGCATTGCACAAACTAGGGCGAAACAGACAGGAATTTCGGGGAAAACAAATAGCCTTTTATAGGACCAGGGCCGCCCAGATTGAGAGAGGCATAAACCGAGGACACGTGACAGGGATGTCGCGAACTTTGTCGAACTGGTTTGGCGAACCTTCGAACTCCCGGCGAAATTCGACGGATTTAAACTTCCTAACCAGCGTCGTACGTCTTTTTTTTTTTTTTTTTTTTTTTAAAGGAACATTTTTATTATTAGAAGGGCGGGAGGAATCGTATGTTTGTCTGACCTGGGCTAGGTGGCGCAAGCTGCCGCCTCCTTCCAAACGGTAGAGCTATTAATATCCATCCATCCCGGAGGCGGAGACGTCTTTAGGCGATCGACGCTTTCGGCGTCCCCTCGCAGCTCGTGCTGCAAATGCGGCCCGTAAACCACGTGACCCCGATAGTTGGGGAAAACTCTCTCGAGTGCTACAACACTGGCAGCAAGCTCCTCGATGCTCGGCTGATTTGACGGAATGTCCGTGCGCTGGAATGCCGAGCGAATTACACGCACGGAATCCTATGGCGTACACATTTCGTGTATGAGTAGGAAGAGTAAACGACAGGAAAAAAAAAAAATAATAACGACGACGATGCGTGATTGTTTATGACGTAATTTCGGAGCTGCCCAAATCAGGTGTTGTTGGAGCGGACAAACAAGTACAGTCTGAGAAAAAAAAGAAAACGAACAAGGTTTTTTTTAGTTTGTGTTGCACTTGCGCTCATTAGTAATGTTCGACCGAGTTCAGAACCCAACAGTTTTTTTCTTCCTTCTTGTAATCGACATAACGAGGCTTTTTTTCTTTTTTGGAGGGGGGAAAGGGGGGGGGGGGCGTGAAGTAGTAGGGACGCGTAGTTATGGGTAATAGTTACGGAAGTGCGCACAAAATAAATAAAAAGAAGCAAAAAAAAAAAAGGTGTAAGCGTGCGCTTTGCTGCTCCCTTTCCCAGGAGACCTTAGGCGCCGGTAATAGTTCTCTGCAAAGTAAGAAACGGCAAAGGTACGGCTACCCGTTTTACGCGGTGATTTCGGTAACTTCAAAGAATCAAGGTCAAGAATGCGATTTTCGGATGCTCGCTCGGTAGGGTTTCCTTCTGGTTTTTTTTTTTCTTTCTTTGTTTTGTAAGAGTAGTTAAATGCGTTTTTTTTTTTTTAATTTTGTTGTACGATAATTTTTTTTAACCGGTCTTCGGTTCTATTTTTGTGGCGTCACTCGAGCGGTTTACGGAGCGTTGTTTTGTTTATCTTCGCAGTTCTGTGTTCTAAATAAAATCGGTAGAATTAATCGAAACAATAAAAACAACACAATAAAAATAAAATAATGAGGTTGGGCGGTATGCGTTACGATGTTACGTACTATAATTACTATCGTTAAACGCGTCTTTATTGAAAGTGACTTCGAACATGTCACACCCGAACTGGCACAGAACGGCGCGTCCATGCCATTTCGTGAAGCTGAGGCATCGTGCAAGCTCGCAAAAAAAAAAAAAAAAAAAAAAAAGCATTAGATTTTAACGTGCACCACGCAGTAGTAGTGATACACGACCGCACGCCGGTACGATGCTCATCCAAATCTGAAACGGGTGGGAATCGAACCCAGGATCCGTCCTGGGTTTTGCAGCGCGAGCTTTCGCTCCAGATACTACGAGCTGCGGTGCGCGCTAGCCATAGTTGTAGGAGTTACCGAAAAAAGAAGGAACGAAATAGGTTACTCGTTACTTGCAGGTCGCGTTACCGACCTACGTTACCTGAAAGAAAAACGAAACGCATTACCGTTACAAATCAAATGTAACGCACGTTACTTTTCTCATTTCTACTGTTTTGACGTTACAGGTATCCATATGCGCCGTATGTCAAAAATAAGTCCACGGCGAAACTGAACATTATTGATTACCTTATATTTCTACGTTTTCACCTAAAAACAAAAAAAAGAAAAACGCAATTACGAGGCTCAATGACACACACCCCATCTAAATAAAGTTTGTCCAACAAAGCAGCACAAAAAAAAAAACAAAAAAAAACACGCAAATTACACAATTTGGCGCCTAAAAACGCAAAAACATTTGGGTAATTTTTTTTTTAAGTTGGGATTTTTTATTAAGTCGTGAAAAACGTGTAACGTGACTACGTAATTCGTTACTGAAACAAGTAAATACGTTACACGCGCTTACGTTCTATCCACCCGTTACCGAAAAAAGTAACGAAAGTAGGTTACACGTACTTACATTTTTGCTTACATATTCTTCCCGAGACTTGAAAAAAAATATCACACATGTTTTTTTTTGTGTTTCAAGGGGCCAAGTTATGTGATTTTTGTGCGTTATTTACGGTTTTTCTCGTATTGAGGTGAAATGGTTAGAAGTAGAGGGTAATTATGTTCAGTTTCTCTATGCACATATTGTCTTGAAACACGTTACACGTTACCGCCCACACTGGCGCTGACATGCTCTAGTGGAATAAGGGCGGATGTAACCTATGTGGTGACTTACGGTGCTGGGCCTTTCGAAGTAGAGTGCGAAAGGGCTCCGAAGTCGAGTACGTGCTAACAGCGTCGCGCGCTGTATATACATTCATGCTCGTAGACAACTGCACCGAATTGTGGTGAAATAACTTGAGTGTCTTTTTCTCTCTCTCTCGCACTCACTCACTCGCGTGCACAACCACAGCAGTCCTTTTTTTTTTTTTTTTTTTCATTGCTTGTTTTCTTGTTGTGTGTGTGTGTGTTTTAATATGAAACTAAATTGTCGGACACTATTCTAGTAATCGCGACAGAAATGTTTCGAGTGGAGTGAATGTTGTGTGGGTGCCGACATCCCTCTCTCTCTCTCCTCGGCGCTGTTGAGTCGAGTGGGAGAGAGGTTATTTTGGGACGACATGATGACTCTGTACCGCAAACACCGACCCGGTAAACGCTGTAGGGATGATGCACCCACGACGTTCTCCGAGAGGAAATAAAATAAACGTCGGCTGAATGGTTCGCCAAGAATTAGTCGTCGGTGGAACACGTCCTTAATGCCGTAGGGAGTACATCCCTACACGACATTCGTGGCTCGTATACATCGGCGTTTATGTTCTCGTGTCGGAATCGATGTGTGTACACACCAACGCGCGGCTATATGACGTTGTGCCGCTGCGGTAGTGTGGCTGTTCGGCACGGCGCAACGCATTTCTCAATAATATAAAACCTTAATTAGGTACACCTATACACAGGAAAGGTCTGCGTTGGCTGACGACTGGTAACACGAACATTCAGATCGTGGCCAACTATGACGATGTTTAGAGCACGATGGTTGTTTAAACAAAAAAGCGTAAGCTAACGTTGGTTAGCTTAGCCCTTCGCGAAATAAACGATTTTGTGAACGGCTAGTTCAGATCGCGATTACGAGAGAACCGATATATACGGCGGTTGTTCGGATCTCTCGTGTGGGAGGCGCTAACGCAGTGAAAATGAAGGATTGAATCTCTGCCGTTAATTGAGTAGGCGCCGGACACCGCACCCATTGCGGTTTTCCGTAGAGAAGACTGCTCTTATCACGAGGACAGTTCAGTCAGATTTTCAGGAAGTCCGATACTTTAAATGAGCGATTAGCGTACCTGTCCATCGAATCTGACGGAAGTAGATGTTGCTGGAAGTGATACTCTGGCGGTTACCGATCGTGGATACAGGCTGTTCGATGACAGTAATCGATAGTGGCTACGGCCTTTTGAATGAAGATAACCAACCCTGGTTACAGCCCGTTGCTTTAAGTTTAATAGAAAAAAGTAACTGCGCTGCTGTTTTGTCATTAAAGGTTTTCCTCAAGGTCATTGTTTGCTGCGAAAGCTTCGTAGTCGAAACGGCTTGCACCTCGCCGTTTTTTGATAGCGAGATTAGGTTCAAGTTCGGTTTAATAATCACCTAGTTCTAGCTGAGACCAGTTTAGCTACGGCTTAAAAGTGGGTTGGGACGGCATATACATGACCAGCTTGCGTCTAGTAACACCTTCGCTGTCTTCGTTGAACCATTCGAAGTGACAAAGCTACACTTCCGCCGATAATATTCCGAAGGCAAAGAGGTGTGAGTGGCAAATAACTTTTGGTGTTGCATGCTGACCTTCGAGTTTTCTCCTTGGTGGAGTTAGGTGGTTCTTTGCTATTGAATTATTCGCGAGAATGAAACAAACAAATAAATAAGACGACGTTGAAAGCGGTTGAACAGAGACTGTGCAAACTAACACTGAAAATATTTGGCGACAGATCGGTTAGAACTCCTGATCGAAGTTCGGAGCGTGATTTCCAAAACAACAAACTGCGCTGGAAAAAAAAAAAAAAAATAAAAAAAAAATTGTGATAGGCGGTAAAAAAAAAAAGAAAAAAAAAAAAAGAAGGTATTAGCTTGATGAATTTTTTAAAAAAGCGAAGTTTAGAAGCGTCCATTTTCGATGGATTTTTCGCAAAATGGTGCAAAATTTGCGGCCACTCCGTCGCAAGTTTGCAGGTTGGTGGTCAATACTTTCCCCGTGATTAAAAAAATAGAAGGGAAGGACGAGGGCTAGCCCGTTGGGTACGCACGGCGGCGGCAAGGCCAAACCGGGACATGGCTCGGCCGGCTTTTCCCACCCGCGGTCCGTGCCCGGGGCCCGAAATAGCCAGCCTCCTCGCCGAGCCTGCTCGCAGCCTTCCAAGCCCATCTTGGGCCTAGGAGCCGAACCCCCCTCGCGCGGCCGCGGGGTTCGGGCGCGCTCCGCCGCTGCCGTATATGGCGCTGCGCCGCGGCACGCGCGACGTCACGTCCGGGTCACGTGGGGGCGGGCTTCCGCCGGCCGGCCTCCGTTCCCACCCCCCCTGGGATAAAAGCGGCGGGCGGCCGGTTCGGAGGCATCACTCCTCCGGGGCTCGGCGTTTCAACGAGGTCGGCTCTTGCACTACATTGTTCTTTTCGAGCACCGCCAGCTCCAAGGTGTGTGTTCCGTCCAGCGTGGCTTTTACCAAGCTTCTCTCTCGACTTGGTGGATTTTGGTCGTCGGAGCAAGTCGCTTGGATTTGATCGTGGGGTGGGGTTTTGAGGGCATCTTTCTTCGCCGCTGGTCGTGAGTATTGGGGGAGTCTACGGTGCTGGGACAATGAGCTAGTTGGTCTAGAAAATTGGGGTACTTTGATTAATTAGTCATCGCGAAGTAGTGAGTCGCGTTTGTTTAAAATGGTCTCTTTTAATTTGGAAAGGCAGCGGGCCTTGAGCATTCGGCAGTTGGTCATCTGTGAACGAGGCGATTGTCTCACTTAATTGGTCTCGAGAAGCTTGAGACTAATGAGGGTGGGGCTGTTAGAACCATTCAGTTCACTAGCTAATTTGCCCGTCACTAGATCAGAAGCGGGAGCTTGGAGCGATGGACTTTATCGGGTAGTGGGTGTGTCCTGCAGCGCGAGGCGCCGAATTCAAAGTTGCGTATACGCTGATTGTAGCTGAAGGGTGACCAGCTGTCTCGTTGTGCGGGCCTAACTGCTTCGTTTCGTGCTCGCGGTGTAAGTGAATGTAGGCAGCTTGGTGTGGAGTGCAACAGGCAACTATTCCGGTTAGTTGGACGAGCACTAGGGGTCGAGCATTTTTCTGGAGTGGTTTAACTGTCTAGGATCGCGACAGTAGTGGCTGCTCCTGCGGCCGCGATCGAGCTCGTGCTTGAACCCGGTGGGGCGTCTGTTCTCTTTTGTGTGCGCAGCTAAACATCCGACATGTGTGACGACGAGGTTGCCGCTCTGGTGGTCGACAATGGCTCCGGCATGTGCAAGGCCGGCTTCGCCGGGGACGATGCCCCCCGCGCCGTGTTCCCCTCCATCGTGGGACGCCCCCGCCATCAGGTGAGAACCCCCCCCCCCCCCCCCCCCCCCCCCTTCCTTTGCCCTCTTTAGCACCTCTCCAGAACACCTAAGGCCTCCAGCAGCATAGGATGCCCTTTAGAACTATTTATTTACTCCGACCCCATCCAGGGTGCAAAAGTGTATTTTTGCTCCCTTAGCACCTAGATCCGAACATCCCTATATTACTCCCTTACGATTAAGGGTGTCAAGTTTGTACCATTAGTACCTTGACTTCTCATGTACTCTCTTACGACTGAGGCTGTAGACTCGTGCTCTCTCCTTCAGTACCCCACTCACGGATATTCGCGAACGTTGTTTCAGCCGTGCAAGCGCTCTCGATTGGAAGGCGTCTAGCGGAGAGAACTTCCCGTAACCTGCGATAATTCGACCACAGCCCGAAGGCCGCAGTCGTCGATTGATTAAATCTAAACGCGGATGTCATCAACACGTTCACCGTGATGACATCGCGATAACTAGAGTTACCGTGTTGTAGCTTCTTATCGTGATTTGTCACGTTGAAAACTAGACGAGTAGTCGCGCACGCCGCTTGAGGTGAATGCCCGACCCAGTCGGGGCGCTAACGGCTAGACACTGAACAGTTCCTCCCCGAGGCCGAATCGCTATAATGGTAGGTACCCTTTCCGCTAGAGCTAGTTGCTCGACATGCGCGAGACTGCTCGGTATTTAATCTAGAATAATTTTTCGGTTTCTTCATGGCGATGACCGGCTTGTTCACGGCCGCCGAGTGGGTACTAAAGGACTGATGGCGTAGCGTGATAAAGAAAGCGGGCACGTCTGCGCGCTCCTCGCTTCTAAATGAGGATTCCTCGGCGGCGCGTACGTACATAGTTCCCTCTCCCCCTAAGGGCGTGCAGTTATGTCAGGCGCGGGTGGCCTCGATTTTACGCGCGTTTCTTTCTATTTTGTGACCCCGTACAAGTGGGTGCTTTTGCCTCTTGAGATTCTTCTTCCCGCTGCTGCTGTTGTACTTCGTGGGGAGGACAAAGGCTTTCCTCTGCGGGGCCGCGGTGTAATTAAAGCCACCTTCCCCTCGTTTATGGAGGGAGGGTGCGGTAAAAGCGCATAGTTACAAGCCGATCTTATCTGGTTCTGGGATTACGAGAGAAATTGGGCTTCCGTAGATACTGCGTGAGGGTGGAGGGGGCGTGTGCTCTGTGCCTTGGCCTAGGATTATCTGGGTTGGCTCGTAGTGAATCGGAAAATATCGCTTGGGAGATAATTTCGGAGCGCAGAAGATTACGATTGCGATAAAGCAGGGGCTGTGGTAGGGTATCCATCGATGTACCTTATGATCTCTTAGCTTCAGAACTTTAGCCCAATTGTCTGCAATGGTCAAGTTTTGACGGGAAAGCTACGTAATGTTGACGGGTTAAATTTCAGCACGTGTTGTGATGGTATCGAACCTTGGCAGAATGGACCTTTGGAAGGTTATGGTTCCCTGGGACGATCGCCGAACTAGATACGTAGGATTATCTAAATGTAAAGGGTTGAGGTCCGTGTGGGACGTTACGTCACGCCTGGTGTTGACCGCCCGCCGCTCTCTTGCGCGTGTCCCCCTCCTAGGGTGTGATGGTCGGTATGGGCCAGAAGGACAGCTACGTGGGTGACGAAGCCCAGAGCAAGCGTGGTATCCTGACCCTGAAGTACCCCATCGAGCACGGCATCGTCACCAACTGGGACGACATGGAGAAGATCTGGCACCACACCTTCTACAACGAGCTCCGCGTGGCCCCCGAGGAGCACCCCGTCCTGTTGACCGAGGCCCCCCTGAACCCCAAGGCTAACCGCGAGAAGATGACCCAGATCATGTTCGAGACCTTCAACACCCCCGCCATGTACGTGGCCATCCAGGCTGTGCTCTCCCTGTACGCCTCCGGTCGTACCACGGGTATCGTGCTCGACTCCGGCGACGGCGTCTCCCACACCGTCCCCATCTACGAAGGGTACGCCCTGCCCCACGCCATCCTCCGTCTGGACTTGGCCGGCCGGGACCTGACCGACTACCTGATGAAGATCCTCACCGAGCGCGGCTACTCTTTCACCACCACCGCTGAGCGGGAAATTGTCCGCGACATCAAGGAGAAGCTCTGCTACGTCGCCCTGGACTTCGAGCAGGAGATGGCCACCGCCGCCTCCTCTTCTTCCCTGGAGAAGTCTTACGAGCTTCCCGACGGACAGGTCATCACCATCGGCAACGAGCGCTTCCGCTGCCCCGAGGCCCTGTTCCAGCCTTCCTTCCTGGGTATGGAATCGTGCGGCATCCACGAGACCACGTACAACTCCATCATGAAGTGCGACGTGGACATCCGTAAGGACCTGTACGCCAACACCGTCCTGTCCGGTGGAACCACGATGTACCCTGGTATCGCCGACCGCATGCAGAAGGAGATCACGGCCCTGGCGCCCTCCACCATGAAGATCAAGATCATCGCGCCCCCCGAGCGGAAGTACTCCGTCTGGATCGGCGGCTCCATCCTGGCGTCCCTGTCCACCTTCCAGCAGATGTGGATCTCCAAGCAGGAGTACGACGAGTCTGGCCCCAGCATCGTCCACCGCAAGTGCTTCTAAGCGCTTTCAACTGCCCACTTTACCATCAGCGGGAGGCGGCGGAGCGTCGAAAAACAAGCAACCGAAGAACGAAGAAAAAAAATGCAACAGCCGAACTTTCTTTCGAATACGCCGACATTTTTTTTTTTATCCCGGAATTTTTTTTTTATTTTTTTGTAATTTGTTTATTTGGGAGTTTAGGTCCCTACGTCGACCGCCTCATTTCTTTTTCCCTTTCATTTAAAACCCCTTTCCCCACTTTCTCGCGGTTTATTTTTCTCGCGTGGACGAACGGCGGCCATTGGATTCTACTGCCCTGGTTTTTACATGTTGGTGTCTTTAGCGGAGGTGTCGCGCCTAGGGGCCGATGCCCTAACGATGGTTTGCTAGGTTCGAGTGCAGTGGGGTTTGGCGGGGAGATTGTGGAAAAGAGTGCGCGTGTGTGCTGGGGACTGACTCCTCTCGGAATCTAAGTTAACAAATTTTTTTTTTCTTCATTGGTGGAATAAAAATTGTTTTTACAGTATTCTTGCTTTGTACTGTGGTTGCGGTTCTCTTCGCCTGCGAGTGGTTCTTCTTATTTGGAGACAACCATCCTGGCGAATGACCTGTTTATTCATTTAGTACTCCGGTATTCCTCGCTGCATGTCGGCAGTGCACTTTCTCTTTCCAGCGTTGGTTTCTGAAACCACTGGGCAATTGTTCCCGAGGGCTGCAGAGCTCGCACTGCTCAAGACCATTGGAATGGCATGTAGAGGGTGTCTTTATGCGCGCTTTTGCTTAGGGTGATCACATCTGGCTATTTGATTCCAAACGCTTATATGTACTTTTTTGCGCGCGCTCCTGGCGTTGACTATGCTACGGCGGCATTTTATTTTCAGCGATTTCTTTATTTTCCCAGGACCCTTAAATACCTTGGGTGTTTTCCCTGTGAGGGCGTGTTTGAGCACGTGCTCGCGGCATCCTGATTACGCACGAGATGTCCGTCATCGTTCGGATGGCGCACCTCTCGAGCAGCCTGAAGTCGAAAGGTCATGACCAACTCGTAACATCCTTGTGACAAGCCAACTGGGCCATGAACACTGGTTCCCCCAGCACAGCGCTTCCTCGGGGCTTCCAGCGTCCCTGCCAAGCTCGAGCGTTCGCGCAGTCGCAAGCATTAAGCTTATAAAACTTCAGCGCGCGCCCCCCCCTCTACCCCACCCCACCCCGAAATAGCAGAGACTAGTAACAGCACGATACAGTTGTGCGAACAAGCCTCGTCTCTGCGTATACGGCGAACTACAGCCGAAGCTACGGGCCACGGAAGTCTATTCGCGAGCCGGGTACATACCACGTGGTGCACCTGTGCGAACTCGTGTCAGCTTGGCGTCTGGGTTCTTCAGTCCCAGGCTCGCACAGTATACCGGCTTCTCTACATCGGTCCTATTTGACTGTTTTCTGTGTACGCGGAACCATAGGCGTAGACCGGGGTGCGGGGGGGGGGGGGGGGAGAGCCCCCGGGGATTCTTACCGAGACGCTGTTAACGTGCCAAGTAACGAGCTTCTATAGGAGCGGCATGTAAACAAAATAACGCCCACGTTGCCTTTATTGACAAAACACATGGGAAATGGAATTCTACCGTGCTTTCGTTAGCTTCAATCTCCAGTTATGGCAAAAATGTAACGCGCAAAACCCCCCCCCCCCCCCTCTCCCTCCTCCCCCCCCCCCCCCCCCCCCCCCGGGGAAAATGGAAAGTGTACGCCGCTGCGCAGAACTGACTGGCGAAAACAACCAGCTTTAACGAGTCAGATGTATGGTCCATGGAGCTTCAACAGTGTGCAGTGAGACATTCCTTGTCTTCTGTATGTCGTGCCAGAACCCGGAGAGCTTGCTTTTCGCGTGGTCAAAGTCACTGTTTCGTATAAATAAAAACTACTTTCCAGCATGTACGATGAAATGAGGGGAGACGATTCCGTTTTGAGCGTTATAATAAAAATACTCTTCAAGTGTTTTTCTTTTTTTTTTTTAACATTTTGATTGAAATTGACGGGTGTTTTTTTTTTTTTCAAGATTTTGAATTTTTGTGATTTCAGCCTTGGATCTTTTGGACGAAGCGAAATCTTCTCGTGGAATTGCACGTATCCGTGCCTTCCGCAGCTGTTCGTCTCGGGGAATCGCAACCAGGTGCAATTTTCGTTCGCCTTTTTTGTTGTTTCATTCAATAATTCTTAAACGACCAGAATTTTGTCTCATCGTCAGAACTACAATTGATTACGATGCTGAAAAAGAGAAAGAGGGCTAAGTGCTTTTACACGCGTTCAAGAATCACA